>NC_074701.1:407500-712000 GCF_029448725.1 Salvelinus fontinalis
TAGTTCCAAAGTAAGGCTCTGGTCCCATATGGCTCTAGTCAAAAGTAATGCACTACAGTACCAGTCAATAGTTTGGACACACCTACTCATTCAAGGGTTTTTCTTTATGTTTACTATTTTCTACATTGTAGAATAATAGTGAAGACATCAAAACTATGAAATAACCCCTATGGAATCATGTAGTAACCAAAAAAGTTTTAAACAAATCAAAATGTATTTTATATTTGACATTCTTCAAAGTAGCCACCCTTTGCCTTGATGACTGCTTTGCACACTCTTGGCATTCTCTCAACCCGCTTCATGAGGTAGTCACCTGGAATGCATTTCAATTAACAGGTGTGCCTTGTTAAAAGTTAAATTGTGGAATTTCTTTCCTTCTTAATGCGTTTGAGCCAATCAGTTGTGTTGTGAGAAGGTAGGGGTAGTATACAGAAGGTAGCCCTATTTGATAAAAGACCAAGTCCATATTATGGCAAGAACAGCTCATATAAGCAAAGAGAAATGACAGTCCATCATTACTTTAAGACATGAAGGCCAGTCAATCCGGAAAATGTCAAGAACTTTGAAAGTGCAGTCGCAAAAACCATCAAGCGCTATGATGAAACTGGCTCTCATGAGGACCGCCAGAGTTACCTCAGCTGCAGAGGATAAGTTCATTAGAGTTACCAGCCTCAGTTCATTAGAGTTACCAGCCCAAATAAATGCTTCACAGAGTTCAAGTAACAGAGACATCTCAACATCAACTGTTCAGAGGAAACTACGTGAATCAGGCCTTCATGGTCGAATTGCTGTAAAGAAACCACTACTAAAGGACACCAATAATAGGAAGAGACTTGCTTGGGCCAAGAAACATGAGCAATGGACATTAGACCGGTGGAAATCTGCTATTTGCTCTGATGAGTCCAAATTTGAGATTTTTGGTTCCAACCGCCAATTGAGACGCAGAGTAGGTGAACGGATGATCTCCGCATGTGTGGTTCCCACCGTGAAGCATGGAGGAGGAGGTGTGATGGTGTGGGGGTGCTTTGCTGGTGATACTGTCAGTGATTTATTCAGAATTCCAGGCACACTTAACCAGCATGGCTACCACAGCATTCTGCAGCGATACGCCATCCCATCTGGTTTGGGCTTAGTGGGACACTCATTTGTTTTTCAACAGGACAATGACCCAAAACACACCTCCAGGCTGTGTAAGGGCTATTTGACCAAAAAGGAGAGTGATGGGAGTGCTGCATCAGATGACCTGGCCTCCACAATCACCTGACCTCAACCCCATTGAGATGGTTGGACCGCAGAGCGAAGGAAAATCAGCCAACAAGTGCTCAGCATATGTGGGAACTCCTTCAAGACTGCTGGAAAAGCATTCCAGGTGAAGCTGGTTGAGAGAATGCCAAGATTAGGCAAAGCTGTCACCAAGGCAAAAAAATAAATATATTTGGATTTGTTTAACACTTTTTTGTTTACTACATGATTCCATATGTGTTATTTAATAGTTTTGACGTCTTCACTATTATTACATTTTTACATTTACATTTAAGTCATTTAGCAGACGCTCTTATCCAGAGCGACTTACAAATTGGTGCATTCACCTTATGGCATCCGGTGGAACAGCCACTTTACAATAGTGCATCAGATCTTTTAAGGGGGGGGGGGGGGGGGGGGCAGAAGGATTGCTTTATCCTAGGTATTCCTTGAAGAGGTGGGGTTTCAGGTGTCTCCGGAAGGTGGTGATTGACTCCGCTGTCCTGGCGTCGTGAGGGAGTTTGTTCCACCATTGGGGGGCCAGAGCAGCGAACAGTTTTGACTGGGCTGAGCGGGAACTGTACTTCCTCAGTGGTAGGGAGGCGAGCAGGCCAGAGGTGGATGAACGCAGTGCCCTTGTTTGGATGTAGGGCCTGATCAGAGCCTGAAGGTACTGAGGTGCCGTTCCCCTCACAGCTCCGTAGGCAAGCACCATGGTCTTGTAGCGGATGCGAGCTTCAACTGGAAGCCAGTGGAGAGAGCGGAGGAGCGGGGTGACGTGAGAGAACTTGGGAAGGTTGAACACCAGACGGGCTGCGGCGTTCTGGATGAGTTGTAGGGGTTTAATGGCACAGGCAGGGAGCCCAGCCAGCAGCGAGTTGCAGTAATCCAGACGGGAGATGACGAGTGCCTGGATTAGGACCTGCGCCGCTTCCTGTGTGAGGCAGGGTCGTACTCTGCGGATGTTGTAGAGCATGAACCTACAGGAACGGGCCACCGCCTTGATGTTGGTGGAGAACGACAGGGTGTTGTCCAGGATCACGCCAAGGTTCTTAGCGCTCTGGGAGGAGGACACAATGGAGTTGTCAACCGTGATGGCGAGATCATGGAACGGACAGTCCTTCCCCGGGAGGAAGAGCAGCTCCGTCTTGCCGAGGTTCAGCTTGAGGTGGTGATCCGTCATCCACACTGATATGTCTGCCAGACATGCAGAGATGCGATTCGCCACCTGGTCATCAGAAGGGGGAAAGGAGAAGATTAATTGTGTGTCGTCTGCATAGCAATGATAGGAGAGACCATGTGAGGTTATGACAGAGCCAAGTGACTTGGTGTATAGCGAGAATAGGAGAGGGCCTAGAACAGAGCCCTGGGGGACACCAGTGGTGAGAGCGCGTGGTGAGGAGACAGATTCTCGCCACGCCACCTGGTAGGAGCGACCTGTCAGGTAGGACGCAATCCAAGCGTGGGCCGCGCCGGAGATGCCCAACTCGGAGAGGGTGGAGAGGAGGATCTGATGGTTCACAGTATCGAAGGCAGCCGATAGGTCTAGAAGGATGAGAGCAGAGGAGAGAGAGTTAGCTTTAGCAGTGCGGAGCGCCTCCGTGATACAGAGAAGAGCAGTCTCAGTTGAGTGACTAGTCTTGAAACCTGACTGATTTGGATCAAGAAGGTCATTCTGAGAGAGATAGCAGGAGAGCTGGCCAAGGACGGCACGTTCAAGAGTTTTGGAGAGAAAAGAAAGAAGGGATACTGGTCTGTAGTTGTTGACATCGGAGGGATCGAGTGTAGGTTTTTTCAGAAGGGGTGCAACTCTCGCTCTCTTGAAGACGGAAGGGACGTAGCCAGCGGTCAAGGATGAGTTGATGAGCGAGGTGAGGTAAGGTAGAAGGTCTCCGGAAATGGTCTGGAGAAGAGAGGAGGGGATAGGGTCAAGCGGGCAGGTTGTTGGGCGGCCGGCCGTCACAAGACGCGAGATTTCATCTGGAGAGAGAGGGGAGAAAGAGGTCAAAGCACAGGGTTGGGCAGTGTGAGCAGAACCAGCGGTGTCGTTTGACTTAGCGAACGAGGATCGGATGTCGTCGACCTTCTTTTCAAAATGGTTGACGAAGTCGTCTGCAGAGAGGGAGGAGGGGGGGGGGAGGGGGAGGAGGATTCAGGAGGGAGGAGAAGGTGGCAAAGAGCTTCCTAGGGTTAGAGGCAGATGCTTGGAATTTAGAGTGGTAGAAAGTGGCTTTAGCAGCAGAGACAGAAGAGGAAAATGTAGAGAGGAGGGAGTGAAAGGATGCCAGGTCCGCAGGGAGGCGAGTTTTCCTCCATTTCCGCTCGGCTGCCCGGAGCCCTGTTCTGTGAGCTCGCAATGAGTCGTCGAGCCACGGAGCGGGAGGGGAGGACCGAGCCGGCTTGGAGGATAGGGGACATAGAGAGTCAAAGGATGCAGAAAGGGAGGAGAGGAGGGTTGAGGAGGCAGAATCAGGAGATAGGTTGGAGAAGGTTTGGGCAGAGGGAAGAGATGATAGGATGGAAGAGGAGAGAGTAGCGGGGGAGAGAGAGCGGAGGTTGGGACGGCGCGATACCATCCGAGTAGGGGCAGTGTGGGAAGTGTTGGATGAGAGCGAGAGGGAGAAGGATACAAGGTAGTGGTCGGAGACTTGGAGGGGAGTTGCAATGAGGTTAGTGGAAGAACAGCATCTAGTAAAGATGAGGTCAAGCGTATTGCCTGCCTTGTGAGTAGGGGGGGAAGGTGAGAGGGTGAGGTCAAAAGAGGAGAGGAGTGGAAAGAAGGAGGCAGAGAGGAATGAGTCAAAGGTAGACATGGGGAGGTTAAAGTCACCCAGAACTGTGAGAGGTGAGCCGTCCTCAGGAAAGGAGCTTATCAAGGCATCAAGCTCATTGATGAACTCTCCAAGGGAACCTGGAGGGCGATAAATGATAAGGATGTTAAGCTTGAAAGGGCTGGTAACTGTGACAGCATGGAATTCAAAGGAGGCGATAGACAGATGGGTAAGGGGAGAAAGAGAGAATGACCACTTGGGAGAGATGAGGATCCCGGTGCCACCACCCCGCTGACCAGAAGGTCTCGGGGTGTGCGAGAACACGTGGGCAGACGAAGAGAGAGCAGTAGGAGTAGCAGTGTTATCTGTGGTGAGCCATGTTTCCGTCAGTGCCAGGAAGTCGAGGGACTGGAGGGACGCATAGGCTGAGATGAGCTCTGCCTTGTTGGCCGCAGATCGGCAGTTCCAGAGGCTACCGGAGACCTGGAACTCCACGTGGGTCGTGCGGGCTGGGACCACCAGGTTAGGGTGGGCGCGGCCACGCGGTGTGAAGCGTTTGTATGGTCTGTGCAGAGAGGAGAGAACAGGGATAGACAGACACATGGTTGACAGGCTACAGAAGAGGCTACGCTAATGCAAAGGAGATTAGAATGACAAGTGGGCTACACGTCTCGAATGTTCAGAAAGTTAAGCTTACGTTGCAAAAAATAAGAATAACATACAAGATCTTATTGACTAAAATGATATAGTGCTGCTGGCTGGTGAAGTAGCCTGGCTAGCAGTGGCTACGTTGTTGAAAGTGAAGCTGGCTAGGTAACCTCGACAATTTCACTAAATTTCTCTAAACTACACAATTATCATGGATACAAGGACAGGAAAGACAACTAGCTAACACTACGCTAATCAAGTCGTTCCGTTGAAATGTAAGTTTCTACAGTGCTGCTATTCGGTAGAAGTTGGCTAGCTAGCAGTGTTGGCTAGGTAGGAGGACGGCAGCGCGGCAGGCGAAAAATAGCTGGCTAGCTAACCGATAATTACTCAAAGCTACACAATTATCTTAGATAAAAAGATAGCAAAGAAAACTATGTAGCTAGCTAACACTACACAAGTCAAGTCGTTCCGTTGTAATGTAATCGTTTCTACAGTGCTGCTAATCGGTGGCTAGCTGGCTAGCTAGCAGGGTTGACTACGTTACGTTAGGGCGAGAATACCTGGCTAGCGAACCTCAGCGAACCTTGATAACTACACAATTATCACCGATACAAAGACGGCTATGTAGCCAGCTAAGTAGCTAGCTAAGATCGAACAAATACAAATCAAAGATAGCAAAGACAACTGTGTAGTCAGCCAACACTACACTGATCAAGTCGTTCCGTTGTAATGCACTCGTTTCTACAATGCTGCTATTCGGTGGGAAGCTGGCTAGCTAGCAGTGTTTGGCTACGTTGCGTTACGTTAGGGCGAAAATAGCTGGCTGGCGAACCTCAATAACTACACAATTATGTTTGATGCAAAGACGGCTATGTAGCTAGCTAAGATCAAACAAATCAAACCGTTGTACTGTAGTGAAAATGAAAATCAGACCGTTGTACTATAATGAAATGTAATGAAAAGTTTATACTACTATTCGGTAGACGGTGGACGTTTGCTAGCTGCTGGGCAGATAGCAGTGTGGACTACGATAGACGACGGAATACGATAATTACGCAATTATCTTTTATACACAGACGGCTAAGTAGCTAGCTAAGAAGAAATTGCTAAGGTTAGACAAATTAACCGTTGTACTATAATGAAATGTAATGAAAATGAAATGAAAATTTATACTACCTGCAGAGCGAATGCAAATGCGACCGCTCGCTCCAAATTATTCTACATTGTAGAAAATAGTAAAAATAAAGAAAACCCCTTGAATGAGTAGGTGTGTCCAAATTTTTGACTGGTACTGTATATATTTTCATTTTGGAGGTATCTGGCTTTCCCTGCTGTTTCACACTGGCTGCCTGGTTTTTCTTCTGAAAGGGAAGTCTATCTGTCTATCTGTCTGGGCACAATTATTGGTTGTTAATCTTACAGGCTCCACCTCCACACCACTGTCCACTCTACACCTTCTGCTTTGGGCCATAACTGCATGCTTTACTCATGAAAGCACAACCCAACACAAAATAATGTCCTAATTTATGGTTTTAAGATGAAAGTATTTGGGCCTCTTCTTTCTCCCTGTATCGCCCCTCTTGGCATGACATTGATTTAAGGGCATCCATGGGGTTATGTGTGTTTTTTTATTTTTATACTATTGCTTATTTCTTATTCTCCCACTTTTTCCCCCTGAGTTTCCTCCCTCCTTTCTGTGCACAACCCTACTCACTTTCCTCCTCCCCTTCCTTCGCTCTGCAGAGCCTCCGACCAAATACCAAATCTCTAAGCCCACCGTGTGCTCGGTGCACCCGGGGGAACTGCTGAAGCTCAGCTGCCTTCTGGCCGGGGAGCTCGGAGCCATCACCTGGACTAAGGATGGTTCCACTCTGGGGGCCAACAACCGCACCCTGATAGAACAGGAGGTTCTGCAGATCCGCGACGCCACGCCCAAGGACTCTGGGCTGTACGCGTGCAGCACTGTGGGCCCGCAGGGCAGCGACACGCTCTGCTTCATAGTGAACGTCACAGGTGAGTCAGGGTGCCACGAAGGAGGCGGGACAGAGAGTAACCCGCCAGTCGGCCAGCTTGTCAGGGCAGGACAAGGGCATGGTGTAGGTCTTATAGTATGCTTTTATATTGCTCTGGTATACACATGCGGCGTGTCATGGAGAGTACAGTCAGTGTAGGCAGAGTGGATAGTCGCTGGACTGCAATGTGGCTTCAGCTACTTTACCCGTGAGGGTTCGAGTTGCACCTTCATCCCTGTTCTTGAGAGGTGGTGCTGCCTTTGCAGTGGTGTAGTTGGGGAATGTCCATAGAAGGGCTATGGACTGGGTGTTTATGTTTTTGGTTCATGTAGTTCATTTATAGTTATATCTTTTCTTACATAGGCGAGTGACTCATGTAAACGTCAATATTACGTCCCCTGATCCTCAACACATCAGTGCATGTATGAGCATGTGCTGCAGCGAGCGTGCGTGTACTGTAGTGGTGTGCATGCGTGTGTGTGCCTGCCTAGCAGTGTGAGTGTATATGTTTGGCTGCGGCGCTCCTGAGGGTGCCAGAGATGGCAGTAAGTAACCGTGGTCATCTCTACAGATGCCATCTCGTCTGGTGACGATGAGGACGACACAGAGCGATCGGAGGACGTGGGGGCGGACGGAGAGCAGATAAGTGAGTATGGGCATAGTATTGTGGGGACAGTGTGGGCAGCAGAGGCCATGACTATTGTCTTCTGTAGTGGGGGCCTGTGGGCAATATGTGAACTCAGCAAAAAGGTTGTCGTTTTTTTGGTTGTTTTTACCCTCCTTGTTATATGATAACACTGTTGTGGAACTGAGGGGAAAACGCTTGGACTATCGACCATGAGATCAAATGTCATCATGACTAAAGTTACTTTTTAAAATTCTACTGGAAACAGAGAAGACAGTTGTGTTGTATGTATGTTACCTAATCTGGTTATTTTATATTATTTAAAATTTGCTGCGAGGTATCAGCTATACCGTTGCATTCCTCTGTATGTACTGAGTCTGGGAGTCTGTTTGTGCTGTGAATGTATGTGTGTTCTGAGGGTGTTTGTGACCCACGTTA
This sequence comes from Salvelinus fontinalis, assembly GCF_029448725.1. Classification (NCBI taxonomy): domain Eukaryota; kingdom Metazoa; phylum Chordata; class Actinopteri; order Salmoniformes; family Salmonidae; genus Salvelinus; species Salvelinus fontinalis. Next base: position 415,240 of record NC_074701.1, read on the forward strand.
AAAAAGACTACAGTTTAGAATTCTACAGTAAAATGTAGTATACTGTGGAATACTATACTACATACTACAGTATCTCTCGATCATGTGTAGTACTTACTATATAATGTTGTAGTATAGTACATATTATTGTATTATCCGGAAATAAAACACTGTAGTAAATACTATAGTAATGTCTGCAAAAACACTACAGTCCGCGAAAAAATAAACTTTTATATAGTAAATGCTACTGTATATACTTAGATTTTTTTCACAGGCCTACACAAAATATCCCATAATGTCAAACTGGAATTATGTCTTTTGACATTTTTACAAATTGACCCCTTTGTTATGGCAAGCCTAAATAAGTTCAGGAGCAGAAATTTGCTTAACATGTCACAAAACAAGTTGCATTGTAACGGGTGACGCTCTCCTCATCCTCGGACGAGGTGAGGAGAGAAGGATCCTCAGACCAAAACGCAGCTTCAGGGAGATAAGCCATCTTTATTAAACAACGATAAAGATGGCAACACGAAACGAAACAAACACTTGCAAAACTACAAAATAACAAAACGACGTTGACGAGACCTGAACATAAACTTACATAACTAAACATAAACTTACGTTCAGGTAACAGACGACATCGAAACGAAAACGAAACAAACAAACGCTACAGTCCTATGTGGTACGAACATAACATACGGACACAGGAGACAATCACCCACAAACAAACAGTGAGAATGCCCTACCTAAATATGACTCTTAATTAGAGGCAAACGCAAACCACCTGCCTCTAATCAAGAGCCATACCAGGCAAACCGAAACCAACATAGAAACAGATAACATAGAATGCCCACCCAACCTCACGTCCTGACCAACTAACACACAAAAACTAACATAAATAGGTCAGGAACGTGACAGTACCCCCCCCACAAGGTGCGAACTCCGGACGCACCAGCACAAAGTCTAGGGGAGGGTCTGGGTGGGCATCTAGCCACGGTGGTGGCTCAGGCTCCGGGCGCGGTTCCCACCCCACCATAATCCATCCTAGCCCCCTCCCTTCAAGAATGTCCACCCTCTTACTTCCCCCACAAAATCCTCCTAATAACATATCTAATAATGACAATACCGGGACAGAGAGATAAACCAAGACAGAGGGATAGATAAGACTATAGAGGTAGATAAAGATAGAGAGGGAGATCAGGATAGAGGGGCAACTCCGGACTGAAAGGCAGCTCCGGACAGAGAGACAGCTCTGGACTGATGGGCAGTTCTGGGTATCTAGCCTTTTCAGGCTGAAGGGCAGCTCATGGCTGACTGACGACTCTCGATGCTCATGGCTGGCTGACGGCTCTCGACGCTCATGGCAGGCTGACGGCTCTCGACGCTCATGGCAGGCTGACGGCTCTCGACGCTCATGGCAGGCTGACGGCTCTCGACGCTCATGGCAGGCTGACGGCTCTCGACGCTCATGGCAGGCTGACGGCTCTCGACGCTCATGGCAGGCTGACGGCTCTCGACGCTCATGGCGCTCTGACGGCTCTGGCTGCTCATGGCGCTCTGACGGCTCTGGCTGCTCATGGCGCTCTGACGGCTTTGGCTGCTCATGGCGCTCTGACGGCTCTGGCTGCTCATGGCGCTCTGACGGCTTTGGCTGCTCATGGCGCTCTGACGGCTCTGGCTGCTCATGGCGCTCTGACGGCTCTGGCAGATCCTGTCTGGTTGGCGGCTCTGGCAGATCCTGTCTGGTTGGCGGCTCTGGCAGATCCTGTCTGGTTGGCGGCTCTGGCAGATCCTGTCTGGTTGGCGGCTCTGGCAGATCCTGTCTGGTTGGCGGCTCTGGCAGATCCTGTCTGGTTGGCGGCTCTGGCAGATCCTGTCTGGTTGGCGGCTCTGGCAGATCCTGTCTGGTTGGCGGCTCTGGCAGATCCTGTCTGGTTGGCGGCTCTGGCAGATCCTGTCTGGTTGGCGGCTCTGGCAGATCCTGTCTGGCTGGCGGCTCTAGCGGCTCCTGTCTGGCTGACGGCTCTAGCGGCTCCTGTCTGGCTGACGGCTCTGTAGGCTCATGGCAGACGGGCGGCTTTGCAGGCTCATGGCAGACGGGCGGCTTTGCAGGCTCCTGGCAGACGGATGGCTCAGACGGCGCTGGGGAGACGGATGGCTCAGATGGCGCTGGGGAGACGGATGGCTCAGATGGCGCTGGGGAGACGGATGGCTCAGATGGCGCTGGGGAGACGGATGGCTCAGATGGCGCTGGGGAGACGGATGGCTCAGATGGCGCTGGGGAGACGGATGGCTCAGATGGCGCTGGGGAGACGGATGGCTCAGATGGCGCTGGGGAGACGGATGGCTCTGGCCGGATATGGCGCACTGTAGACCTGGTGCGTGGTGCCGGAACTGGAGGCACCGTGCTAATGACAAGCACCTTCCTACTAGTGCGGGGAGCAGGAACAGGGCACACTGTATTCTCAAAGCCTACTCTATCCCTGATGCGTGGTACCGGCACTGGTGACGCCGGGCTGAGGACAAGCACATCAGGATTAGTAGGGGGAGAATATACAGTGTGTATAGGGCTCTGGAGACTCACTGGTAGCTTAGTGCGTGGGGCCGGAACTGGAGGCACCGGGCTAGATACACGCACTACAGGGAGAGTGCGTGGAGGAGGAACAGGGCTCAGGATACGCACTGGTAGCCTAGTGCGTAGTGTATACACTGTAGGTACTAGGCTGGGGCGGGGAGGTGGTGCCGGAAATACCGGACCGTGGAGGCGTACTGGCACTCTTGAGCATTGAACCTGCCCAACCTTACCTGGTTGAATGCTCCCGGTTGCCCGACCAGTGCGGGGAGGTGGAATAACCCGCACCGGCCTATGTAGGCGAACCGGGGAAACCATGCGTAAGGCAGGTGCCATGTATGCCGGCCCGAGGAGACGCACTGGAGACCAGACGCGTTGAGCCGGCCTCATGACACCTGGCTCAATACTCAATCTAGCCCTACCAGTGCGGGGAGGTGGAATAACCCGCACTGGGCTATGCACTCGTACAGGAGACACCGTGCGCTCTACTGCGTAACACGGCGCCTGCCCGTACTCCCGCTCTCCACGGTAAGCCTGGGAAGTGGGCGCAGGTCTCCTACCTGCCCTTGGCCCACCACCTCCTAGCCCCCCCCCCAAGAAATTTTTTGGGAATTACTTACGGGCTTTTTCGGCTTCCGTGCCAGACGCGTTCCCTCATAGCTCCGGTTCCTCTCTCCGGTAGCCTCCGCTCTCCTCAGTGCCTCCAGCTGTTCCCATGGGAGGCGATCTCTACCAGCTAGGATCTCCTCCCAAGAGTAGCAACCCTTTCCATCCAAAACCTCGTCCCATGTCCATTGCTCCTTTCTCTCCTGTCCCTTACTCCGTTTCGTTTTCCCTTGCCGCTTGGTCTTAGCGTGTTGGTGGGTGATTCTGTAACGGGTGACGCTCTCCTCATCCTCGGACGAGGTGAGGAGAGAAGGATCCTCAGACCAAAACGCAGCTTCAGGGAGATAAGCCATCTTTATTAAACAACGATAAAGATGGCAACACGAAACGAAACAAACACTTGCAAAACTACAAAATAACAAAACGACGTTGACGAGACCTGAACATAAACTTACATAACTAAACATAAACTTACGTACAGGTAACAGACGACATCGAAACGAAAACGAAACAAACAAACGCTACAGTCCTATGTGGTACGAACATAACATACGGACACAGGAGACAATCACCCACAAACAAACAGTGAGAATGCCCTACCTAAATATGACTCTTAATTAGAGGCAAACGCAAACCACCTGCCTCTAATCAAGAGCCATACCAGGCAAACCGAAACCAACATAGAAACAGATAACATAGAATGCCCACCCAACCTCACGTCCTGACCAACTAACACACAAAAACTAACATGAATAGGTCAGGAACGTGACATGCATGGATTCACTCTTTGTGCATTACTAGTGTTTAACATTACTACCTCATCTCTGTACCGCTCACTATACGTAAGATCCCTTAGTCAAGCAGTGAATTTCAAACCCAAAGACCAGAAAGGTTTTCCAATATCTCGCAACGGGCACCTATTGCTAGATGGGAAGAAAAATAAGGGTGCCTTGTGAGGATCGGGTGACTAGTGGCTAATCTGCCTTTGTCCTCCGTACTGCTAGCTAATGTTCTATCGCTGGAAAAATAAATGGGATAAACTGAAAGCACTGATATCTTACCAACGGGACATTAAAAACTGTAATATCTTATGTTTCACTGAGTCGTTGCTGAATGACGGAATTAATAACATACAGCTGGTGGATTATACACTCTATCGGCAGGATGGAACAGCAGCCCCTGGTAAGACACGAGGTGGGGGCCTGTGCGTATTTGTAAATAACAGCTGGTGCACAACATCTAAGGAAGTCTTGAGGTTTTGCTCGCCTGAGGTAGAGTATCTCATGATGAGCTGTAGACCACACTGTCTACCGAGAGAGTTTTCATCTGTATTTTCCGTAGCTGTCTACATACCACCACAGACGAATGCTGGCACTAAAACCGCACTCAATGAGCTGTATACCGCCATAAGAAAACAGGAAAACGCACATCCAGAGGCGGCACCATCGAGAGCATCCTGACGGGTTGCATCACTGCCTGGTATGGCAACTGCTCGGCCTCCGACTGCAATGCACAGCAGAGGGTAGTGAGTACGGCCCAGTACATCACCGGGGCCAAGCTTCCAGCCATCCAGGACCTCTATACCAGGCGGTCAAAGATTCCAGCCACCCTAGTCATAGACTGTTCTCTCTGCTAACGTACGGCAAGCGGTACCAGAGCGCCAAGTGTAGGTCCAAGAAGCCTAGATTTAACAGCTAATCAAATGGCTACCCAGACTATTTATATTGCCTCCCCCCCTCTTCTACGCTGCTGCTACTCTTTGTTATCATCTATTTATTTATTTTGCCTTTAACTAGGCAAGTCAGTTATGAACAAATTCTTATTTTCATTGACCGCCTTGGAACAGTGGGTTAACTGCCTTGTTCAGGGGCAGAACGGCAGATTTTTACCTTGTCAGCTCGGGGATTCGATCTCGCAACCTTTCGGTTACTAGTCCAACGCTCTAACCACTAGGCTTCCTGCCGCAGTATACTACAATCTCCAGTAGTCACTTGAATGATTCTACCTACATGTACATATTACCTCAATTACCTCATCACTGGTGGCCCTGCACATTGACTCTGTACCGGCACCCGCTGTATTTAGCCCCGCTATTTGTTATTTACTGCTGCTCTTTAATTATTTGTTCTTCTTATCTCTTACTCTTTTTTTAGGTATTTTCTCAAAACTGCATTTTTGGTTAAGGGCTTGTGAGTAAGCATTTCACTGTAATGTCTACCCCTGTTGTGTTCGGCGCATGTGACCTCATGAGATCCACTCTCCATATTTTCAAGCAAAGTGGTGGCTGCATCATGTTGTGGGTATGCTTGTGATTGTTAAGGACTGGGGAGTTTTTCAAGATAAAAAATAAATGGAATGGAGCTATGCACAGGCAAAAACCTAGAGGAAAACCTGGTTCAGTCATCTTTCCACCAGACACTGGGAGATTAATTCACCTTTCAGCAGGACAATGACCTTCAACAAGGCCAAATCTACAATGGAGTTGCTTACCAAGAAGACAGTGAATAGTCCTGAGTGGCTGAATTACAGTTTTGACTTAAATCTACTTGAAAAGCTATGGCAAGACCTGAAAATGGTTGTCTAGCCATGATCAACAACCAATTTGACAGAGTTCAAACATTTTTGAAGTATAATGGGCAATTGTTGCACAATCCAGGTTTGGAAAGCTCTTAGAGACTTACCCGGAAAGACTCAACGCTGTAATCACTGCCAAAGGTGCTTCTACAAAGTATTGACTAAGGGGTGTGATTACTTAAGTAAATTAAATGTTAATGTGTTTCATTTTCAATAAATTAGCATACATTTCTAAAAACATGTTTTCACTTTATATTGTGTGTAGATAGGTGCGATTTTTTTTTTTTTTACTTAACCCATTCCGCAAAATGTGGAATAAGTCAAGGGGTATGAATGCTTTCTGAAGGCACTGTACCTACAGTTTATGGAAAATGTGCTCTTTTAGTATTTCTCCAGTAGGTTTCCTGAAGGAACAAGCCTCCACTTCTATTGTAAAGATAATAAAACAAAGACCGTATAGTAAATACTACATTAATGTCCGCAAAAACACTACACTAAATACTACAGTGTACCACAGTCCGCAAAAACACTACAGTAAATACTACAGTATACTACAATCTGAAAATACCCTACCTAAATTACTATAGTATATACTAGAGTTTTCTTTTACTACAGTATTTATACTATAGGTAACTGTAAATACTAAAGTATACTTTTATTTATTTTATTTTCATTTTTTAATTTAATTAGGCAAGTCAGTTAAGAACAAATTCTTATTTACAATGACGGCCAAACCCGGACACCGCTGGGACAATTGTGCGCCGCTCTATGGGACTCCCAATCACGGCCGGGTGTGATACACCCTGAATTCGAACCAGGGTGTCTGTACTGAGATGCAGTGCCTTAGATTGCTGCGCCACTCAGGAGCTACATTATACTACAGTAAAAACTACAGTCAGCAAAACACTACAGTGAATACTATAGTGTTTATACCATCGTATACTATAGTATTTTTTTTATGTCGGGAGCACCTGGGGTAGTCAGGCCATGTCTCTCTCAGACCTTCTAGGCATTCTAGGGAAGAAGAATTCCTAGCATTCCTGCTGTAGCCGGAATCTCTCAGGTTGTCAGGCCCGAAGGAGCCAGTCAGCTGGACTCATCCATTATGTAAACTCCCATCTGGACTGGGTTAGGGACCTGATGGGGGATGGGCTTTGTGTAGTGTGTGACCGTGTACAGTGCATTCGGAAAGTATTCAGACCCCTTCACTTTTTCCACATTTTGTTGCGTTGATCATCCTTGAGATGTTTCTACAACTTGATTGGAGTCCACCTGTGGTAAATGGAAAGGCACACACCTGTCTATATAAGGTCCCGCAGTTGACAGTGCATATCAGAGCAAAAACCAATCCATGAGGTCGAAGGAATTGTACGTACAGCTCCGATACAGGATTGTGTCAAGGCACAGATCTGGGGAAGGGTACAAAAAATGTCTGCAGTATTGAAGGTCCCCAAGAACACAGTGGCCTCCATCATTCTTAAATGGAAGAAGTTTGTAACCACCAAGACTCTTCCTAGAGCTGGCCGTCCAGCCAAACTGAGCAATCGGGGGAGAAGGGACACAATTTGGTCACTCTGACGAGCTCTAGAGTCCTTCCAGAAAGACAACCATCTTTTCAGCAAACCACCAATCAGGCCTTTATGGTAGAGTGGCCAGACGGAAGCCACTCCACAGTAAAAGGCACATGACAGCCCACTTGGAGTTTGCCAAAAGGCACCTAAAGGACTCTCAGACCATGTGAAACAAGATTCTCTGGTCTGATGAAACCAAGATTTAACTATTTGGCCTGAATGCCAAGCGTCACATCTGGAGGAAACCAAGTGAAGCGGTGAAGCATGGTTGTGGCAGCATCATGCTGTGGGGATGTTTTTCAGCGGCTGGGCCTTGGAGACTAGTCAGAATCGAGGGATAGATGAACGGAGCAAAGTACAGAGAGATCCTTGATGAAAACCTGCTTCAGAGCGCTCAGGACCTCAGACTGGGGTGAAGGTTCATCTTCCAACAGAACAACGACCCTAAGCACACAGCCAAGACAACGTAGGAGTGGCCTCTGGAGAGACCTGAAAAAAGCTGTGCAGCGACGCTCCCCATCCAACCTGACAGAGCTTGAGAGGATCTGCAGAGAAGAATGGGAGAAATTCTCCAAATACAGCTGTGCCAATATTGTAGCGTCATACCTAAGAAGACTCGAGGCTGAAATCGCTGCCAAGGGTGCGTCAGCACAGTACTGAGTAAACGGTCTGAATACTTATGTAAATGTGATATTTCCGTTTGAAAAAATAAAATATTTGCAATTTTTTAAAAAACATTTAAATATTTGCTTTGTCATTATGGGGTATTGTTTGTAGATTGATGAGGGGAAAATATATTTAATTAATTTGAAAATATGGCTGTAACGTAACAAAATGTGGAAAAAGGGAAGGTTTCTGAATACTTTCCAAGTGCAATGAATGTGTGTGTGTGTGTGTGTCACAGGGCTGAGGTGAAGATGAGGGCTTCCACATCTTCTTAAAATTTTCCACAGGCATCCTGCCTCACTGTGGGCTGAACCCCCCCCCTTCAGGGCCAACTGTAATTGCCTGAAATCCATTTAATATGGTGGATAGGAACTCTGCAAGGAGAGGAAAATGGAGAGGAACAAATGATAATTCTGGTGGTAATAAGCTGTTTGAAAACAAAGTAACAGCTGTTTTGGCAGCTCTGTCCAATTTTCTCCTGGTGTTTTTTCTATGATTTCAAAACCCGGAATATAAAAAATAGAGGGAAGAGTGGGGGAAAAGGGAAAGGGAGGAAAAAAAAGGGGGGAAGGTTGAACAGCGTTCTGGTTTGGATCAGCACCAGCGCTTCTCTGTGTACGCTGTGGAGCTCTGTTCCCTGGCCCACTTCTAGAAGGGGGATGTGGAGGTATGGGAGGGGGAAAAAGGAAGGAGATAGGGGGGGTGGGGATTATGTTTCAGTGTCTGCCTCAGCTTCTACTCTGAACACTTTTATTCCACGTTCTAAAAAAGACATTGAACAACAACACAATCACAACCCGAGCTAAGTTGTACCCACTGCCCAGGAAACAAGCAAGGCCCAGCGGAAGGATCATGTTGAAGGCTTTGTTTTTCGGGGGAGCATTGACATCAGTAGAAGGTCAGAGGGAATGTGGGGTTCCAGTCCCGTTGGTTCTGTTGTTCTCTGGTCTGTTAAGGAGATTAACCTTAATTGCTCCCGTTTGTCTTCGTTTGACACATCTGTAGGGTACATAGACCGTACAGTTGATGTAAAATTAGTGGATTTGATGCCTCAATTTGATAGAAGTCTAATATAATTTGCTGCTTTGTTATGTAGCTCTAGTACTGTACTTCTAAACCAATGTCTACAGTATTGGGCAAATTTGTGGATTTCATGCCCTCATGTTACAACTTTAAGCAATTAGTACTATGATTTGCCACGTATGTTTGTGCCTCACTTTTCATATTGAATATACAGTACATTCTTGTTCTTGAATAACATGGGCTAACCCCAGAATGCCACAGAGTAAACAGTGAGATGAGCTGTCCGGATCCAGAGAGCTTAAGGGTCATAGTTCACCCGAGAGAGACGAGCTCCCGACGGGGGCATACACCACCTTAATCTGTCTGTATGGCGGAGTGTTGAAAAAGAGAAGGAGTTGAAAAGAGGTAAAGGTGATGAAAGTGAGAGAAGACTGAGTGTCTGTACAGAAAATAAGAGTTGAAAGATAGGATATATGGGGAGAAATGGAAAGAGGAGGTAGAGATAGTGAGAGTGAAGGAAAGGGGCTGAAGAGAAGCTAACTAGCCTAATTATAGTGTGTTAGTTCATCCCGGAAGGAAGAGCATGGTTTACTTCTGTATCAAAGTATGTGTGTACTGCTCAGTTTGCATGCCAGAGAAAATGATGGGAGGTGACTGACTCCGATAGTATTCCGATTGCACTCTGGTAGGCGGGAAAGGGAGAGAGGAGTGGGAAGAGAGAGAGAGGGGTGGAAAGGGAAGCACAGAGGCCCAAGAACAAGAAGGCTAAACTCCTGTCCATTCCGTCAGTGGTCAAACTGATTGAAGCAAGGACAGGAGTGTCTCAAAGCCAGTGTAACCCTGGAGTGTTCCCCATGTTCCTCCCTGCTCCTGTCCTAGAGATATAGGAAGTGATGGTGGGGTGGCCGTTGGTTGTCTTGTTGTTTCGCTCCAAGTTTCTCTTCCTCAGTGAGTTCATCTGCTTATGCAATCACTCTCCCAGGTGCAGAGAGAAAGAGAGAGACACTGTGTGTGTTTGAGAGAGAGAGAGAGCGTGAGAGGGAGATAAAGAGAAGGGTCTTCTGTGAACTACAGATGACTGAGAGACCGAGAGGGGGAGTGGGGGATAGAAAGGGAGGGAGGGGTGGAGAGGTATGGGGTTAATGAGCTGCAGTTATGTAGGCCAAAACGAAAAGGGGTGTTCCTAATTTCCTATATTTGATCGACCGGCTCGATTTGGTCTTACGTAGCAAAATTTGAAATTGTGTTTTTTACATTGGATAAAAGCATAGACACAGCTAAAAACGGGTATATCATACACTACAGTTGAGGAACAATGGGGAAGTAATTGTGCTTTGAAAGTTGATAAACTTGTAAAATCACCTTTTGAGAAAATGGCCCTTCAATGTTTTTGTACAGATACTGGAGAGCTCTTCTTTGTCTACACCCATTCAGCCTCGTTCACACCCTCTTAAGTTTAGTCCCACCCATCTCTTTAAGGACTCACGTGAGGCCATGTACTAAACAACCAAAGGTTTTAAGACTAAAGGCTGGTTTACTACGGTGTGTTCGTAAATTTAATCTGGACTGCCAGAGGGTTTTCTGGGCGTTTGAGTGTTGTCAGATTTTCCGTTCGTAAATTCAGAGTGTTTCGTTCTTGGCGCGTTCGGAGCGCACACTGGACGCTCTGGCCGAGGAGTAGGGTTGATTAGAGCGTTATGACCTAACATCAGCAGTCAAGCACCCAGGCTAACTGGCTAACGTTGGCTAGCTTGCTAGCTACTTCCAGACACAAATGAGAGAACAGCTCACTCTGACTATTTTACTTGCCCCAGCAGATGGGGTTAGGCTGTTTTTATGTAATCCAGAGCATTGGTGACTGCAACTGTGCTGCTGGCAACAATTTAATTAAGCTTTTTTGCCAATGTTTACTGACACCGGCCATATTCAACGGGTGTTGAGTGTTCGTAAATTTGTCAGTTATTCTGCGCTCTGGCACACTCAGACGAGAGTGCTCTGAAATCAGAGTAGATAGCTAGAGAGAATTTACCAGCTACGTCTAACGACAGTTGTTTCAGTGACGTCGTGAACATTCTACGGAAATGGTTACTTGCATAGTGGAGTTTTTTGTTTAGACATGTAGCTAGCTAGCTAAACAATGAACCATAATCCCATCTCATAACGTTACTACCGTGCTTGTATCTGCAGGTAGCTAACCAAGCCTGTTCAATGTTAGCTAGCTATCATTAGGCAATAACTAGCAATGCAAATGGCACTGAGATACGAATAATATTACTACACAGATCATACATGTAACGTTAGCTAGCGAGCCAGCCAGCTAACGTTATCTAGCTAGCTAACAGAACACTTGAAATGAAAACGACTTTCTGACAAAATTAGAAACGAGTAATATCTGAAATGGATGGACACATCTCTCTCTCTCTGTCACAGATGCCATGGTTGCCCTTTGTTTGAAGATGTAATCCGGAGACAGGTGTTTTATCAACAACAATCTGTGTGTTCTCTTTTCGACTCTCTCTGCATATTTGCAATCAAACGGCCGGAATTTTCTTTATCTCCTTAGCTATCATACTCTAATTCCACTGATTTTAAAAACTAGATTATATATTCTTAATTCCATTCCTTTACTTAGATTTGTGTGTATTGGGTATATGTTGTGAAATTGTTAGATATTACTGCACTGTCGGAGCTAGAAACACAAGCATTTCGCTACACCTGCAATAACATCTGCTAAACACGTGTATGTGACCAATCAAATGATTTGATTTGATCAGCTGGTGAGCTGCGGGGGAGCAAGTGATGAGTGTGGGCAGACAAGCTCCGCTCCGGCTCCGCTTCCGATTTATACACATTGCGCAGCCTACTTTCTTGCTTCACCTTAGCTAACCATCAGCTTTCTAGTCAGCTACCCTTTGCCTGGTTAAGAAACACAAGCTGCTTTATGAAATAAAAAACAATAGCAGCATTGAGATGAATAGTAAAACAACAGTCAAGCTATTTCTCTCCAATGAGTAGTCTATAGAAAAGTATGTCTTTGAATTTGTAGTCTTGCTCAACCCTCCTACTTTTCCTCAGAGAAAACAGCTTGATTCTAGCCCTTAGGCTAAAAAGATGACCAATAATACCAGCGCTATGTTTTTTTCTGTCTATCGTGCATTGGCGGGCCGCATTTTACGTTCATAAAGCATATCGCGGGCCGTTCTAAAACTAGGCTACTTGCGGACCGGACCGCTAACCATTTGTTTAGGCTACACCTTGTTCAGTCATGCTATCTCATTAAACTAGCTATAGCTAACAACCGGGGGTGCGTTCAGCAGGTGGCAATGTTTTGAATTGTTCAGATATGCAAATAACTGCCAATCTCCCGGTAATTACCCGTTAATTAACAAACACATGTAGCTTCTCCTGGCTTCCATGCGTAGCCTACAAGCCACTGATGCAGACCTTTGGGACATCTACATTTTAAAAAGTCTAATAAATCCATGTAATACAGCATGTAGTCATTTTCAGAAGAACAGAATAGCATGCTCTGAGTTGTCATTATGTTAGGCCCTGATCTGGCTATGCCTTATGGCTGTGGGATACACTAGTTCATTTAGCAGACAAGATTTGATTAGAATTAAATGCCATTATTTTATATTATGAAGAATACAATTGAACATAGCTGAATAAAATAGAAAGGATATTTTCTCCAAACAATTTTGGGGGGGGGGGGGGGGTTCGCACATACAGTAATTCTGTGTTGATAGGTTAACAAAGAAACAGGTACTCCTATATGCTTAATTTAGAGTTATTAATGTAACTTTAGCTGTGATACAAACTCTGGGCTATATGTTTAGATTTTTTCATACTTTTATTATCCACATTTTTGTAAAAAACAAATTCTCCCCAATTGGTAGTTATAGTCTTGTCCCGTCACTGCAACTCCCGTACGGCCTCAGGAGAGGGGAATGTCGAGCGCCAGGCGTCCGGCGAAACACGCCCTGCCAAGTCGCACTGCTTCTTGACACACAGCTCGCTTAACCCAGGAAGCCAGCCGCACCAATATGTCGAAGGAAACATCGTACAACTGAATATGCCCGGACTGCCACAAGGAGTCGCTACAGCGCGATGGGACAAGGACATCCCGGCCGGCCAAACCCTCCCTTAACCCGGACAACGCTGGGCCAATTGTGCGCTGCCTCATGGGTCTCCCTGTCTCCCTGTCTCCCTCTCTCTCTCTCTCTCTCTGTCTCTGTCTCTGTCTCTGTCTCTCTCTGTCTCTGTGCACTTGTGTGTAAAATATAAAACTCAAATATCACATTTACATAAGTATTCAGACCCTTTATTCAATACTTTGTTGAAGTACCTTTGGCAGCGATTACAGCCTCGAGTCTTCTTGGGTTTGAAGCTAGAAGCTTGGCACACCTGTATATAGGGATTTTCTTTCATTCTTCTCTGCAAATCGTCTCAAGCTCTGTCAGGTTGAATGAGGAGCGTCGCTGTACAGCTATTTTCAGGTCTCTCCAGAGATGTTCGATCGGGTTCAAGTCCGGGCTCTGGCTGGGCCACTCAAGGATATTCAGAGACTTGTCCCGAAGCCACTCCTGCGTTGTCTTGGCTGTGTGCTGAGGGTCGTTGTTCTTTTGGAAGATGAACCTTCACCCTAGTCTGAGGTCTTGAGCGCTCTGGAGCAGGTTTTCATTAAGGATCTCTCTGTGCTTTGCTCTGTTCATCTTTCCCTCGATCCTGACTTTTCTCCCAGGCCCAGCCGCTGAAAAACATCCCCACAGCATGATGCTGCCACCACCATGCTTCACCTTAGGGATGTTGCCAGGTATCCTCCAGGTGTAACGCTTGCAATTCAGGCCAAATAATTCAATATTGGTTTCATCAGAGCAGAGAATCTTGTTTTTGTCTTTAGGTGCCTTTTGGCAAACTCCAAGCGGGCTGTCATGTGCCTTTTACTGAGGAGTGGCTTCTGTCTGGCCACTACAATAAAGGTCTGATTGGTGGAGTGCTGCAGAGATTGTTGTCCTTCTGAAAGGTTCTTCCTTCCTCCACAGAGGAACTCTGGATCTCTGCTAGAGTGACGATTGGGTTCTTAGTCAACTCTCTGACCAAAGCCCTTCTCCTCCGATTGCTCAGTTTGGCCGGGCGGTTCCAAACTTCTTCCATTTAAGAATGATGGAGGCCAATGTGTTCTTGGGGACCTTCAATGCTGCAGACATTTTTTGGTACCCTTCCCCAGATCTGTGGCTCGACACAATCCTGTCTCTGAGCTCTGCGGACAATTCCTTGGACCTCATGGCTTGGTTTTTGCTCTGACATGCACTGTCAACTGTCAGACCTTATATAGACAGGTGTGTGCCTTTCCAATATTTCAGTATTTTATTTTTAATAAACTTGCAAAAATGTCTAAAAACCTGTTTTTGCTTCATCATTATTGGGTATTGTGTGTAGTTTGATGAGGAAATAAAAATTTTTTTTTAATCAATTTTAGAATATGGCTGTAATGTAACAAAATGTGGAAAAAGTGAAGGGGTCTGAATAATTTCCAAATGCACTGTATTTACCCCAAAAATAAATAGGGGATTGGAAACGATGCAGACATTTACATTGATGTAGCCACCATCTATCTGCAATATTAAAGCTGATCCTGTAACACACTAAAGATACCAAATTTGTTTGAGTTTTAAGTGTTTGTTCAGTGTGAATTATGCCATGTCCCAAATGGAGCCCTATTCTCTATTTAGTGCAATTTATAGGGAATAGGGTGCCATTTCGGCTATAGCCTGTGAATTAATGACTGAGTTGTATTATCCAGACAGCCCTGTGTTGTGAAGGGGGCCAGGTATGTGTGAACAGCAGTTAAGGGTTTGCCCCATCGGTCATGCCTTCCTGTCAACCCCCCCACCTCCACTGTCTGGGGCCTCACTCAATCTCACTATCGCACTACTAGGCTAATGCTAATGCTAGCTGTAGTAGTGCATTTTGTCCAGGCTTTAGACTGAAAAGGTTACTCAATGGAGCTCTGCTGCTTTGCCATATTTCTCATACAGTTTTTCTGTTGAGAGTAGAGATAAAATGAGCAGAGTAACTCTCACAAATACCAGTAAAGTTTTATTTTACAATCTGGTTTAAGCTGATATTTACATGGTAATAACTAATTCACTATGTGGTAACAATGTATACTTTCTGGTACTTACCAAATATAATATGTTACATGTTCCTGTTTTGCTATAATTCTGTTATTGGGTTTAGAATGGACAGAATGTGACTTGATTGGTTGTGTCTTTTCTTTAGGGGCGCCCTATTGGACGATGTTGGAGAAGATGGAGAAGAGGCTGCACGCGGTGCCTGCTGCCAACACAGTCAAGTTCCGCTGTGCTGCCGGGGGCAACCCACGCCCTAAGATGCGCTGGCTGAAGAATAGCCGACCATTCCGACAGGAGGACCGCATGGGCGGGTATAAGGTACGCGAGAACCCTGCGCTGCAGCATGCACGGAGTTTCTCACGACTAGTGTCTTGGGATGAGTCTGTGTAGTTAAGTGTTTCAATCGAGTTTACATTTCAATCAATCAATCAAATGTTATTTGTCACATACACGTGTTTAGCAGATGTTATTGCGGGTGTAGCGAAATGCTTGGTGTCTGTTGTTTAGAACGGATTTACTCTTCCAATGCTATTTTCTGAGTCTTGATCTTGATGCAGACTGTTGCCCTTCCAGTTTGGCTCTTAAAATCCGCTAATCACATTTCTCTGTCACCCGACCCCTCTACACCATCACTGGAGACAGAGGAGAGGAGGGCAGGGTTGCTGGTGTGAAATTGCTGGTGTGTGTGCTCTCGATGGGACATTTTACTCTCTCTCTCTCTCCCCCAGCTTTAAATGTCTCTCAACTCGCCCAATTAGAAAACCCAAACATACAGTAAAACTTTAGGTCACATAGACAGTCAACAAGTAGAAAGTGACAATATATTAAGAGAACAACAATTGGTACAATCAGGGTTCACGTTAGAGTTCCAAAATGTGCATTTTCAGTTTTAAACCATTTCCCGTGTTTTATATAAAGTCAACCGTGTTTTTTTTCTTCAATAGAGTGAGCAGGGCAACTATAGTGCAACACATTCGGTAGAAAATAGCTTCATTTTCATCGGATGACAACAGAAGCGCAACGCATGGCCTACATATTTATCATAGGAAGAATGGAGCCAGCTACAGCTCCTAATGTTTTGTTTGAAGTTAATCTAGCATTTTACCGGAGAAAAGTTGGCTACACTGAGAAAAGTACAGGAGAAAAGTAGCTACACATCAGTCAGAGTGCTGTCTGTTGATAGAATGCCCATGAGTTCTCATCCAATTGGAGAAATGCAGCCGAAGCAAAAAATGTCTAATGCCGAACAGAAACTATAATAAGAAGCATTTTAGATCTGCAGAAATAGCCACGGGATGGTTTTTCAATATCGCCAATATTGTTGAAACTATATATTTTATTTATTTAAATAAATTAGCGCCAGCCCGCCACAAGGAGTCGCTAGAGTGCGATGAGCCAAGTAAAGCCCCCTCGGCCAAACCTTCTCCTAACCCGGACTGGGCCAATTGTGCGCAGCCCTATGGGACTCCCTGTCACGGCCGTTTGTGAAAGCCTGGGATCGAACCTTGGTCTGTAGTGACGCCTCAAGCACTGCGATGTATTGTCTTAGACCGCTGCGCCACTCGAGAGGCCCTGTATCTACTTTTTAAGTAAATATCTGCACCTGTCACATTATTTTACATTATGAAGCTTTACCGGTAGTTCCCAGTCACAGTTTGTTTACAAGCACACAACGACGAGAGACATGAGCCTTACCGAATATCCCAGGGTGGCACAAGGTCGGTATGAAGGTATGACAATCTGAAAACCGCCCAAGCATTAAACACACCAAGAGGTGACCTAGGATTCAACTGTAAATGCAAAAGTAGTCCTGAAGGTTTTTTCTCAAGACTTTAGATTTCAATATTTTTCTATTCTATTTCTATTCAGTATTCTATATCTATTTTAGAAATGTCTTTAAAAAAGGCCAGGAAACTTGATTCAATTGCATTTCACGTTTTCTTTTTTTAAATTCCAAATTGACATTTTTTGTTCCAACAGAGGAAGTCTGGAGAGAAAGTTTAATAATTATTTCACTACAGCCTCTGTGGTACTTATAAGATAACAGTTAGTGAGTTGATTTATTTGTCCTGAAAATACCTGAGGCCACATGTAATGGGGAACAGGGAAAGTCAAACTGGGCCCGGTTTCCCGATAGCAATGGAACTTTGGCTCACGTGTGTTTTAACAATGCATCTTTCCTACAACTGCCAAAGACGTAACATGCGTTAACCAAAACACCATGCTAAGTGCGTTGTTGGAGCATGTGTCGATACGGATAGGATCGGAACAAAGTTAGTGGTATTCTTGTATCAGCTTTCTCAATTCATATCTTACCTTAACATTTATAAATATTTCACACTTCTGATGACGAATCAGCTCCTAGAGAGATATTACCAGCTTATTCGAATTCTTACCCCCCAAAAATTGTGCGTGTTAAGCTACACCATTAAATAAATACAGACAGTATCAAAATATAACTACATTTATTGAACATTAAATGTATTTCAAAATGATTAAAATAGGCCTATATCCGAATTTATATTTTAATTCAGTCATCTCGGTTTTCGTTTGAAGTATATTTTTACACGTTGCTTGTTTGTATCAATTGCAAAGACATTGGCAACTATGTATTTGTAATCGACTTTGTTCTGAAGTTGTCAGCGGTCACAGAGAGACGGGTAAACCTATGTTTAGTAGAGATATTCTGTGTATAAAGTGACACGAGAGGGCAAAAAAAGCATCTACCGACACACTTACGTAGCTGCTCTACAAGTGGCCTGAGGCTGGCGTTAGATTACGAGCATTTTCAAGTGCAACGCGTTAATGGCGACGGTTTTGGGAAACAGCTCAGAGATTTAATGATGCCCCTACGAAGGTTCTAACGATAAACTTTGCCTTAAGAGGTTTTTGAGAAACCGGGCCCTAGCCAGTAATGTTTTATTTCCTCTCAGCATTAAATGGATGTTAAGAGCTACATTTCGTCTGAAAAAAACTGAATTCCTCCCATCTGTCATAGTCTTTTTGGGTTGGAGTTCAACATTTGTGTTTGGGTCAGAGAGAACCCTCTGTCACTTTTTTACAAGCTTCACAATAGCCTCAAATATATGAAGATACTTAAGCTGAATAAGATTGGGGAATCATCCAATTCTAATTGCCCTAATGAACTGCATTTGATCAAAATCGAATCAAAAATCACAGTGATAGATTCATTTGCAAGTCATCCAGTGTGTTTGGATGTGATAGGGAAGAACAAAGTAGTTAATGGGTGATCGTTTACCAGAAAACACAGCCATCTCTTCATGGGAATTTCCAGAGAATATGTTGATGTGGCCACAAGCTGGCTAATATGTTTCCCCTTGTCTTTAATTCCGTAGAAAGTCTTTCAAGTAAATAGCGGTGTCACGATACCAGGTTTAGTATCACAATACTTGATACCATCACGATACTTCATATCAAAATGATACCACAACAAAAAAAGAATGCATATTAGCCAAATAATGGCACTTGATCCAGCCATGTATACATTAATGAATCAATTATACAATCAATTTTACTTTGTTTTTATCAGCTACAAAACATCATCATGGTAATCACTTATTTGAATGGTAAATCTCTTGATAAACGGGGTAAAACAAGATGTATCCTATGTCTATTTACATGCGCTCTCTGTAGCCAGTGTAAGACCTTTAAACAGGTTAACATTCACAAGGGCCACAGGGCTTGATTAATAACCAGGCCTCGTACTCAGAGCATGCAGTTGGCAAGTGTCTTCACTGACATTTTCAACCTCTCCCTGACCCAGTCTGTAATACCGACGTGTTTCAAGCAGACCTCCATAGTCCCTGTGCCCAAGAACACCAAGGTAACCAGTCTAAATGACTCTTGCCCCGTAGCACTCACATCTGTAGCCATGCTTTGAAAGGCTGGTCATGGCTCACATCAACACCATCATCCCATTCTACAGCTGCACCATTGAGAGCCCCTTGACTGGCTGCATCACCGCTTGGTATGGCAACTGCTTGGCATCCTATCCTGATTGCCTAGTCACTTTTACCCCCTACGTACATGTACTGTGCATATTACCTCAGGTTCCTTGTGTCCCTGACTCGGTACTGGTACTCCTTGTATATAGCCTCATTATTGTTATTTTATTGTGTTACTATTTCCTTTTATTTATTTATATTTGCTCTTTTTTTGGTGGTGTGGGGGGGGGGGGGGGGGTTCGTAAGTAAACATTTCACAGTAAAGTTTGTTGTATTCGGCGCATGTGACAAATACAATTTTATGTGATTTGTTTCAAAGCTAGCAAAGAAAGTTAGCCTACAATTATAGCTGGAAGCTACCGGTATTGTCTTGCATTGTAAAAGTGTTCTCGCAGTTCAAAACATTTCTACGTGCCGTGTTACATTATTGAAGTTTGTTAACTTCTGCACAGCATCAGTGGGGAGCTAACAATGCAGTTCAGACAGCTCTAGCAATGAACGAGTACGTGGAGCAGGCACTTTGCCCTTCACACTAGAAAGGGGCTGTGCTAATAGACAGACTTGATCCTCTCAATCACGTGAAAGTACACGACAGAAGTACCGAATGTAACCAAAATGATTGTACATTCTCGAGGGGGGTGGGGGGGGGTGGAGTACCACTTGTTAATACAGTATTCAGCAGAACTCCCTGTCCCCACTACATAGTGTCTTCAGTGACACTTCAGTAAACACACATACACATCGCGCTTGACTGGCCCCTGCTACAATAGAGGACCATGGTCAGTGAACAGGGCTGAGATCCTTGCTTGTCTGTGTGTGGTCACCAGTGTAGGCCACAGCCACAATGACCAAATGACCACATGTGGGCTTATACAGTACCGGTTGATTGTTAACGGAGAAAACAAGTGCCTTAATATACAAAACGAAATGTACAGTGCCGTCTACGTAAAAAGTCAAATATTTGGGATCTTTCGTGTTTTCTAAGGCAGCGGTTCCCAAACTGTGGGGCACAAGGGGGGGGGGAGACTCAGTCGGAAAAAAATTGTAATAGTAGAATTTTGAAATTGGGTAGTGCATCGGCTGTTTTTCTCGTCAGTCATTGCAGACCTTAGAGAGCTATTTATAACTTGTCAGAATTGTCCATATCAACTAGCCCATGTCAGCTAAAGTTTTTTAGCTAGGTTTTTTAGCCCATTGAGTTTGTTGTAATGTTTGTCACTCAGATATCACGTGAACACACATAAGACGTGGCAAAATGCATAGAATTGTAGGAAATAAGCTTTAGACCGGCTAAATGTCCTCTCCGCCAACAAGAGGGGTGTGAACAGTTTGTGTCATCGACAGTGCCTGTGCCCATAGAAATAGACGAGGCGAGTACGGGGGCCGCGAGTCAAAATGACGGGAGGGGGGGGCACAGAGTAAAACATTTGGGAACCACTGTTCTAAGGAGTAGAAGGGTAAGTGGGAGCTTTAGGAGCATTCCACTCCACAGTCCCAGCAAAACGGTGCACTTCCTTGGGAAGGTGTAGAAGCTCACCGTTGGACCAGTCTGTCACCACCCGTAATATTGTTTTTCACCATGACGCACCAGTGAGAGCAGACCTGACCGCCCGTCACTCACCGTGCCTCCTCACTCACTCTCAATCTTTATATAGCACTCTGCAATTGTCTATGTTCGTCTGCATCCTTCCATCCATGCATTGTTTTCCCTCTCAGGTGCGTCACCAGCACTGGACCCTGATTATGGAGAGTGTGGTGCCGTCAGACAAGGGCAACTACACTTGCCTGGTGGAGAACGCATACGGCGCCATCAATCACACCTACACCCTGGATGTAGTGGGTGAGTACTGTACTGGGCTTGCCTGGGATGGAGGGAGGGATGAGGGGATGGAGGGATTGGGGGTTAATAATCATATCTGCAAGACACCCGTGGGGAGTTGGGGTCAGAGCCAGGGTCAGCTATTTACCAGTGTCCCTGGAGCATTTGGGGCACACTGACATATTTTTCATCCTGTTGGCTCTGGGATTCGAACCTTTTGGTTACTGGCCTAATGCGCTAACCTCAAGACTACCTGCCACCCCTACCTAAACGTTATCTGTTTGGGCCAGCATTAGGGGTTCTGATGGGGGGGGTTAATGCTGCCTAGGTGTGCCAGGTCTGTTTCTAAGGGCAGTATTGATGCATGTACTGTATGTAGGCAGGGCCCTGGTCATTTCTCTTTGGTCACAATAGCCTGATTCACACCAAACCAAGTCGAACTAAACTGGGATTTCCTGGTTACGTATCAACCACATTTACTGGAACTTTGCCAGAAAGGACAATGTGAAAAGAAAATATCCAATCCAAGACAGTACGGTTTGGGGTTGGCCCTACAGTGTGAATCAGGCAACTGTCAAAAGGACCAGGGATGTGACCGTCAGAGGAGCTGGAGAGGGACAGTGGGAGTGGCATGCTGCTGTGCTTCTCTCTGGGGGCAAACAGAACCAATGGGTTATCAGTATTACAAGGGGGCACAGCAAGTTCAAACCCAACTCACTCAACCCCTTTGCGCTGACCTTTGGAGCAAGCAAGAGAGAGTGTGTGTGTCATAGTCACCATGCTATCCATGCATTTATGGAGAGACCTACACCTGACACATACTATACATGCAAACAAGTGTATATTTCACAGAAGCACTAGAGCCACAGTCTGGTCCGAGAGCAGACTGGCTATAATTCAAAAGTAGCAGCTCTAAGCAGTTTTGTGAGCATAAGCTGTGGCACAACTAGATGCATTGTAGATTTATGTGTGTTTGTGCATTTGAATGTGTGAAGATTAACTTATTTTAATTATTAGTAGAAATAATTATTATGATTTACTGACTGATGTTTGACGGTTTTTAACCTTTTACTGCAGTGGGCTGAATCGGGGTCACACAGAGTGTTTCTTGGTAGTCTTAAACAAATCTATTTTGTGACAAAAGTATACACCTCACACATATGGCTATAGTCTTAAGAAAAAGACGCCTGTACCATGTCAGATATAGAGTTGAAATGTATTGAATTTAGACTTTGCATCCCAATAATACACTTTATATACATCACAGAAGACTGAAATATAACAAAACCGTTTGACATAAAAACACTGGATTTTCGGTGGTTTAAAAGTAAGAATGTTTATGAAATTATGAAAAATGTTAATAACGTTCCACCCATGAGGCCCCTAGAGGGCGATTTGGTCATTTGACTGCAGGAAAATCAAATAAATATTATTTTGTGTTCTCTTGACTAGCTGTAGACAAATATATTGTATTGGATAGCTTGCTAGTTATCATGCTCCTGAGTTGTTTGTGTGTAAAGGGAGAAGTGGGCACAGAGAGGGAGTAAGGTGTTTGCATCTGTTTGTGGTGTAGGGTACCTAATTCTCTCCATGTTAATATGTGTGTGTGTGTGTGTGTGTGTGTGTGTGTGTGTGTGTGTGTGTGTGTGTGTGTGTGTGTGTGTGTGTGTGTGTGTGTGTGTGTGTGTGTGTGTGTGTGTGTGTGTGTGTGTGTGTGTGTGTGTGTGTGTGAGAGAGACAGAGAGAGAGAGTGATTGAGAGACAGAGAGAGGTGTGCATGTGAGCGAGAGGGGTGGAAGGAGGAGGGGCGGGGAAAATAAGCACGCTGAGCCAAAGGAATGCATAGGGAGGAGGGGAAAAGAGATAGAGACAAGGGAGGGGTGGGAATCCTCTGATCTGACAGAGAGAGAGAGAGTAGCACTTTGGCCTACTGGCTGACAGACAGAGAGCACAGAGGCAGAGGACTATTGGCAAACCTCTGACTGACAGACAGACAGGCATGGAAGTAGCCACTGGGCACAGACGTCAATTCAATATCTATTCCACGTTGGTTCAATGTCATTTCATTGAAATGACGTGGAAACAACGTGGATTCAACCAGTGTGTGCCCAGTGGGTATTCTCTCGACCTTCCTTTTTTTTATTCAACCTCTTCACCCCTCTCGCTTTCTCTTTTCAGTCTCCATCTGTTAAGCTCCATTTATTCCCTCTTGTTATTCTCCCACCCCTTCCCCCTCCTCTCCTTTCTCTGTCACCTCTCCCCACCTAAAAGCCCTCCTTCTTTAACCCATCCAGTGCCTGGGGGTTGTTGTGAAGGGGAGGCAGTGGTAGGGTAGTGTGTGAAAGGGGGCATTGTTCGGCAGGTCTTGCTCTGTTTGGATTTGCAGGCCAAATGTTTGCTTGCAAAAGAACGCAGATAGTTTTTAGTGAAGGAAAATGAAGGTGTTTCTCCAAGACTGGTGCATATTTGAGTCGGAGCGTGGCTATATATTTTAACCCTTACCAGGCCACAGTTTCTGCTAATGTTTACTTACAGTACTTCAAAAATAGTTGCCAAAGTTGCCAACATTTTGCAATAAAAGGCATTTTGAAATAGCATCGGCTCAGAAAGTGACTGAAGTGAGTTTTTAGATTCAACTCCTACTACAGCTGTGTTTAGTCCTTATCAGTAGAGATAACTCCTCTTTGTGTTGTGTGAATAATCTAAGTGGTGTGGTGATAAGAGATGGGCACTTCTCTTGTCTTGACTCTGCTTGTCTCCCGGATGTGGAATATTCACACGTGTCCACTGTTACCCTAAACGTCCAGACCAGGCCCCCTTCACAGCCTCAAAACTTAAAAAACACAAGCATCTAGAAGAGTTCTTTTTAAACACAAGACTAAAAAACACAAGAGTAAGAACAGTTCTTTTTACCATACTGTCCCCAGCATTTGCATCAGACTTTTGGCTAGTATTCTGTGCTTGTTTTCAGTTCCTTACACATAAAGTGTCTGTGTCTTAATGCTTAGTCTCAAGGTACCCGGTGGTGATCGAGCTTAGTTGATCAATTGACTGTCATTGACATTAGTAATACAAACCTGTCTATTCCTTAAGGGTGTACAGAGCAAGGTTGGAGTTTGAAATGGCCATGGTGAAGTCTCAATGCACAAACTAACATAACTCATCATATCACATCTTCCCCTTTTCTCTCTCCATCTTAGAACGGTCCCCCCATCGGCCCATTCTCCAAGCAGGGCTGCCAGCCAACACCAGTGTGCAAGTGGGGGAAGACGCACGCTTCGTGTGTAAGGTGTACAGCGACGCTCAGCCCCACATCCAGTGGCTGCAGCACATCCAGAAGAATGGTAGTCGCACTGGCCCAGACGGACACTCCTACGTCCGCGTCCTAAAGGTACTTTCCAGCCCTCCATGGCCACTCATTGGCTGTTCTGACCTGAGCGGTGAAAATTATTGGCTCCTCCTTCCTGTGACATATTCCTTTAAATATTTTTTTTCTTCAAAGTGTAGGCTGATAATTGTTATGTTTTCAGCTGACCTTTTTGCCATTCGTAAAATCTTTTTGTTAGTGTCCAATTTGTCTTCCTATAAGAGAGTGAAACTGAAAGAAAACTACGTTTTCCCCCTCTACGAAGAATAAAAAATACTAATTTTCCCTCTATACTACTGGAGCACTCTAGCTGTGTTCCTGTCTGGGTGGCGGCTCCTTTACTCTCCTCTCCCTGCACTTAGATTGCAGATGTGACAGTTAACAGGCTTTTCTGTGTTTTGTCCCCTTGCTGCCGTGTGTGTGTGTGTGCACATGCGTGTTCTTGTATGTGTGTGGCTCACACACTCCAGCGCTCGGGCATCAATAGCTCGGACGTGGAGGTGCTCACGCTCACCAACGTGACCGAGGAGGATGCCGGAGAGTATACCTGTAAAGTCTCCAATTATATAGGGGCGGTCAACCAGTCGGGCTGGCTGACCGTCATCCCAGGTAACCACTGACGCCTGACCCTTGACCTCTGTTGACACCCTCCTTTATTGTCTCTGACCTGGTTCAGTGTGGTTTGGTGGTGTGCTGGTCTTGGTTCCTGCTGGGTTGTGGACTGACCTACTCTCTCCCAGTGTTCTACTGTTTTACTCCCAGCTACTCTACTGTACTGTGTCTGACTGTGACTGTACAGCCATGGAAATGCCCACTGGACCTGCACACCCATGCACTAACCTGCCATGTCCATCACGTGCCTCATCTCTCTCGCTCTCTCAGTTGAAAGGTGTGATGTGTCAGTGTACAGGCTAGTGTTGGGTGCTGCAGTTGGGTGATCTCCATATCTTCTCCTTCTGTGGTTGTGTGCACCATGCATACACAGGCCTGGTGTGGACTTACTATTGGGCTCTGGTGTTGTGGGTGAAGGGATTTTCTTTACAGTGTTTTTGTGTATTGTGTTTCCTATTTTTCCCTGTGGTACGAGGTGCTCTTCCTGTTTGTTTTGAAAGCTCCTCCCATCTATCTCTATATATGGGTCACCAGTTCTCCTACCAGTGATGGACGCCATCCAGCTTCTCCTCTCTCCTGGTGTTGTGGATTTAATTGTTACATCTGCTTCCTCCTGCTCTCTTCTTCCCTCCCCTCTATTCTTACTCCGACTCCTTTCCCTTTATCTTACTTTCTTCCATTTCAACTCCCCCTATCCTCAAATATCCATCCTCTCCTCGAATCCTTCATCTTCCCTTCTTTTCCTGCATCCTCCCTCCCTTTGTCTTCCTCCTCCTTCTTCCACCCCTCCTGTCCCATTCTCCACCCCCCCCCCCCTTCCTTTCCTCCTTTTCATCGTCCTCCACCCTGCCTCCTCTCCCTCTCCCAGACCGCAGGTGTTAACACCACGGACAAGGAGATTGAAGTCCTCTACCTCCCCAATGTCACTTACGAGGATGCTGGGGAGTATACGTGCTTGGCGGGCAATTCTATTGGGATCTCCTATCACACTGCTTGGTTGACGGTGCTTCCAGGTATATACACTCAACTATACTGCGCTCCCTTTCCCCCTTTTCTCTATCAATGTTGTCCACTAATGGTTCAATGTTCAGTCAATAAAGTTATTTCGATCATTTCTATGGGAAGAAGAACAGAGAAGTGAAAAGTCGCTCTGGAGTGAAAACAACCTAACTTAACGAAATAACAAAATATCATAGGGCTCCCGAGTGGCGTAGCGGTCTAAGGCACTGCATCACAGTGCTAGCTGTGCCACTAAAGATCCTGCGCTCTAGTGACTCCTGTGGCTTCCCGGGCACATACACGCTGACACGGTCGCCAGTGTACGGTGTTTCCTCCAACGTATTGGTAAGGCTAGCTTCCGGGTTAAGCGGGCATTGTGTCAAGATGCAGTGCGGCTTGGCTGGGTCGTGTTTCAGGGGACGCAGGGCTCTCGACTTTCGTCTCTCCTGAGCCCGTACGGGAGTTGTAGCGATGGGACAAGACTGTAACTACCAATTGGATACCACGAAATTGGGGAGAAAAACAGGTAAAATAAAAATGTAAATATCAGATTACTATGATGAACTTACAGTCAACAACTCAACATCTAAACTCAGTGTAATAGACCCCTTTCTGTGTTTAACATTGCCGCACAGAGGGCGATGCGCGCAAGTTGTTGGCAGAACAACGGGGAGTTCTTATTTACATGTTGCTTATGAGTACATTTCACACTACGTTTTGATTATAATTGGATTTTAAGGCTCGTATGAATGTCCTGCATAATATAATGTTTATGTCATCATCGCAAATCAACTGCATTATACTCATTGGCTAGCTTTTGCTACAGCCTATGTCAATGAGCATTAGCATGCTAGCTAACAACTGCTGTATCCAAAATAGTTATTTGGCAAAGAGCACAACCAAATATAATCTTAGCAACTGTTCAAGCAAGAATCAAAACAACATTGTAAGTGTATGAGAACCTCAAAGTTATTTTGTTTAGAAGTAATACAAAGTGTAAATCTAGGTTATGTTTAATGGGCGCAGATGGTGATGGTGATGGCTTTCTTACTGCTGCCAAGAGTCGCACGCATCTGTACGTGACATCAGTGTGTCGTGTACTGGAAAAGGGTCTATACTAGAGCAGGAATATGTATTCCATATATTCTGTTATCTTGATTGGCGACGTTTTGAAAGCTAGGGGCCTAATAAAGGCTTATTATAACTCCAGAGCGGCTCCAGAGTCGGCTCCAGAGTCGACTTCCCCGAATGGCTCAAGTACAGTGCATTCGAGAAAGTATTCAGACCCCTTGACTTTTTCCAGATACTTTTTTAAACTCACTGGACTACAACCAAATTATGATGTGTACTACTATATTACGTATTGGATCACTAAAAAATGTAACTTTTACATTACTGTGTAGGTTACCAATAAAATGGTCTGACGGTGAAGTGGATATACTCTGTGTTCACATCCCAAACTAAATAAATGATCTCGCTACAATACATTTGAATAGAAAGTTGTCAAAAATAGATAAGATATGTATATTTGTGGAAAAATCACCCTGATTTAACTCTTTAGTCATATCTCAGTTTACTAATTTGCGTATGGCATTGCCTACACCTAGCGACTTATTTTTAAAATTATATGAGCAAAAATATTCAATTTTATTTGGAACGGCAAGTCAAACAAAATTAAACTGGCTTATTTATATGAATATGAATTCGGAGGGCAGAAATAATTTAATATAAAATCATTAGGCCTCTCACTAAAGGCTTCAGTCACACAAAAGTTATACTTAAATCTGAACTGGTTCTCTCGCAGATTAGTAAGAATGTCTCACCCCATGTTCAAGAATGTCATTTTTCCCTTTATTCAGATTACAAGATAAAGGCCATAATGTATTATTCCAGCCCAGGTGCAATTTAGATTTTTGCCACTAGATGGCCGCAGTGTATGTGTAAAGTTTTACACTGATCAAATGAACCATTGCATTTCTGTTCAAAATTTTGTATGAAGACTGCCCAAATGTGCCTAATTTGTTTATTAATAACTTTTCATGTTCAAAGCTGTGCCCTCTACTCAAACAACAGCGTGGTATTATTTCACTGTAATAGCTACTGTAAATTGGACAGTGCAGTTAGATTAACAAGAATTTAAGCTTTCTGCCAATATCAGAAATGTCTATGTCCTGGAAAATGTTTTTGTTACTAACAACCTCATGCTAATCGCATTAGCCTATGTTAGCTCAACGTCCCGCAGGGGACCCACTGATCCTGAAGAAGTTTTAACTAATTATGACAAATGTTAAGAAAATGTTGAGCAAAGTAATAAAGTGATGGCTTTTCAAACAAGTTACTTTACACGTTATGTTGGCTACGCTATCCTTACGAACTGCATAGCATATCATTTCAGCAGTATGTACTGGTATTAGCTAGCTACCTAACGTTAGTTGGTTACTATTTCATCGAACTTGCCAGTATATGAACTAGATGCTATCTAACTAACTACCCAATGTTTATTGACTTGATTATTCAACTCATTCCTAGTTGTGTGCGTTCTCAATTGACATTGTTAATTCAGGTGCGTTCGTAAATTCCTTCTGGCTATCTACTCGGATTCCAGAGCACTCGTCTGAGTGTGCCAGAGCGCAGAATAACTGAATCATTTGCTAATGCTCTTCATCCGTTGAATATGGCCGGTGTCAGTAAAAGTCGGCAAATAAAGCGTAATTCAATTGTTGCCAGTTAGTTACAGTCACCAACGCTCTGGATAACACGAAAAGAGCTTAACAAGCTCTGCTAGTGCGAGTGAGGTGTTCTCTCATTTGTGTCCGGAAGTAGCTAGCCAATGTTTGCCAGTTAGCTTGGGTGCTTGACTGGCGTCCAGTGCGTGCTCTGAAAGCTCCGATAGTGAAATGCTCTGAACTTACTAACGCCCAGAGCGCACTCTGAGCACACTCTGGCACTCCAGATTGAATTTACCAACACATCCGAAGTCGTAAAATGTCTAGCTAGTAATATGTTATGCTAACAAGATAGTAAGAGGTTGAATAGCAACAGCATCAAATTCCGGTAGACAAGCGCACACTCATTAAGTATGTAGTATACAGAATGTTAGTATGGGTATTCAAACACAGTTATAGTCAGTCGAGCAATAATATAATAATACTCTTAGCAAACCATTTTGTCTTTAATTTACAGTCAGTAGAATATATGATAATTGAAAGGTTCAGAACTTTTGTGAAACATCACAACAGAGTTAAAAAATATATGGAAAATATAAATCAAAACTGGATGGTGTTTAGAGATATAAGGGGGGTTGATTGGAGCTGAAGGATGGGACAAAATCAAACAAAAGATAACTACTGTAAAATGTATATAGTATGTATAAGGTGGAAGTAGAACCCTAAGTGTTGTTGTTCATTAGTTTATTCCAATTAGGGGAGGGATGGTAGGGTTAGGGGAAAATAATAAAGGAAAATATATTTAAAAAATATATATAATTTATTTATACAGTGCATTCGGAAAGTATTCACACCCCTCTTTTCACATTTTGTTACATTACAGCAATTCTAAAATGTATCACATATTTTTTTCCCTCATCAATCTACACACAATGCCCCATAATGACAAAGAGAAAACAGGTTTTTAGAAGTTTCAGCAAATATATAAAAAATTAAAAACAGAAATACCTTATTTACATAAGTATTCAGACCCTTTGCTATGAGACTCGAAATTGAACTCCGGTACATCCTGTTTCCATTGATCATCCTTGAGATGTATCTTAAACTTAATTGGAGTCCACCTGTGGTAAATTCAATTGATTGGACATAATTTGAAAAGGCACACACCTGTCTATATAATGTCCCACAGTTGACAATGCATGTCTGAACAAAAACTAAGCCATGAGGTCGAAAGAATTGTGGAAAAAGTGTGGGACAATTCAAGGGGTCTGAATACTTTACGAATGCACTGTATCTCCTTACTCATGGGGTTTTGTCTCTCTCCACTTCCTCCCTCGTTTCTTTCTCTTTTTCACATCGTATCTCTTTCTCTCTCCTGGTTCTCGGGGAAAGTTGGGACATTTTGGATCGGACTGCATGTTTTTATAAAAGCAGGGTGTCTGTCTGTCTTGATGATATTGTCTGTTGGTGTTAGTGGGTGCCCTGAGATTGGATGCCAATTCCCTCATGGCTTCTTTCCTGGGTCTGATAATTTATTTCCTTTTTATTATTTCTCCTTGAGATAATACAAAAGAAAAAAAAAAGTCACAGCCTCAATACTTATGGCTTGACTTTCTTAATTATCATATTTTTTTCAATGTATTCAATGTATTTGATATAGTGTGTGTGTGTGTCTAAATGTATGTGTGTTTCCCTGTGTCTGCGCGAGTGGGTGTGTGTGTTTTAAATGTCTGTGTGTCTCTTTGTGTCGGCGCGAGTTCGTCTGTGTCTTTGCCACCGTGATTTTCTTTTGTGAACCAGCTTTATTTTGGTGGCCTATGTAACATTCTAATGCCTTGAATCCATCCGAAATACACAGCTAAATTATTGAATACTTAACCGACTTTACCTCCCATATTGGTAAGAGTAATTGTGGTATTGAGTAGAAAGACATGACTTTACAATAAATATTACTGAAAATGTATGGATTCAGTGTGTTGTTAGTCGTTTTGGATATCGTCTAGGCCTATATGATCAGGACTATTTTCTAAGTAAGAACCTTTTTAACATTAAACCTTCTCTTAGTAATGTAGTCAGAAAAACTAGTCTAGTCTACTCTTTCAATTGAATTTATTGTTGCAAAAACCTAAGAAAAAAGTTGTATTCTGAAAAGTGAACATGGATTCCCTGTTGAGAAACAATATAGAATTGCAGGGGATTTTTTTTTAAATACACAACTTTTCAGGGGGAGTAACCCCAGACCCCTCGACAGATTGTGCAGCCCCACTTTTATAAAGTCAAACACCCGTTAATAGACCTATAGGTTTGATTGAAGAAAGGCAGGTGTTAAACATGGGCTTTGCTAAACAGAAAGCAACAGTTGACTATTCCATTGTCGACACTTTAATCAAATCAGTAGTCCTATATAAATATCTTCAATAATGCCAAGTATCATGACATTTGTTTTATAACCTTCAATCTGTTTTCTTTTAGCATATTTTGGACCAGAATGAGGCTCTCTCTCCACTACCTATTGTTCCTGCAGTGATCAAATGTTCGTCATCAAACACCGTCATCAAATGTTTTCAGAATTTATCTGCAGATAATTGCCAAAAAGTAGTAGTAGCCTACCATCATGTAAACTAGGGAGGCAAATAAAAAAAGAGCAATTTGTTCGCGAGCAACCCGTAACCGCTGTTGAAATGAAGTGCGTTATAAAACCAAAACTAGTGGCAACTGAGCTGTCACCAACTCGAGGGAGACGAAATCTTAACTTTGCTGGAGTATTGAAACACATCATCATGAGATATTTGGAATCATTACATGGTGTGTTGTAAATCTTCTTAACCCTCTAAGGTCAATGTCCAAATCGGATTAGCATAATACAAAAATTCCCCCAAAACTCAGTTTAAGCTGAGATGTTTTTTTTGTGCATTGGATGCGTATCAATCCACCGCATCCGCCTATGTCGCACCACCCCATCTGCGAGGAAAGGTGACCGAGCTAGAGTGGAATTTGTCAGACCATGAGACATCCCAAAAATTGGTCTTCTCACAAGATCGTCTGTAGCGTCCGAACGGTTTGGCCTGCAAACTACTATCATCGCTCGCTTTGTGACCGACGGTTGATCACTAGAACATGCGTATAGTTCATTCTAGCGGGAGAAAGATATACGGACTTGACTGACTTGTGACTTTAAACGTTTTAATTGAAAAGAAGCCTAGTTCATTTATGAAGTGGAAAAAGTAGCCGGGTGACAATGTCTGTTGTTGGCTGTTTAGCCGACAGCTGACAGCACATTTTGAAAACACTGCCTTTATGTACTCTCTGAAAATGGCCTTGTTTTGTCTCTAAACAAAGTAAAATGATCACAGGCAGCCGAATAATAATTCCTTTGGGAATAATATCTTTAATTTATTGCTCTAGTTCCACGTAGCTGCTCTGGTGGCGCCTGCATGGCGCTGCCTGCATGGCGCTGCCTGCTGTCAATGTTGCGGCTGTTTGCTGTGATTTTTGGACCAGGGGATACAATGCTGACAGGAGAAAGGTTCCTACATGTTATTATTTCCCCCTGACTGCACATTACAAGGGCCTTGTTTGTAGCTGTGGGTAGATGGCATGCATTATGGAACAGGCTGTGGTCCTATAGTCACTCAGAGACAGACCCACACCCGTTTCTTTCAGACAGGAAGCTCAGGCCATATACAACCACAAAGGGCACCACTCACTTGTTTGCCCTCTGAAGTGTGTCTGTGTGACGTGTGTGTGAAAGAGAGAGGGAGAGAGCAAGAGTAAGCGTGTGTGTGTGAGTGCATGCGTGTGTATTTGAGAGAAAGAGAATGTGTGTCTGCACCCTGCATGTGTGGTTGTCAAGTAGCCCTGAATGTAGGCACATAGTACGCACAGACTACTGCAACTCCAACAGACTGTGTTTGCCCCCTTTGATCTGGTTTACCCGCTCTTCTCATATCAATTGCATTTCCTGTCTGTCCTAGATGGGCAGTAAGTAGATGGTTGTTTGATGAAGAGGAGGAGGAGAGAGAGAGTATTTTTTTTGCGTGTGCGTCTTTGTCATTATTTATGTTTTGTTTGTCTATCTAGAGCTGACGTGTGTGTGTGTGTGTGTGTGTGTGTGTGTGTGTGTGTGTGTTGTTTCCATGGCGTGTGTTCTGTTTATACATGGGCGTCTATCAGATGTAGTGTGTCCGTGTCTGTTTGTTTACGTGTGTGTGCGTGTGTCAAGAGTCAGTGTGTGCCTCTACGTTCCACTTTTTATTCCTCCCTGACCCTCTCCCCTCCCCCATCAGCCAGTAACGAAGATACGGTGACGGGTCTGATGTCACCTGACTACGTGGAGATAGCCATCTACTGCATCGGGGTGTTCCTGATCGCCTGTATGGTGGTCATCGTGGTGGTGTGCCGGATGAGGAATACGGCTAAGAAGCCTGACTTTGGCAATCAGCCAGCAGTCCACAAACTCAGCAAGCAGATACCTCTGCGCCGCCAGGTAACAGAAAGTAGATAAGGGGTTTCCAAGGCCTTTAACACTCGTAGAAACACAAACTCCACACACACATGCATTCATACATCATTCTTTTTTCACACTATCGCGCTGACCCGAACTAAACTGTACTGACTAGGATATTATATTTTCATGGTTTCAGCTACTATGGTGGATGTGTAACCAGGCCAGCTCAGTACAGCTCGGTTTGGCTCGGTTCGGGTATAGCAGTGTGAAAAGCCCTATATACTCAGACTTATATGCAAATTACAGAAAATAGTCCAAAGTTTACCTACCAAGAGCGGAAAACACAAAAAAAGTTATACCAAATTTGTACTCCTGACATAGATCTTACTCATTTGGGTTACTGGTACTCTAATTTGAGAGCCCACGAAATGTAGCTGTTCATGGGAAGTGGATTTTCATAACAATACTGTAACTAATACATCGCACTGCTTGAGGTGCTAAGCCCCAGTTAACTCTACTGAAAGACGGCTAGCTACAGTGCATGGCGTCTGAGCATGTTAGCACTGTTATCCATCACTTCTAGCTCCTGCTCTAGCTCCTCTACTTCTCTGTGAGTGATGCTTTTCCCTCAAGGGGAAAAACACAAACTCCAAGAGGTACAAAAAGTGTTGGATTACATTCCTGCGAGAGACGGGTGGTTCCTGTGTCAAGGTAAGGTCAGGACGAAAGGAGATAGGAGCCCTGAGGACAATGACAACAGCATGATAAATGGACACATTCATCAGATTGAACGTTACTCCCTAGCACTGAGTTGTTGCTCAACTCTAATGATTACTGACATGCATTCACTCGTTTTTTAAAAGGGAAGGAAAATATGTTGATTTGCACAATATCAATCAATATCAGTCATTTGATCTTTAGTTATGGAGACACGTGCACACACACCCACCTACACGTCTTTTTTATATGACCAGTGTATCTAGACGGGTGATCAGCCAATCCGTCTCCTCCTACAGGTGTCAAATGACTCCAGCTCCTCGATGAACTCCAGCACTCCATTGGTCCGCATCACCACGCGACGCAGCTCGGCTGGCCACGACGACCCCATCCCAGAGTATGACCTCCCCGAGGACCCACGCTGGGAGTTCTCCAGAGACAGGTGAGGGACAGAGACAGGAACCGAAGTAGGAATAGGGATGGGGGAGGTATAGGGTGTGGCACCTCGTCGGTATGGCTGCATTTCAGGCTTCCTACATAGCAGTCACTCAGCAAACCCCGCAACGCCTAGATACGTGATTACCATGTCAGTAACTACATCACTGCCTGACTCAATGCGAGACTGCAATATAGGACATTTGTCTTTCAATCATTGGTTAATTTGCGTTGCTTAACTGCTTTCACAGACCCCCTGGAATGTGGCCTACAGTGGCTTTATCCTCAGGTATTTCTCTGAGAATCGGTGAGGCCCAAGGCTGGCTGCATACTGTCGTAAGCTGCAGTCAGTGAGGTTTTTGCTCAGTTGGAATGTACAGTATTTCTACCTAACTGCAAACACCCCCAGAAATGAATCCAGTGCAGGGTCCCATTTGTAAGAGGTTGAGGCAGTGATTTCGCAATTTAAAGTGAAAGTTGCTCCTTACTTAATTGTCTCCTAACTATATGCATTATAGTAGCAGATTACCCCCCCCCCCCCCCCCATCATGGTATAATAACGGCAACTTATGCAAACATTTAGCTAACTGATTGTATCAGCAGGCTGTTACATGAGGCACTATTGTTGTCTGGTGTAATATACCATTAAGCACCATTGAACTTGGTTTATTATCTGTAATGATTAACCAGTGAGTAATGGCTATGACTGTGATAAAGAACAATGAGTCATTTCTGAGTACTACACTGTACCAGGGTAGTGTTCATTAGGCACAAAACAGAAGAATGGGGGACTGAAAGAGGAAGGGACAACCTGGACTTGTCCATTTAAGAAACCCTCATTTTTTGTTTTCTATTGCAAAACATTTTCAAATGTTCAGCCTAATGATCAGGACCCTGTGTTGAAAAAGTTGAAACAAAATTCTGAATGTACATTTTTTTTTTTTGCCTATAAAAACAATGTTAGTTGTTTGCAGTTATCACACAACTACCACTAACATGTCCTCATCGTAAAGGGGAAAATACCAAAACAAACAACAATGCTGTAATGTTAGGAGTATCCATTTTATTATTTTTGCTAGTTCATTAACCAGAGATGTAATGCAGAAAGGAAAGAGAAGCTCAAGCAGGGAACGAGGGACCGTGCGGTGTGCATCTATGAGTGACGAGGGGGAGAGATAGCAGCCAAGTCCACTCGCGCTGGAAGACTTACTAATTGCTTGGTATTCATCACCTCATCTGAATACATAGTACCTGTCTTGACTGCATCAAACCGAGAGACGCTAGCTGAAAAGCAAGAGCAGCAACAGCATAAATTATAACATTTTCTTTTTCTCTCCTGCTTTGTGAATTCACATGGAATTTTATGCATTTTCCTCATTGTTTTAACGGAAAACCGATAAAACATTACTGTTTAAACGTTAAGAAAAATGTTTCCATGTATCACATCCCTAGTGTGTGTGTGCCATGGCTATAGTCTGTCTGTTTGTGCTGTGACTGTTTGCTTTGCCTCATACCAGAACAGTTAGTCCCTACGAGTTGAACTAATGGCCTGATCAGCTTCAGTGGAAAGTGTCAGGCTTAGGGACACAACACTTATACACGCATTGCATTCGGAAAAGTATTCAGACCCCTTGACCGTTTCAACATTT
Organism: Salvelinus fontinalis; assembly: GCF_029448725.1. Classification (NCBI taxonomy): domain Eukaryota; kingdom Metazoa; phylum Chordata; class Actinopteri; order Salmoniformes; family Salmonidae; genus Salvelinus; species Salvelinus fontinalis. The sequence goes on from NC_074701.1 coordinate 451,044, forward strand.
TGTTACGTTACAGCCTTATTCTAAAAGGGATTCACACATTTTGCTGCCACCACCTTGCTTCACCGTAGGGATGGTGCCAGGTTTCCTCCAGACGTGACACTTGGCATTCAGGCCAAGGAGTTCAATCTTGGTTTCATCAGACCAGAGAATCTTGTTTCTCATGGTCTGAGAGTCCTTTAGGTGTCTTTTGGCAAATCTCAAATGGGCTGTCATGTGCCTTTTACTGAGGAGTGGCTTCCATCTGGCCACTTTACCATAAAGGCCTGATTGGTGGAGTGCTGCAGAGATGGTTGTCCTTCTGGAAAGTTCTCCCATCTCCACAGAGGAACTCTGGAGCTCTGTCAGGGTGACCATTGGGTTCTTGGTCACCTCCCTCATCAAGGCTCTCCCCCGATTGCTCAGTTTAGCCAGGCGGCCAGCTCTAGGAAGAGCATTGGTGGTTCCAAACTTATTCCACTGGTTTGGTACTTTTCCCCAGGTCTGTGCCTCGACACAATCCTGTCTCCACATTTTTTCCACAATTCTTTCGACCTCATGGCTTGGTTTTTGTTCTGACATGCATTGTCAACTGTGGGACCTTATATAGACAGGTGTCTATGCCTTTCCAAATCATGCCCAATCAATTGAATTTACCACAGGTGGACTCCAATCAAGTTGTAGAAACATCTCAAGGATGATCAATGGAAACAGGATCCACCTGAGCTCAATTTTGAGTCCCATAGCAAAGGGTCTGAATAAATGTGTAAATAAGGTATTTCTTTATATATTTGCAAAAACTTCAACAAACCTGTTTTCGCTTTGTCATTATGGGGTGTTGTGTGTAGATTTGTAAAACAAAATGTGTGAATCCGTTTTAGACGAAGGCTGTAACGTAAAAAAAATGTGGAAAAGGGGGTCTGAATAATTCCCGAATGCACTGTAGTGATTTAGCTGTGGTGAGGTCTTTTGTTGTTAATATTAAGCAATAGGGAAAACCCAGGCCGTAAAGCACACTCTGGCTCTTTGGTAATTAACATGCCTTCGCCTGTGGTGTAACAAGGCCAAGCCATGTTAGTGTGAATATTTAACAGTAGGGGATCAAAAGCATTCCCAGAAGAATTCCCTTATCTCTGAAAATCATTTCTCATGTGTTCTTTTCTGTACTCGGGATTGTCTGTTTGCGCGCGAGTAGAATTGAAGTTGCATGGCAATAAAAAGTGACCAAGTCAGTTATAGCAAATGTAATTGATGTGCCAATGAAAGGAACTGTTTGTGTTGTGTGAGTTATGGGTGGAATGCAAACGCGAAAATTCTAAATGTTCTCCTTAGCATGCTCAATTGAGCCCTCTCTCTCTCTCTCCCTGTCTGTGTGTGTGTGTGTCTCTCTCGCTCTTTTCTCTCTCTCTCTCTCTCTCTCTCTCTCTCTCTCTCTCTCTCTCTCTCTCTCTCTCTCTCTCTCTCTCTTTCATTCATCTGTATCCCCCTCCGCTCCTCCTCTGTCATTCCCAAGTGCCTCAGGGGCCGTGTTGGAAATGCACAACATTCAGGAATGCTAACGTTTGTGGTGGCGTGAAAGGAAAAATAACATTGATTATGTGTGGTGGGCCAGTGCAGAATGGGTGCCATTGAGCTAGGGGTGGGGTAGTTGGGAAGCATGTATGTGGACAGAATAGGGATTGTGTTTCTGTGATGGGGTGCTGGCCTCAGGCCCCTGAGCCAGTGTGAATGTTTAGACAGCCGCAAGACTGGGCTGCAGGGGCGGGGCCACCACCAGTCAATCAAACTAAGATCAGAGGGTCAATCTATGACCAAAGAGTCAAAGGTTAGGGAGGTGTTGTGACCATGAGTAATAGTGCTGTGGAGTGTGTGGGGCTTGGTCTAGGGGTGGGGAGTGTGTGTGTGTGTCTGCACATGCCTGTGTGTATAAAGGAGAGCTATTAGACATTCTATGTGTTGCTATTCAGACCTTTCTATTACAAAGTGTGCCAGAATTTTATGCAAACTGAGTGAGAGTAACTTAGATTTACAGTTGAAGTCGGAAGTTTACATACACTTAGGTTGGAGAAAGTAAACTAGTTTTTTAACCACTCCACAAATTTCTTGTTAACAAGCTATAGTTTTGGTAAGTCGGTTAGGACATCTACTTTGTGCATGACACAAGTCATTTTTCCAACAATCGTTTACAGACAGATTATTTATTTCACTGTATCACAATTCCAGTGGGTCAGAAGTTTACATGCATTAAGTTGACTGAGCCATTAAACAGCTTGGAAAATTCTAGAAAATTATGTCATGGCTTTAGAAGCTTCTGATAGGCTAATTGACATCATTTGAGTCAATTGAAGGTGTAACTGTGGATGAATTTCAAGGCCTACCTTCAAACTCAGTGCCTCTTTGCTTGACATCATGGGAAAATCAAAAGAAATCAGCCAAGATCTCAGAAAAAAAATTGTAGACCTCCACAAGTCTGATTCATCCTTGGGAAAAATTTCCAAATGCCTGAAGGTACCACATTCATCTGTACAAGCAATAGTACACAAGTATAAACACCATGGGACCACGCAGCCGTTATACCGCTCAGGAAGGAGACGCGTTCTGTCTCCTAGAGCTGAACGTACTTTGGTGTGAAAAGTGCAAATCAATCCCAGAACAACAGCAAAGGACCTTGTGAAGATTCTGGAGGAAACAGGTACAAAAGTATCTATATCCACAGTAAAACGAGTCCAATATAGACATAACCTGAAAGGCCGCACAGCAAGGAAGAAGCCACTCCTCCAAAACCGCCATTAAAAAGCCAGACTACGGTTTGCAACTGCACATGGGGACAAAGATCATACTTTTTGGAGAAACGTCCTCTGGTCTGATGAAACAAAAATAGAACTGTTTGGCCATAATGACCATCGTTATGTTTGGAGGAAAAAGGGTGAGGCTTGCAAGCCGAATAACACCATCCCAACCGTGAAGCACGGGGGTGGCAGCATCATGTTGTGGGTGTGCTTTGCTGCAGGAGGGTCTGGTTCACTTCACAAAATAGATGGCATCATGAGGCAGGACAATTATGTGGACATATTGAAGCAACATCTCACGACATCAGTCAGGAAGTTAAAGCTTGGATGCAAATGGGTCTTCCAAGCATACTTCCAATTTGTGGGCAGAACTGAAAAAGCTTATGTGATCAAAGAGGTCTACAAACCTGACTCGGTTACACCAGCTCTGTCAGGAGGAATTGCCCAAAATTCACCCAACTTATTGTGGAAAGCTTGTGGAAGGCTACCTGAAACGTTTGGCCCAAGTTAAACAATTTAAAGGCAATGCTACCAAATATTAATTGAGTGTATGTGAACTTCTGACCCACTGGGAATGTGATGAAAGAAATAAAAGCTGAAATAAATCATTCTCTCAACTATTATTCTGACATTTCACATTCTTAAATAAAGTGGTGATCCTAACTGAACTAAGACAGGGACTTTTTACGTGGATTAAATGTCAGAAATTGTGAAAAACTGATTTTAAATGTATTTGGCTAAGGTGTATGTAAACTTCCGACTTCGTCTGTATATTACTCCACAAGGAGCGGGAGACTAATCCGGACGCTGATAAGAAATCTTGCTATGCTCTCAGACGAACATTCAAACAAGCAAAGCGTCAATACAGGATTAAGATTGAATCCTACTACACCGGCTCTGACGCTCGTCGGATGTGGTAGGGCTTGAAAACTATTACGGACTACAAAGGGAAACTCAGGCGCGAGCTGGCCAGAGACGCGAGCCTACCAGACGAGCTAAATGCCTTTTATGCTTGCTTCGAGGCAAGCAACACTGAATGTCCGAGAGCACCAGCTGTTCTGGATGACTGTGTGTTAACGCTCTCGGTAGCCGATGTAAACAAAGCCTTTAAACAGGTCAACATTCACAAAGCCGCTGGGCCAGATGGATTACCAGGCACGTGTACACAAAGCATGCTACGCATGCGCGGACCAAATGCGCAGACCAATGCACGGACCAACTTCGTGGGCACACCATAGTACCCTCAAAGCTCATCACTAAGCTAAGGACTCTGGGACTAAACACCTCCCTCTGCAACTGGATCCTGGACTTCCTGATGGGATGCCCCCAGGTTGTAAGAGTAGGCAACAACACGTCTGCCACGCTGATTCTTAACACTGGGTCCCCTCAAGGGTGTGTACTTAGTCCCTTCCTGTATTCCCTGTTCACCCACAACTGCGTGACCAAACACGACTCCAACACCATCATTAAGTTTGCTAACAACACAACCATGGAGTGCCTGATCACTGACAACGATGAGGCGGCCTATAGGGAGGAGGTCAGAGAACTGGCAGTGTGGTGCTAGGACAACAACCTCTCCCTCAATGTGAGCAAGACTAAGGAGCTGATCGTGGACTACAGGAAAAGGCGGGCCGAACAGGCCCCCATTAAAATTGTCGGGACGGTAGTAGAGCTGGTCGAGAGTTTCAAGTTCCTTGGTGTCCACGTCACCAACAAACTAGAATGGTCCAAACACACCAAGATAGTCGTGAAGAGGGATCGACAAAACCTATTCCCCCTCAGGAGACTGAAAAGATTTGGCATGGGTTCTCAGATCCTCAAAAGGTTCTACAACTGCAACATCGAGAACATCCTGACTGGTTGCATCACTGCCTGGTATGGCAACTGCTCAGCCTCCGACCGCAAGGCACTACAGAGGGTAGTGCGTACGGCCCAGTACATCACTGGGGCTAAGCTGCCTGCCATCCAGGACCTCTACAATAGATCCCAGCCACCTCAGTCATAGACTGTTCTCTCTACTACCGCATGGCAAGCGGTACAGGAGTGCCAAGTCTAGGACCAAAAGGCTTCTCAACAGTTTTTACCCCCAAACCATAAGACTCCTGAACAGGTAATCAAATGGAAAAGGTGCATTGTGTGCCCACCCCACTCACTTTTACCATACCTACTACCTCAATCAGCTCCACTAACCGGTGCCTGTATATAGCCTCGCTACTGTTATAGCCTCGCTACTGTTATTTTTCACTGTCTTTTTTTACTGTTGTTTTATTTGTTGTTTGTATTTCTTTACTTAAATATTGTTCACCTAATCCCTTTTTTCAACTTAGAAATTGCACTGTTGGTTAGAGCCTGTAAGTAAGCATTTCACTGTCTACAAGGTCTACTACACCTGTTGTATTCGGCGCATGTGACAAATAAACTTTGATTTGACTAGGCATCAGGATAGATAATGGACAGTAGTGTGTGTGTGTGTGTGTGTGTGTGTGTGTGTGTGTGTGTGTGTGTGTGTGTGTGTGTGTGTGTGTGTGTGTGTGTGTGTGTGTGTGTGTGTGTGTGTGTGTGTGTGTGTGTGTGTGTGTGTGTGTGTGTGGGCGTATGTAGTGTGTGTGTGTGGGCGTATGTAGTGTGTGTGTGTGGGCGTATGTAGTGTGTGTGTGTGGGCGTATGTAGTGTGTGTGTGTGGGCGTATGTAGTGTGTGTGTGTGGGCGTATGTAGTGTGTGTGTGTGGGCGTATGTAGTGTGTGTGTGTGGGCGTATGTAGTGTGTGTGTATTGGGATGGCAGTGTAAGTAAGTGTGGGTAGAGTGCAGTGTGTGTGTGCATAGTCAGCGCAAGAGTTAGTGCAAGAAATGGTCAATGCAGGTACTCCGGGTAGCCATTTGATTAGCTATTTAGCAGTCTTATGGCTTGGGGGTAGAAGCTGTTGAGAGTCCTGTTGGTTCCAGACTTGGTGCACTGGTAACGCTTGCCGTGCGATAGCAGAGAGAACAGTCTATGGCTTGGGTGGCTGGAGTCTGACAATTTTTTGAGCTTCATCTGAAACCGCCTGTTGTAGAAGTCCTGGATGAGGTCCATCCTTTCTGGTGATGCAGCCAGTCAAGCTGCTCTCAATGATCCAGCAATAGAACTTTTTGAGGATCTGAGGGCCCATGCCAAATCTGTTCAGGCTCCTGAGGGGGAAGAGGCGTTGATGTGCCCTCTTCATACCTGTGTGGGTGTGTGTGGACTAGGGCTGTGATGGTAATTGGATATCCAGGACATTGACGGTTTTGGATGAAGACCATCGTGAAAATAAATAACCTTCAAAACCGTTTTCTGCGACTGGGGAAAATGATGACTCGAACGATGGAGCGAATGCTCCACCGCCTGCCAAGAAAAGGAATTTAGGGGATCTTCTCCAAAAGTGAAGGGCCCAAACCACTGCCCCTGTACCCCTCAGAGTCCATGCAGACACCAAGCTGACTCGCTACCTGCACGAAAAGCCTGACCATGAACACCGATACATTGATGTCGAAACTGGCACACAGATACATGTGTATTTAAGCCACGAGCACTGCATCAAAATAGCAATATTTTTTATTTTAAATTTAATTATTTTTGTTTTTATTATAGGCCTTATAGATCTACTGTTCATTTTTGCTCTGTCCTATATGTTTCTGCTGTTAGTGGTAATTTATTGTAGAAGCACTAGCCTTCAAAATCGTTTGCTGTGTGGACTTTAATACAATGCATGTTTTTATTGCTTTATGTTAAATAAATAAATTGCTCTTCTTAAAATAGATTGTGTGTCTGACAATTCATTTAATAATCCAACAGAAAGAGTCCCATAGGCTTTAAAGCTTGTAAGTTGAATGAAATTGCCAAAATGATTACGCCTAATTAGCCTACTCCTGTCTGTACAGAAATACAAGTCGGAAGTTTACATACACCTCAGCCAAATACATTTAAACTCAGTTTTTCACAATTCCTGACATTTAATCCATGTAAAAATTCCCCGTTTTAGGTCAGTTAGGATCCCCACTAAATTTTAAGAATTTGAAATGTCAGAATAATAGTAGAGAGAATGATTTATTTCAGCTTTTATTTCTTTCATCTGAAGTTTACATACACTCAATTAGTATTTGGTAGCATTACCTTTAAATTGTTTAACTTGGGTCAAATGTTTCGGGTAGCCTTCCACAAGCTTCCCACAATAAGTTGGGTGAATTTTGGCATATTCCTCCTGACAGAGCTGGTGTAACTGAGTCAGGTTTGTAAGCCTCCTTGCTCGCACACACTTTTTCAGTTCTGCCCACAAATCTTCTATCGGATTGGGGTCAGGCCTTTGTGATGGCCTCTCCAATACCTTGACTTTGTTATCCTTAAGCCATTTTGCCCCAACTTTGGAAGTATGCTTGGGGTCATTGTCCATTTGGAAGACCCATTTAAGACCAAGCTTTAACTTCCTGACTGATGTCTTGAGATGTTGCTTCAATACAGTAATCCCTCGTTTATCGTGGGGGTTACGTTCCGAAAATGACCCGCGATAAGTGAAATCCGCGAAATAGAAAACTTTTTTTTTTTTTACAGTTAGCAACTATTACATGTATACAAATACAGTGACTCACGTGTAGGCCGTTTCACTGCTCTTCAGAGCGTTTCGTCGACATTATGGGTTTAGGAGATGTTCGAAATTACAAGATAATTTGGCCAACTTAATGTAAATTTGCCAAGCTGTTTTATGTACGTACACATAACTGCACGAGACGACAAAATGATAGCACAATTCGTAGCATGTTTTGATACAAGAAGCGGGAGTGAGTTTTTAGCGAATCAGAATGCAGAGCACAATGCACCAAAAAAAAAAAAAAATGCATTCTGAAAATCCGCGAAATAGCGAATCCGCGATAAGTGAACCGCGAAGTGGCGAGGGATCACTGTATACCCATATAATTTTCATCCCTCATGATGCCATCTATTTTCATCTAAGTGCACCAGTCCCTCCTGCAGCAAAGCACGCCCACAACATGATGCTTCCGCCTCCGTGCTTCACGGTTGGGATGGTGTTCTTCGGCTTGCAAGCCTCCCCCTTTTTCCTCCAAACATAACGATGGTCATTATGGCCAATCAGTTATATTTTTGTTTCATCAGACCAGAGGACATTTCTCAAAAGTACGATCTTTATCCACATGTGCAATTGCAAACTGTGGTCTGGCTTTTTTATGGCAGTTTTGGAGCAGTGGCTGTCAGGATTTGGCCAGGATTGTTTTGGTCACTAGATTCCCCCATTGCGCCTTTTTTTACCTTTTGTTTTTCCCTTGTTATAGTTATTAATTGCACCTGTGCCTCATTTCCTTGTAGGTATTTAACCTGATGAGGACAGGGGGTGCTGTTTTCACTTTTTTTGGAAAATGTCTCCAATTTAAACGGCTTCGTACTCAATTCTTGCTCGTACAATATGCATATTATTATTATTATTGGATAGAAAACACTCTCTAGTTTCTATAACCGTTGGAATTATGTCTCTGAGTGAAACAGAACTCATTCTACAGCACTTTCCCTGACATGGAGTGAGATTTCAGAAATCTTGGCCTCTGCTCCCAGGTCAGTTTTTAGGTCCCTGTGAATGCTATGAGGATACAAACACTGCCTACGCCTTCCTCTAGATGTCAGTAAGTGGTGACAATTTGAATGGAGTCGATTGCGCAATCTGGGACTGTTATAAAACACCAAAGAGCGGAAGTACATGTCCTTTCTTCCCTGCGCTTGGCGCACGATGGACGTCGGACTGGCCTTTTTCCAAGCTTTGGACTATGGTGGTATGCATGAAACAAGTTGGTATTACCAACTGGTTCAGAGAGATTGAACATGTCAGTGAAGACACCTGCCAGCAGGTCAGCGCATGCTCTAAGTACCCATCCTGGTATTATGTCTGGTTCCGCGGCCTTGTGATTGTTAACCTGTTTAAAGGTCTTACATCGGAAAGCGAGATCACATTGTCATCCGGAGCAGCTGGTGCTCTCATGCATGGTTCAGTATTGCTTACTTCGAAGCGAGTATAGCTTGTGAGGTGTGGAAACACTGTTGCTTTTATGTGTTTTGTTTTGTGGCTTTTTGTGCTATTGCTCTTTCTGCATGCTACGTGTCGCTTGTCCTATGTTGTTTTGCATGTGTTAACCGCTGATTGTCTAGATTGTTATTGTAATTGCTTTTAATAACCTGCCCAGGGACTGGGGTTGAAAATTAGCTGACTGACTAAAACCAGCACTTTTACTGAAACATAAATATGCACTGTCCCTGTAAAAAAATTAAATAAACTCAATAGAAGGCATTTAGCTAGTCTGGTAGGCTCGCGTCGCTGGGCAGCTCGCCGCTGGGTTTCCCTTTGTGATCCGTGATAGTTTGCAAGCCGTACCACATCCGTCGAGTGTCAGAACCGGCGTTGTAGGATTCGTTCTTAGTCTAGTATTGATGCTTTGCCTGTTTGATCGTCAGAGGTCGTAGTGGGATTTCACATAGACGTCCGGATTAATATTCCGCCTTGAAAGCGGCAGCTCTAGCCTTTAGCTCAGTACAGATGTTGCGAGTAATCCATGGCTTCTGGTTGGGATACGTACGGTCACTATGGAGATGAGGTCATCGATGCACTTATTAATGAAGCCGGTGACTGATGTGGTAAACTCCTCAATGTTATCGGATCAATCCTGTATCAGGGCATTATGTCCCTACCGCCCTGGCACAGTCCTCTGCCACCACATCGAGCCAATTAAGCACTCACACAATCTGATTGAAATGGAGAGGAAGTGGCAGAGAGAGAGAGAGAGAGGAGCGTGGAAAACACTGGCCTAGTGCCTGTTCGCTCTGTTTACCTCTCTTCCTCGTTCTCTTTATCTCTCCCTTGCAATTGCTTTCTCAATCTCGCTCTCTTGTTCTCTCTCTGTCGCTCTCTTTTTTTCGCTCCTTTACAAATCTGTTTAAGTATGTGTCCTACAGAGAGAGATAAGAGAGTTAAGTGGGTTTTCAATAGGTGTTTGTGTTCCGGTTGCTAACTGTTGCACATAAAGGCACTAAACTGTTTTAGTCTGTGCATCTATTTTGATTTGCCTATGGATGTATTTAATAGGCACCAAACAGAAGATAACAGACTTAAACAGCGAGTGTGCCCTAATGAATAGGACTCAGGTGTTTGAATATGAACTGTTTCTCTAACGTTTCCCTTTTTCTCCTCTACAGGTTGACTCTGGGCAAGCCGCTGGGCGAGGGCTGCTTTGGCCAGGTGGTGATGGCTGAAGCGTTAGGCATCGATAAGGACAAGCCGAAGGAGGCCATCACAGTGGCCGTGAAGATGCTGAAAGGTACGTGTGAGTGTTTCCCTCAGTTTGTACGTGTATGTGTGCATGTGTGTGCGTGATTGTCCCTCCCACAGTAGGCTGCGGGATCTCACGATCTCAGTATTTCCACAGTGTAACCCTAGCCCTGTGACATACTGCCCTGCTAGCTGTAAGCCCTGGGCTGAGCCTCTGACCCATTTCAAATATGGGCCACCGCCACCAGCTCTGGGTTGGGGTGTATGTTGTGGCTGGGGTGTGTACGTGGGTGTGTTTGCTTATTTATGTCTTATGTACACTACATACACTGGCTATATGTGCATACGTGTGTGTGTACCTGTATGTAGGGGTTGTCGAGGTGGGGCTCGGGGGCCCAGGTAATGATGCTGACAGCGGAATAAATCCGATGCCATTGTGTCTGACTGACCGGTCGCCTCGAGCAGACCCATGAAAACACAGACTCATGTGCTGCTGGAGATAATAACTTCAGATTGACTGAATGTCTTTTAATTCCCTGGCTGCTGAAAGAATAGAGGCCTGTGTTTAGTGGTCATACTGCTATAATGTAATCCAGACCACCACTGTCAGTGAAGCATGCTTAATAACGGCACAGATTAAGCTTGTCTGCTTGGACTGTAGGACAGACAGGGGCTGGGGCGTCCTGGGTTATGGGGAAAGAGATGCGGGTAGTGTGTGATGCCTTGTTTCCCCCTCCAGACGATGCTACAGAGAAAGACCTGTCTGACCTTGTGTCAGAGATGGAGATGATGAAGATGATTGGGAAACACAAGAACATCATCAACCTACTAGGGGCCTGTACACAAGACGGTGAGTATGAGGGGCTTTGCCTTAAAGGGACAATCCACCCCAAAACCACAAATTCCTATGATTAACAGTGCGAAAACAATAACTAATCTTTCCTTTTGTCGTTATAACAACGTTGTTAGCAAAAATGTGAAAATCATTGTGTAAATCTGTTCCAGCTCAAGTCGACTACAAAACCCACAATGCAATGCTCTCTCTGGGCCGGCTGGCTTTGCTAGCTAGCTAGCAAACATAGCTACACACAATAATACCAAAGTCAATAACACCATGTGAAGGAGCTAACTAGCTGTAAAATGGCATTAACAAAACTACCAGACCATATGTGTTGTGGTTTTTCACTATGAGCTAAAGGGGTTTAAGAGGGTACTAGGCCTACGCTTTGCCATTGCAGAGTGAGTAGTCAATGTTGCATTTTGTGAGTACCATAAATTACTATGTTTTTGGTCGCTTTACCTGAAAAACGTTGGGACACAGACCATCATAATACATTGTAAACAACTACCATGCTTTCATGTTTCACTACATGCTGCTAGTACAAAACATTGGTATTTTGTTTCATGAAAAAAATGAAATGAAAAATATAGAATGTTTTTGTGGTCACTACCATGGCAGGAAAATACAATGGTATTGGTGCAAATACCATGATATACAATGAATAAAATAGCATGATACTATAATGTTTTTTGGTTCACTACCATGGCAGCAAAATAACATTGTATTTTCCTGCCATGGTAGTGACCAAAAAAACATTATAGTACCATGCTATTTCTATTTTTCCCATTGTACTACCATGGTACATTTTTGTAAGGGTAGGAGTCTCTCACCGAGTTCAACTTTCAGTTTGTCTCTGCGCCAGAGCGAGTGCAGAGTACGTTGCTATGTCAACAATGGCCCTTTCCCGCATTTCCCACAAAACACACAGGGTGCATTGCAAGATGGAACTTTAAGGAGAAACTGAGTTGAATAATTAGGTACACTGTTTAGATTGAGCACATATAAGTGAAATATATACTTTGCTTTGATGATAAACAGATGGACGTGTTCTAGACAAGTATGCCCTTACCGTCTATTGGCTGATTTGGCAATCTGGACTGCAGATAATGTTTTAAAAAGTATTATGAAATGTGATAGTGTGTTATCCCTGTCTCCACTGACAAGAACCATGTAGCTATGACGCGTTCCTACACGATTTCCTGATTTCACAGACAGACCACTTAGAAGTTAATCACACAAGGGCGTGTGGGACGCTACCTGGCCAACATCCAGTGAAATTGTAGAGCGCCAAATTCAAAAACAGAAATACTCATTATAAAAAATTAATGAAACATGAAACATACCATGTTATACATGGGTTTAAAGATAAACAAATTATTAATCCTTTATGGCGAAAGCATACCATGCGATTATCTGAGAACAGCGCCCAGCAGACAAATCATTACAAACAGTAACAAGCCAAGTAGAGGAGATACACATGTCAGTAATAGTGATACAATTAATCACTTACCTTTGATGATCTTCATATGTTTGCACTCACAACACTCCCATTTACTCAGTAAATGTTTGTTTTGTTCGATCAAGTCCCTCTTTATATCAAAAAACTTCCGTTTTGTTAGCGCGTTTTGTTCAGTAAAACACTGTCTCAAACAACAGCCGGTGAAATTGCAGAGCGTGAAACTCAACAAAACAGAAATTCTCATAATAAACATACATAAAAGATACAAATGTTATACACCAGCTTAAAGATACACTTCTTGTTAATCCGAACGCTGTGTCAGATTTCAAAAAGGCTTTACGGCGAAAGCAAACCATGCGATTATCTGAGAACAGCGCTCAGCAGACAAATCATTACAAACAGTTAGCAGCCAAGAAGAGGAGTAACAAAAGTCAGAAATAGCGATACAATATAACACTTACCTTTGATGATCTTCATATGGTTGCACTCCGAAGACCCCATGTTATTCAATAAATGTTCGTTTTGTTCGATAATGTCCATCTTTATGTCCAAAAACCTCGAAAAACGAAAAATCAAAAAAGTACAATAAAAGTTTGTAGAAACATGTCAAACAAAGTTTCATGATTTTATTTCTGAGGTGGATTATCCCTTTAAAGGACTGGTTCACTTTTTTGATGTAAATGGCATTTTATAGAAGGTTCCAGACTTTTTGGGGGACGATTTCAGTTGGTTTTGAAAAACTTACCCCACCCGCAATAGACTTCCTTGTTCTGCGGTTTCTCATATCACCACAATTGGAACGAGAAAGCACGTACATGCTCTCACAAGAAAATGTATCGCTTGAGTCCAACAAAATAGAATATACCGCTGTGGATAAAGTTTGGAATTACACAGTTTAATGTGTACGACATCTTAAGACCTGCATCACCTACAATAAGGAAGTGAACTACTCCTTTAATGGTCCAATGCAGCCGTTTCTATCTCAATATCAAATCATTTGGTGGCCATTAATAAACATGAACAATGCTCCCAAAACACCCAAATACATCCTTTGGTTCCATTGTGGTGAAATGAGAAACAAGAAAGCACGCGCATGCTCGCACACCGAAATGTATTGCTCCAGTAGAGTTGCCAAGTTCTCTCCCACACATCTACTATGAATATAGTGTTCAACAGAACTGAATTTAAAGGAGTATTTTATCGAATAACTCTACCCTCCCATATATTTGTCATTAGTCCATGTTTGCCACTGTCCTCCACAAATTGTTTCAGTCAACATTTAAATCCTGATGCCCAAAATCCCTGCTTGACTCGGTTACTTCTCTCTGCCCCACTTTGGAGAGCAGTGGTCAGTCAGTGATGTTGAGTCCTAAATGTGTGTGTGTGTGTGTGTGTGTGTGTGTGTGTGCGTGTGTCAGGCCCTCTGTATGTGATAGTGGAGTACGCCTCGAAAGGGAACCTGAGGGAGAACCTACGTGCCCGCAGGCCCCCTGGCATGGAGTACTCCTACGATATTAACCGCTGCTCAGATGAACAGCTCGCCTTCAAGGACCTGGTCTCCTGTACCTACCAGGTGGCACGGGGCATGGAATATCTGGCCTCGCAGAAGGTGCACACACCATACACAAACCCACCATGTTCATTCTCACCATTCTGCTTGGTAGACAAACTTCCATGACATTGCACTGGGCCTTTGTGATAGGGCTTTAAGCCAGGGTGGTTGTGTAAAAAGTGTGTGTTTATCATTGTGGGAATATTGTCTCCTTTAAACACGTCTCTAGCCCACTGTCCAAATCCCAGCATTGTCTCTCGCTATCACACAAAGCCTTTCTGTGCAGACAACTGAAGAACATATTTTTCACAACGGGGAATGGGCACATTAGCCGAACACTCCATCACGCTCCCTCTCACAAGAGGAATCTGTCAGAGGCTAGAGCATACAATCACACAGTATGTTAAGACACACACACACACACACTCTGGCACGCAGTCATGCACAGAGACACACATGCACACCTAGGCACACAACAACTTCTACCATGTATGACAAAGTATGTCAGAAGTAGTTTTCAGATTCAGCCTTGTTTCTCATGCATGTGCAATGTCGTCATGGTATATTAGGTAGCATGTGTTTAGTTGAATGTGTGTTTTTTGGGTTATTACACGTATAAAAGCATTTATTAGCATAGCTTGTTTGTATTTTAGTATTTGTATATGTGTTTATTTGCATAATGAAGTAACGGTATCATGTTCTCTTCTCCTTTCCCCAATCTTTCCACTGGTTTTCCTCTTCTTCCCCCTCTTCTGCTTTTCCCTCCTTCTCTCCATCCACCCCTGCCCTTTCACAATTGCCACTGTTATCTTTTCTCCCCTACTCCTATTTTATCTCCTTCTCTCCATCCAGTGTATACATAGAGATCTAGCAGCGAGGAACGTCCTGGTCACAGAGAGCAACTTTATGAAGATTGCAGACTTTGGCCTGGCCAGGGATGTCCACAACATTGATTACTATAAAAAGACAACTAACGTGAGTATTTGGGGGGGGGGGGGGGGATTGGGCACATGCTATGCTGTGTGTAAGTTAGTGTTGTGAGGGGGTGTATGTGACAGAGTTTGGGGTCAATTCCATTTACATTCAGTTAAAAGTCCAGGTAGTCGATAAGGGACCCGTAACAGATATCTATGTAGTTGGTGCTGTATATGAACTAATATACTCTACATGGGTTCTAATGTTCAAAATGATTTGTTAGTTTACAATTGTATAATGTATGCTCCCTGCATATAAAATCCACGAAGACTGCCGGAAAGCCCCGGACACAAGATTGTAATTTCTATGACTCACACGGTGGAGGAACATACATGTGTTGCCTGTAGCCTACTGTACACAGTAAGCTGTAAATGGCACTTCACACTATAAACAACAACTGTGAGGATTTTTCTACAATAGTCACAACCATCTTTAGAAAATAAAAATCTAGTTACATGTGGAAATATTTATGAGTGAACATTAGCAAGCAAGCAGCAGATGAAACAGAAATGGAATTCTCTCTTACCTCTCCCCGGTTTTAGCTCGGTTTAGGATATTTACTAGCCCATGCCAGTGACAAACATAGCTATGTTATTAACATATGGCAGTGCACAAACAAAATCTATCTCATTTATTTTGCTAAAGTGCCTTCAGGAAATATTCACACCCCTTGACTTTATCCACATTTTGTTGTGTTGTAAAGTGGGATTGAAATTGTTTTAATTGTATTTTTTTATGCAAATGTATATAATTATAGTTCGTAAAAGTGAAAGAATTTGAAGCTAGGATAGCTTGAACATGTGCGAGTTGGTTTGGTGCCTCTAGCTTGAACGGTTCAATAGTTAATGTTGGGGAGTTATTCAATGCAAATGTATATTAGTACAGCTCCTAAAATGTTAAAATATTTTTTATTTAGGATAGCCTGAGCATGAGAAAGTGGCTTTGGTGATGTTATGCTAATGTATTCTGACCCTAATTAGTCAGCCGGTCTATTGTTTGGTCGTTAGGCTGTTGGTCGACCTTGAATGTTTTAGTTGAGCAGTAGCAAATATATATACTATATATATATATATTTGCGCCCATCTCAGTAAACAAATCCATTACGGAGGCCTAGGCTAAAAGCCAATTTATGCTTGATCCGAAAATGTGGTCAGAGACTACATATGGCGGGTGTGACGCAATTGCACGGCATCCGGCGGCATGCAGAGGCTCTGTACCACATCGCCATGCTCCTCCCAAATGTTGTAATTTTTATTTAACCTTTATTTAACTAGGCAAGTCAATTAAGAACACATTCTTATTTACAATGATGGCACAATGTACTTAGGGTGTGTCTATATATGAATAAAATAGACTTTTAAATAATTTGACCAATTGATTGGTCTAAAGAACAAACGACTTTAGGTCGACCAAGATTTGTTTTTGTCAGGGACAGCCCAAGTCTTCTTAAACTGGTCAGTTTTTGTGTGGTTGGTCATTGGTTGTGTTGTTCAGTAGTTGTCTGTTTTATTATTTATTTAACTAGGCAAGTCAGTTAAGAACAAATTCTTATTTACAATGACGGCCTACCAGGGAACAGTGGGTTAACTGCGGCTGGCTTCCGGGTTAAGCAGGCGGGTGTTAAGAAGCACGATTTGGCGGTTCATGTTTCGGAGGACGCATGACTCGACCTTCGCCTCCCGAGCCCGTTGGCGGAGTTGCAGCGATCTTGCTTTTTTTTGTTGACTAGCCTCACGGTGATTTATCAATTTGATGAAAGAAGTTCAACAACAGGTCGAAACTGAGTGGATAACATGGTCTTTGTGGATGTTGTTTCAAAGCTTAACATCGAAATGGACAGCGCTTTCTAAGGTGATTCATTCAACACCCATACACATATTATAGCCCAAGCCCCAAAAATACCCTGAATTAAAATGATTGTGCTGTTATACAATACATAACCTCATGTTACACACAGCAGAAAAAAAAACTGATTTAAGGAGTCTTTGGTTCATAATTGGTTTTATTAATTCTAGTAATCGCATTTGAGTGTGAACTGTATTATTATGCATACTGGATGGACTGGTTACCTTTATGCTATGCTCCAAACTTAATATCCATGAGTCTGGGAGAGAACGTATAGGCCTAGGTGATGCTGTTGGTTCATTGAGTGTGCAGGGCAGTTTACAGTGCTAGCCTACATGTTTATTTGACACATTACCTTTAGCTACAGAATATCTCACCAACATTTCCATCTCCTCTCTTTCCTCCATTCCTTTCCTGAGCGCACAGTGATGGGGCTGTCAACAGTTAAATATGTTTTGTCGTGAAAACATCTTTACTTGGATGTTGATCCAAGCTGCATCACATCCGGCCATGATTGGGAGTCCCATAGGGCTGCGCACAATTGGCCCAGCGTCGTCCGGGTTTGGCCGCGGTAGGCAGTCATTATAAATATTTTTTCTTCATTGACTTGCCTAGATAGATAAAGGTTCAAATTTTAAAAAATAAAAAATAAATCCCTAACAGATTTCACTTGGTTTCCCAAATTAAGGACTGGGTAGCTGCAGGAACAGGGTTGGAGAGCCCATGGCATATAGAGTTTGGGCGTAACGTCACTTGTTGCGCAGCGAGAGGCTGCATGCTCCTCAAACAGTGGTTGATGCATGGAGTGAAATAACCAGAGTAGCCTACCCGCACGATTGAAAAGAGGCCTCCAGTCGCTATTCGAGTGCACACGGATGACATGGCTTTTCCCCTCTGCCCATTTGATAATGGGCCATTCTAAATCGAAACAGAAGTCTGATGGGGAAAATATGATCACTTGATGAGAGAACAGCGTGTGCAACCTGAGGCAAGGAACAGAGTGCACAACTTTTTGCGACCTTCTCAAATCATCAATAGCCTATGGTCGCATCATGCAGCCCATATATGTTTTGATTTCTAAAAGACATTAAGGTTTGTGTCATTCGCAACCAAAGTTGCCAAGTGACTCTAAATCTAGCGTATAGGACCTGTTTCAAATGATCACTTTTACACTCAACATAGCCACTTCATATGCCCACTCGCTCCAGAATGTAAAAAATATCCTTTCTATTTTATTCAGTTTAAGTTCAATTATATTCTTCTCACTATAAAATCATGTAATGTAAATTAATGGCATTGGACTTAAGCATATCTTGTCTGCTAAATGAACAAGCCTACAGCTTATGCCATGGCGCATAGACAGATAACATACAGTAGGCCAACGCATTCTGTTCTTCTGAAATACAGTTTCTTCATATCATCTTTCTTTAGACCTGCCTAAAATATATGGATTTATTATACTTTTTACAATGTAGATGTTCCGAATGCGTGCGTGTTTATGTTAATTAACGGTCCATTCTTTTGCATGACAATAACCGGTTGAAAGAATTGTCATGACCCTAAATCTGACCCACAAAACTTATTTGCTAGATTCATGATAGTGTTGTTAGACAAAGCAAGGAAAGTGAACTTCAAAACCTGATGTCGTTTTATTGGAATTAGCAGCTGTTGTTGGTAAATAATGAATCTGCTCGCTTCTGACACTGCATCTAGAAAGAGATCAGTTGGTGTTTTACTAAAACAGCGTTATCTATTGATTGGTCGAAGCTATTCCTAATATTTTTTTCAGTTTTGAAAAGCAGGGAAAGATTTTATACACCGTTTTTGTCTGACTTGTTTGGGGAGTGGTCAAAACGGCCGTTGTTTGGAAACAGATGGGGGGGGAAATGTGTTAATGCAGTTACTGAAACGGCTGTTTCATTTGGTCCGGAGCGGATATTTTGGTTCCGTGAACAGATTTGAATAGCGGAGATGAAGATGTCGTACCCTCTCCAACAAGTTAGACAACATGGTAGAAGTGTTGAAAATGTCCGTTGTTTATAAAAAGTTACAGAAAATGTTGTGGTTACTTAAACAGCTGTCAGAAAAAGATATTTGTTCAAAAAAGGGGTTAAATACATCAAATGTGTTTCCTGATCTTTCTTATATCTCAGTGAATCTGTTATTCAATGTGTTTGTTTGGGCTAATAGCAGTAAGGCCAATTTTTTTCTCTCCATACAATATATATTTTTATACTTCAAGGGGTCTTACAATTCAAAATCAAATAGCTAAACTACCCTGGCTTAGACGTATGAATTAAAATGTATAAGTGATATAAAAAACGTTAGGTAATCACACTGGTCATGGCTAGTCTACATATCTTAAAGTTGTAACCACATTTCTAGCTTAAACGGTGTGAGAGTCGCGTGCTAAATAATAAAATGTCAAGAGGTATGATGAAGATTTAAACTCGGGACTTTTACGTCGCAATGAAAGTATGATGAAGATTTAGAATGGGACGACTGTTTTGTTCAAAAGCTGAGGAATTTGAGGTGGAGAAATGTAACCACTCAACAACAACAAAAAATGTATAAAAATTTTGAATTTTGTAAAAAATCGGTGAGCTATGGATACAAAATTTAAATGTTATCCATATTCAGAGGTTAAACGATATCTGTTTAAAATTCCATTGTTTAGAAACAATTGAGTAGAACAGGCATATTTTGGGGGTTCTGATGGGGTATGACAAATTGGACTAAGTGCATTTATTATATATAGTGCATTAGAAAAGTATTTAGACCTTGACTTTTTCCAAATTTTGTTACATTACAGCCTTATTCTAAAATGGATTCAATAGTTTTTTCCCCCTCAATCTACACACAATACCCCATAATGACAGGCAAAAACAGGTTTAGACATTTTTGTAAACGTATGGTGTTAAATATTTTTGTATTAATATGTTCATGTCATTGACACTTACAAATAATTCAAATGTAGTTGCTAGTAGAATGCTACAATGCGAAAGTCATGTATGAAACGTTTAAAAAAAAAATATATATATTGTTTTACATTGTTTTGGAACTAAACCTCCCTTGCACTGCACTGCTTTGTAACACCGTTTGCCCAGTTGTTTCAGTGAGCTGGCCCTCATCTGCTCTTTAAGCAAATTATTTCCATAGTTCGCTTCTGGAGACAGTTTTGTCAACAAGCTGCGGGCATGGAGGTATGATATTTTCTTTAGAAGAAGCCATGCTGTCTGCATTCTCTCTCCTCTCGCTTGCTTCTCAAAAGTGGCTTGCACTGTGTCAGCTGCAAGTGCAAGCATGGCTAGCTTACCACGGCCCCCTTAAGATTCAGACAAATTACTAGACATACGGATTGATGGATCGAGTCTATGACGTGAGACAGATTTGACTGAAGTACCGAAAGTAACAAAACTTCTAGTTCCGAACCGTTATTCGTGTTCTAGGATTTAATAAGTACCGAAGTGTCGGTATACCGCGCAACACCAAAGTAAATGTTGTTCAACTGGAACCCAGTTGTGCCATTTCGAGTTAACACTTCCCTCCCTCCCTTCTCAGTCTTGGCAGAGACTGGAGGTTCCCAGACCATCAGTAAATGCAGTGCTTACAGAGTGGCTCTGTGCCTCTCTTGTTCCTTCACTTCCATAGCCACTTGTCCAAACAGCCCGAGAGAGAGAGACAGATACTGAAAGAGATGGAGAGCAGAGTGCTTGTCATCTTCATAGTAGAACCCTAGTAGCATTCATCCCATTCCCACTGTAGAGCATAGCACAGCCTGCTGCTTTTTCATTACACATACTATAATGCTGAGAACCTAGCCTAGTTGAAACAACCACCCACAACAGCATGGGCCATAGACAATGGGTGATGGTGATGATAAAGTCTAGGAGAAAATATACTTATTTCAGAAGGTGTATTAAAAAGGTAGGGGCAAATATAATGTTAATCATCATGACGGTTCCTCTATAAGGATGGATATCATCACCATCTATGAGAGCCTCCTAACCCTATCTGGGAAAGCTGATTACCTGGCGGGTCAATCAAGGCAAAATAATATTGTAATAGATGGTATCCAGGAAAGTCATAGTGAAATATGGTCAGAATCAGAGACAAAGTTCATAACTTGCGAGGTGAGGAGGATTATTTAAGATACTGTTTGAGGAGGTAGGGTTTCAGATGTTCAGGGGGAAGCTGGTTCCACCATTGGGGTGCCAGGACAGTAGAGCTTGGGAGGGCCAAGAGACCGGAGGTGGCCGAACTGAGTGCTTGAGTTGGGGTGTAGGGTTTGAGCATAGCCTGAAGGTAGGGATGGGCATTTACTCTTGCTGTTCCGTAGGTAAGCGAAATGGCCTTGTAGTGGATGCGAGCTTCGACTGGAAGCCAGTGGAGTGTGCGGAGGAGCGGGGTGACATGAGAAGACTTGGGAAGGTTGAAAATAAGTTGCAGGGGTTTGATGGCACAAGCAGGGAGCCCAGCCAACAGCGAGTTGCAGAAGTCCAGACGAGAGAGGACAAGTGCCTGGATTAGGACCTGCTCCGCTTCCTGTGTGAAGTTTGGTCCTACTCTACGGATGTTGTAGAGCATGAACCTGCAGGAGCGGGTCACTGCTTTGATGTTTGTAGAGAACGACAGGGTGTTGTCCAGGGTCACGCTAAGGTTCTTTGCACTCTGGGAGGGCGACACTGGAGTTGTCAGCCTTGATGGAGAGGTCTTTGAGCGGACAGGCCTTCACCAGGAGGAGGAGCAGATCCGTCTTGTCAAGGTTGAGCTTGAGGTGGTGGGCCGACATCCAAGTTGAGATATCTGGGGGGGGGGGGGGGGGGGGGGGGGGTGATAGGAGAGACCATGTGAGGATATGATGGAGCCAAGTGACTTGGTGTATAGACAGAAGAGGAGAGGGCATAGAACCGAGCCCTGGGGGACACCAGTAGTGAGAGTACATGGTGCAAACACAGATCCTCTTCACGTCACCTGGTAGGAGCGGCCTGCCAGGTAGGATGCAATCCAAGAGTGTGCATAGACTTCTCCACCACTGAGAGGGTGGAGAAAATGATCTGATTGTTAGATCTAGCGGTTAGCTCTAGGAGGATGAGAACAGAGGAGAGAGTCAGCTTTAGCCGTGCGGAGAGCCTCCATAACACAGAGAAGAGCAGTCTTGGTTGAGTGACCCATCTTGAAGCCTGACTGGTTAGGGTCAAGAAGATTGTTCTGAGAGAGATAACGAGAAAGTTGATCAGAGATAGCACGCTCAAGTGTTTTGGAAAGTAAAGAAAGGGATACAGATTTATAGTTTGATGTCAGATGAGTCGAGTGTTGGTTTCTTGAGAAGGGGAGCAACTCGGGCCACTTTGAAGTCAGAGGGGATGCAGAGGGTGGTCAGGGATGAGTTGATGAGGGAAGGGAGGAATGGGAGAAGGTCTCCAGAGATGGTCTGGAGAAGTGAGGAGGGGATGGGGTTGGGTGGCCAGACCTCACTAGTTGCAGGATGTCATCTGGAGAGAGAGGGGAGAAAGAGGTCAAGACGTGGGGTAGTTCTGTGTGTTTGAGACTAGTGGACTTAATAGGCTTAGTGAATGAGTAGCGGATGTCGTCAACCTTTTTGTCAAAGTGGTTGACAAAGTCGTCCGGGGGGGGAGAGTTTCCTAGGGTTAAAGGCAAAGCTTTGAAATTTAGAGTGGTAGAAAGTGGCTTTAACAGCAGATAGAATAAGAGAAGGTAGAAAGGAGGGAGTGAAAGGATGATAGGTCCTCCGGAAGTTTCATTTTCGCTCAGCTGTCCGTAGCCCTGTTCTGTAAGCTCGCAAGGAGTCACTCAGCCACGGAGTAGGAGGGGAGGGCCGAGCGGAAAGGGGACAGGGCGAGTCATAGGATGCGGGAAGGGAGGAGAGTAGGGTCGAAAAGGCAGAATCGGGAGACAAGAGGGAGAAGGATTTAGCAGAAGGGAGCGATGATAGGATAGAAGAGGCGAGAGTAGTGGGAGAGAGAGAGAGCAAAGATTGTGACGGCACATGACCATCTGGGTAGGAGCTGAGTGGTTAGGGTTGGTGGAAAGGGAGACAGAAAAGGAAACTAAGTAGTGATCAGAGACCTGGAGGGGGGGAGGGGTTGCAGTGAGATTAGTAGGTCGAGCAGCCTCTAGAAAAGTATAGGCTGAGATAAACTGCGTTCTTGACTGCAAATTGGCTGTTCCAAATGCTAACAGAAACCCGGAATTCCACATGGGTTGTAAAAGTAAAGGCTGAGATGAACTCTGCGTTCTTGACTGCAAATTGGCTGTTCCAAATGCTAACAGAGACCCGGAATTCCACATGGGTTGTAAAAGTAAAGGCTGAGATGAACTCTGCGTTCTTGACTGCAAATTGGCTGTTCCAAATGCTAACAGAGACCCGGAATTCCACATGGGTTGTAAAAGTAAAGGCTGAGATGAACTCTGCGTTCTTGACTGCAAATTGGCTGTTCCAAATGCTAACAGAGACCCGGAATTCCACATGGGTTGTAAAAGTAAAGGCTGAGATGAACTCTGCGTTCTTGACTGCAAATTGGCTGTTCCAAATGCTAACAGAGACCCGGAATTCCACATGGGTTGTAAAAGTAAAGGCTGAGATGAACTCTGCGTTCTTGACTGCAAATTGGCTGTTCCAAATGCTAACAGAGACCCGGAATTCCACATGGGTTGTAAAAGTAAAGGCTGAGATGAACTCTGCGTTCTTGACTGCAAATTGGCTGTTTCAAATGCTAACAGAGACCCGGAATTCCACATGGGTTGTGCACGCAGGGTACACTAAATTAGAAGGGTTGCAGCCAGGGTGTGTCTGTAAAGCCTACCGAGAGATATAGGAAACACACACATAGTTGACAAAGCTACAAAAGAGCAACATTAGAAAATCTGCGTAAGATACTCAAGTGAGAGAGTTGTGTGGCGCCTTCCTCGAACGACTCGGCAGAACTGTCTTTGTTTTGGCGACTCTCTTTGTTTCGTGACAAAACTGACACGACCGCCGCTTACAGCTGCGACTGAGAAACCAAGGGAGACTGAAGAGCTAACACTGATTGCCTAGGAGAAGTGAAACCAGTCCCCCACCTATACAGCCACTGATTACCAAAGAAAGTCACACAGTTCCTGCCCCTTGAGCCTGGTTGATGTGTCAACAACTATCTGAAAATTATGATCAGTCAGCAGTTCACACACCAAGTAGATGGGAAGACAGGCAGCACTTAAAGTAGATGGCCCTAGCTAGCAAAAAGACAGTACTAGACCACAACGGATAAAGAAAAAAATATACATACATATCACTCCTGGAGATATCAGGAGTCCTCTAGCTATAGAATGAAGCACGATTGTAGTGAAGTTCTTCAGGTTCAAGGACGAGCTTGAGGTTCTTGAAAGAGCGAAAACCCTTAAAGGGTCCAACATCTTCATCGATGAGGATTTTGCTCAGGCAGTCCACCAAAGAAGAGAATAACTCATGCCAGCTATGAATGCTGCACGAGAATGTGGGGACATAGCCTACCTGCAGTATGACAAACTGATTGTTCACCCTTCTCCCAAGGGCCTATGAGGAGTGACAGAAATACACCTTTGGGTTAGTAATCTCAGAGACCCGGAATTCCACATGGGTTGTGAGGACCCCCACCCCCCCACACACACACACACTGACTGAGTATCTGCTGGTTCATACTCGGACAATCAAATACTCTGAACTTACCAAAGAAAGGTCTGTTGATTGCTCATACAGTATGAATAAATGCAGTTTAAGGAATACGATGAATTAATTGTGCAGTCATACCATTTATGTATTAGCAATATCAGAGACTCATTTGAGGATGCAAAAATCTCAATACATGGATTGTACACTGAGTGTACAAAACATTAAGAACACCTGCTCTTTCCATGACAGACTGACCAGGCGAATCCAGCTGAAAGCCAGGATCCTTTATTGATTTCACTTGTTAAATCTACTTCAATGTAGATGGAGATGAGAAAGGTTAAATCATTTTTTGTTGTTGTCTTGAGACATGTATTGAATGGGTGAATGGGCAAGACAAAATATTGAAGTTCCTTTGAACCGGGTATGGTACCAGATGGAGGTGCAGTATGGTACATTTAGGAGGTGCCATATGGACCGGTATCGAGAATGGTCCACTTCCCAAAGGACATCCAGCCAACTTGACACAACTTTGGGAAGTATTTACCACAGTTACCATTTCGATAGATGCATGCATCAGTACCTAGGCTGATGGTATCAGCAGCAGAAATGTATTTACAAGGATATGTCCACTGTCAGCTGGCTACTGTAGGAAAGTTACTGTAATGATGTACGCCGAGAGTCAGGAAGCAAGTTCAGGGAGTGAGTGTTTTTAATAAAATGAACATAATACAAACCAAGAACCTCGAACAATGAATAGACGTGAAACAGAAACAATGACACCTGGGGAAGGAACCAAAGGGAGTGACATATATAGGGCAGGTAAGTCTGGTGAGTCTGAAGACGCGCAGGTGCGCGTAATGATGGTAACAGGTGTGCGCCATAATGAGCAGCCTGGTGACCTAGAGGCCGGAGAGGGAGCACACGTGACAGTTACAATCCAATTAAACATTTGGTACACAAACAGGATCCTTTTAGTAGTGTTGCGCACTCTCCCTCTCATTTCAGTAGATATATTTTTCCGTAATGATCTGGCGACATGCAACAAGGGATGTAGCCTACAGTCAGAGAGGGAAGATGGACAATGTTGATTGGCAGGTGAAATTATGTCCAATGGGGTTGCAAGGTAAAAGTGGGGACTGGGATGTGGGATTAGGTCGGCTCCTTTCCTCCTTGCTTGGCAGAGATCTCAGAAAAGGTAAAATGGTGAACCCGCGACCCAAATTGAACACATAGAATCTAGTATTTTCGCTGTTATATTTTTCGTAGATTGGTGTTATTCTACAAAGTTCTATCTAGCGCTGCAGTGAGTGGGAGGGCTGTGACAGATGATTGGCTAAAATGTATGGATGACAGGAAGTTAGTGGGTGCAGTGCTAGACTTTAGTGCTGCTTTTGATGTAATTGATCATGAACTGTTGCTAGGTAAACTCAAATGTTATGCTGCTCTATTCTGGATGGTAAGCTATCTATCCAGGAGAAGGCAAAAAGTATTATTTAATGGTAGCTTTTCGAACAGTAAAGATTTACACTGTGGTGTTCCTCAAGTTAGCTGCCTAGACCCACTTCTTTACTAATGATTTACTGTACCCTCAGTAATGAATAAAGCAAGAGTGGTTATGTATCCTGATGACTCTACAATGTATGGCGCTGCATCAGCATATAATGAGTTAACAAATGTACTGAACAAAGAACTAAGAACAGTGTCTGAATGGGTTAACGTTAACAAATTGGTGTTAACTATTTCTAAAACAAAATGTATTGTATTTGGTCCAAGATAAATGCTTGCTGGTGACCCTCAAGTAAACTTGTCGATGGATGGGTTGCCTGTGGAACAAGGTAATAAGACCAAACTACTTGGTGTCACATTGGACGCAGCTCTATCCTGGTCTGAACATATAGATAACCTTGTAATCGAAATAGGTATGGGCATTGCTATAACAAGGAAACGTTCTGAGTATGTAACATCCAGCGCTCTTAATCAGGGAATTCAAAGCTTTGGTTCTATCACACCTAGAGTACTGTCCAGTCATATGTTCATCTGCTGCTGCAAAAAACTAGCTCAAAACAGTGCTGCCTGATCGGCTCTTCATTGCTCTAACCGTATGAATGTCTACCGAATGCATCTTAATCTCTCGTGGGTGGTGGTGGGGGGGGGGGTAGTAATCTCTCGTGGGGGGGGGGTTGTAATTTTCAAGAAACCAAAGTACTTTTTTGTCCAACTAGTGTCTACAAGTAACGAGCACAACCACCACCAAGCCAGACAGGCACGTTAATCTTATACCCCCCCAGACCAAGGAGAAATCTCAAATCTAAAGTAATATACAGAGCCATCACTGAATGGAAGTCTTTACGAAATCACATTTCTCAGGCAAAAAGTAAATCCAACTTCAAGAAAACAATAAAAGACCATCTAATGTGATCGACCATTATGACTGGACAGATACGAATCCCACTGAATGTTAAATGTATTACCTGTACGCTATTTTAATGGTCTTGAATGTCTACTTGTTAAGTGTTTGTAATGTCTTTATAGTTCCGTGTTGAACCCCAGGAAGATAAGCTGACGTTATAGCGTCAGCGAATGGGGATCTTAATAAAAAAAAATCCAATTCAAATTCCCAGATCTAATGAGATTCCTGGGAAAACCAGGAACCTGGAAGAGCTGCATGATTGGCGAATAAATCATGGTCATAAAATACCCCCGAGGATGTCTGTTTGCGCATAAATATCTAACTAACTTTTTCAACCCTGTGACCTATTGACCTCTGACCTGTGTGGGTTTGTCCTCAGGGTCGTCTCCCGGTGAAGTGGATGGCTCCTGAGGCGCTCTTCGACCGTGTGTACACTCACCAGAGCGATGTGTAAGTACTGTAACTTGTTTTTACACTCTCTCACACCCATACAGTCCACTGGGCACAGACGTCAATTCAACGTCTATTCCACATTGGGTTAACGTAATTTTATTAAAAGCAGGAACTCAGCCTAGACTGTGTTCATTCGGCACCAAATGCAAGAAAAACTATTAAAACAGGGAGGGACTAGCTAGACCTGTACAATAAAAAACTTTTTCAGTTGCAAAACACTTTAAAACATTTGTCATTGGCTGTGGCTCTGTGATGCAAATTATTTTGCAGCAAGACCAAGGGGATAAGAGTGGTGGTGGGGGATCGGGTACAGGAGGTCAGTGAGGTGTTTTGTTTGTGGTGGAGTTAGTGGGTGCGGGGTGGTATTTTTGGGGGGGTGGGTTGTGTACCGGCCCGGTCTGTGGCAAAAGTGAAAGTTTCACGCTAGACTTGCAGCCAATGCTGTGTTACTAATCTGCCTGTCTTCAAAGCCTCTGGAAGGGGCCAGAGCCCACCTCCCCCTGCCCTGCTCGGAAGTCTCCCGTAGACCTCCTTCAAGTCTTTCACACATAACTGAACGCAACAATACCACCTCGCCCCCAACCTTCAAATTAGGCCTCCTCTCTCACCTTCCACACATTCTGCACACACTCGTCTCTCAGTCTTCATTCTTTGAACATGTGGCTCATCTTTTTCGGGGGGCCTTTTCCGTGAACAAAATAATCCCTATTTTCCCCCTCTCCGTTTTCATTTTCATTCATCTCGAAAGTGAATGGCAGCAGACCTGTCTTTCCTCCTTTCCTCATCTCTTTCAAGGAGTACTTGCTCTAAAAAAGGAAACAGAAGAACAAAAGAGTAGCCGACTCCCCCATCTGAATCACACTTTAGGCAAAAACTGATCCATAACATGCCATCAGATTAAATGAGTATATGATGTCTCATTTGGATTAAGTAATACCCCCATGGTCTGATGTATGTGTACTGATCTCCTTTTTACAATTCATATACATATTGTTGTTTGCCAAGGAAAATGTTAGAGTGAAATGTCCAACCAGCTAACAGTGAGCACTGATTTGAGCCACAGAAGTATGCTATTCTGCATCAGCTTCATTTATTTAGGCTAGTTAGCAGACCAGCCTCACCCCCCCCCCCATTCCCCTGTTGTATACTACCTTAGTGTGTGTGTGTGAGAGAGAGAGACAGAGAGAGAGCGCTTGTGTGTATATCTACATGGCCCAATGGAATGATGAGAGGTGAACGATGGATACAAAGTGCCATTGAATGGAGCAGAGGAGTATGTAAACAAACGGAAAGATATGGTGGGAGATAGGAGAGAACAAATTCAGGGCCAGTTATGTTAACAGATGGATGGAGAGATACCCACAGGACTAAATAGAAGAAAAGTGTGTCTGTGTCGTGTCGTGTTCTCTTTGGGTCATTAACGTAGGCGTGTAGCTCTGTGTGTGTGTGTGTGTGTGTGTGTGTGTGTGTGTGTGTGTCGCATTTCCCTGCGTGTGCTATAATACACTCTTTGTTGCTCCGAACTCACACACTGCCATGATGATTCATAGATTTTTTTGTTGTTGAGATATGCCATTCAATGGAAGTGTTGTCTGTTTTCAGTGTATCTTTTCCCCAGGGATTTTTTTCACGCTGTTAAATTAATTTAGGGGAAACATTGATCTTGTGTATCACTGTAGGTAAATACAGCATGCTATTGATGAATGTCAATATCAGGGTATTATTGATGCTTTCAATGAGTGTTGCAATAATGACCGGACGCTGTACAGTACAGTGACAATGTACGGTAGAAGTGAGCTAGCTATTAACACAGTCATCCATTACATAAATAGTAATCTATACTGTTAGCCTTGTTATCTCTGAGTGGGTGGTCCAGTTCACTGTTTGTTTTGGTGTGTCACTCTGACTAGTGACTGGACAATGGGGGCCAGTGTGACATTGTGACTGTCCAGTATTGGGACAAAGGGCATCTTTGATGCCAGCGTGGCACGACACACCAGCTGTAGGAGCGGGTCGGTGCCGCGGGGTGGTGCGGGCTACCGGAGGGAGGTCAGAAAGAGGGCATTGATAGTTACACCCTGCTACAGCTCATCACCAAAACCTCTCTCTGCAACTGGATCCTGGACTTCCTGATGTGCTGCCCCAGTTGGTGAGGGTAGGTAACAACACCTCTGCCACGGTGACCATCAACACGGGAGCCCCTCAGGGGTGTGTGCTTGAGGTGTCCGCACGCTTCCCAGCCAAAACTGTTCAGAAGAGTTTGTGCATATATTCTGACAACATTTTGTGACGTTTTTGTTTGTCTTGGACTTCGGTGAGGAATTTTTTCGGCTGTTTTGTCACACACATTTTTTACTGGAGGCAAGCCATAGCTCTGAGCCAAAGTCTAAGCCTTTTCGTCGGTAATTGGTCAACAGTAGATCTTTTTCAATAAAGTCTTTGTTGTCATTCAACAAGAGACGACTTGTTTTCATGCAAATTTTTTCATTGAGAAATACTGCACCAAACATCTTATTTAGATGTCAAATTGCGCAACTAAGATCTCCCTGCAAAAATGTCAAAATGAATGATCTTAGATTCATTCGGACTATTTTGAGGAAGTGTATATTGGCTACGGCATCTCAAAATGGACAAACTGTACTATTGCTGCGTTTTTCTTGTTGTTCGACCGAAGGTATTTTAAGGGAGTATGCAAGCATGCTGACACCTTTAGTCCTCCCCTGTACTCCCTGTTCAACCATGACTGCGAGGCCACGCAAGAGTCCAACACCATCATCAAGTTTGCTGACGACACGAAAGTTGTGGGCCTGATCACCGACGGCGATGATACCGCGTACAGTAAGAGATCAGAGACTTGGCAGTGTTGTGCCAGGACAACAGTCTCTCCCTCAATGTCAGTAAGACCAAGGAGCTAATCGTGAACTACAAGAAAAAGAGGGGAAAGCACATTCCCATCCACATCGACAGGGCTGTAGTGGAGCAGGTCAAGAGCTTCAAGTTCCTTGGCATCTACATCACATGCTCCACACACACCCGTGTAACTGATGTGAAATGGCTAGCTAGTTAGCGGTGGTGCGCGCTAATAGCGTTTCAATCGGTGACGTCACTCGCTCTGAGACCTTGAAGTAGTTGTTCCCCTTGCTCTTCAACGGCCACGGCTTTTGTGGAGCAATGGGTAACGATGCTTCGAGGGTGGCTGTTGTCGATGTGTGCAGAGGGTCTCTGGTTCGAGCTCAGGTAGGGGTGAGGAGAGGGATGGAAGCTAAACTGTTACACCTGCACAGTCGTGAAGAGGGCACGACAGCGCCTCTTTACATCACTAAGGACTTAACATGGTCCACACACACCCGCAGAGTCATGAAGATGGCACGACAGCGCGTCTTACCCCTCAAGAGGCTGAAAACATTTGGTATGGGCCCTCCGATTCTCAAAAGGTTCTATAGCTGCACCATTGAGAGCATCTTGACTGGCTGCATCACAGCTTGGTATGACAAATGAACCGCTCTTGACCGCAAAGCTCTACAGAGGGTGGTGCGGATGTCCCAGTACATCACTGTGGCCGAGCGCCCTGCCATCCAGGACCTCTATATCAGGCGATGTCAGAGGAAGGCCCAAAAAATTGCACCAGCCAACCAAGCCATAGATTGTTCACTCTGCTACTGTCCGGCAAGCGGAGCATCAGTTCTCGGACCAACAGGCTCCAAGACAGCTTCTACCCCCAAGCCATAACACTGCTAAATAGTTAATTAAATGGTTACCCGGACTATCTGCATTGGCCATATCTTGCACTGACTCTCTGCACACTCACAAGACTATATACAGTGCATTCGGAAAGTATTCAGACCCCTTCCATTTTTCCATATTTTTTTTACATTCTAAAATGTATTAAATAAATAAAAATCCTCATCAATCTACACACAATACCCCATAATGGCAAAACAAAAACAGGTTTTTAGAAATGTTTGCAAATATTAAAAATTGAAAACAGAAATACCTTATTTACATGAGTATTCAGACCCTTTGCTATGAGACTCGAACTTGAGCTCAGGTGCATCCTGTTTCCATTGGTCATTCTTGAGATGTTGCTACAGCTTGATTGGAGTCCACCTTTGGTAAATTCAATTGATTGGACAAGATTTGGAAAGGCACACACCTGTCTATATAAGGTCCCACAAATGACAGTGCATGTTAGAACAAAAACCAAGCCATGAGGTCAAAGGAATTGTCAGTAGAGCTCAGAGACAGGATTGTGTCAAGGCACAGATCTGGTGAAGGGTACCAAAACATTTTTGCAGTATTGAAGGTCCCCAAGAACACAGGGGCTTTGGTCAGTGAGGTGACCAAGAACGCTATGGTCACCCTGACTGAGCTCCAGAGTTTCTCTGTCGAGATGGGAGAATCTTCCAGAAGGACAACAATCTCTGCAGCACACCACCAATCAGGCCTTTATGGTAGAGTGGCCAGACGGAAGCCACTCCTCAGTAAAAGGCACATGACAGCTTGCTTGGCCATGTCATCACACAGTGAAATCAAGTGCGCAGCTG
Organism: Salvelinus fontinalis; assembly: GCF_029448725.1. Taxonomy (NCBI): domain Eukaryota; kingdom Metazoa; phylum Chordata; class Actinopteri; order Salmoniformes; family Salmonidae; genus Salvelinus; species Salvelinus fontinalis. The sequence goes on from NC_074701.1 coordinate 482,824, forward strand.
AACACTGTATGCTGGAAACAATCAATTTGTTATTTTTGACAAAAACATAACCAATAGTTGTTAAATATAAATACTGAACTTGTTTTTGCATCGACTCCGCGATGCTGTTTGCTTTTAACAGCGAGGACTGCTATTTCTTGTCCCGGAATCCCGCTTAATAGCCTGTTTGACAGAGCTGCTAGCCATCAAGCTAACAAAGTTAGTCCCAGATGAGTTTTGCAATGGAGCCCTTTTGTCTGGAGAAATAAATGAACGGTTCCAGCACTGTAGGAGCTGTATCTACTACGCTTTGTTTCGGGACAAACCGGATCACTTCGAGTTCCAATGCGGCAATTGTTTGCTTGCCGAGGATTATAGGCTTGAGGTGGCTTCCTTGATTACTCAAATTGCCAGCCTACATAAGAAACTGGGGAAAGCACAGAGTGGAATGTTAACCTTTTCTACGCCGGTGGCTGGACGGCATTTGCGCTTGTTGGATGCATCTTCGCCTTGTCGTTTGTCGTTATCCGACTGGTCGGTGTTGCCCGGAGATCCCCATCTGATATCGCAGTCAAAGGAGCACAGCAAGAGGAGCATGGCAATCAACGATGGTCGCATGTCATGAGCCGTGGAAGCTGAAGACAGTAGCCAACCGGCAAAGCAGACTACACTCCCAACGAGAGACCTGGAGCGGATACAAACAAAGACAAGTTTTGCCGTCTCGGAGCCTGATTTTCCTGCACCTTCATCACTGGGGGTTCCCAGCGCTGGGGATATCCGAATCCTGTGAAGCGTGGGATTGGGCGGATTTCCTCATCCTTCTCACCAGCCGTGATTTTGGGCAGCTCCATGGTGAGAAATGTGACTGTTCCTGGTGCAAAAACAATGTCCTATCCCGGAGCTCAAGTAAATTACATTACTTAGCTACTCCCGAATTTACTACGACAGGACATGAAAATCGATTCCATTGTAGTCCATGTGGGTTTTAATTACATTATGAAGGGCAGCTAATGACATCATAAAGAGCTGATTGACTCTACTAGACACTAATAAAATACCCATCATATCTGGCCCTGTGCCCTCTCTGCTTCGTGGCATTGAACACTTTCAATTTTCTTTCTCTTCACAACTGGCTACGTGATTGCAGCTCAATTGGTGTAACTTTTATTGACAATTTCGATACCTTTTTGAATCAAACACGTTTTATAAGGAGGATGGGATCCACCCAAATCATTTGTGTTCCTGGATCCTTTCACAGCATTGTAAGGCTGCGTTGAGAGAATGATTTATCAATGATAAGTTACCAGCTCAGTTAATCCCTACCATTGTGACGCTGAGTTGTCATAATGCTTAAGCAAATGTACAGTACAATATACCAGGGGCGTTGGTAGACACAATGTAAGTCCCTCTAACTGCCCTGAATGCCTCTTCTGATCCTACAGCTGTTGTATGCAGTAATCGTGTGCCTATGAACCAGATTTATATTGTTAGCACTGAGGCGGTGTGTCCTAGTAGGAAGTCCACTGTGTGCAGCTCAACTATGCACTAACATAATCAACATGGTAATATCTACATTTGCTAAGCTTCCCAGTAAAGCAATGAAAACAAGTAAGCATCCCAGAAGAAAAGTGCTCAAAATACTCCACGTTATTTATTTATTTTACCTTTATTTAACTAGGCAAATCACTTAAGAAAATATTCTTATTTACCATGACGGCCTACCCCGGCCAAACCCTAACCCAGACCATGCTGGGCCAATTGTGCGGCGCCCTATGGGACTCCCAATCACGGCCAGTTGTGATACAGCCTGGAATCAAACCAGGGTCTGTAGTGACGCCTCTAGCACTGAGATGCAGTGCCTTAGACCACTGCGCCACTCGGGAGCCCACATTAACATATGTATCTTAAGAAACAAGGTTCATGAAATCAATAATTTGCTTGTAACAGATGACATTCATATCTCTGAAACTCACTTAGATAATACTGTTGATGATACAGTGGTAGCAATACACTGTTATAACATTTACAGAAAAGACAGAAATGCCAATGGTGGATGTGTTGATGTTTATATTGAGAACCACATTCCTGTAAAGCTTAGAGAGGATCTCATGTTAAATACTGTTGAAGTAATATGGTTACAGGTTCATCTGCCTCACCTAAAACCCATTCTGGTGGGAAGCTGCTATAGACCACCATGTGCTAACAGTCAGTATCTGGATAACGTGTGAAATGCTTGAAAATGTATGTGATATCAACAGAGAGGTATATTTTTGGGGTGATTTAAATATTGACTGGCTTTCATCAAGCTGCCTACTCCAAAAAAAATCTTCAAAGTGTAACCGGTGCCTGCAACCTGGTTCATGTTATCTGTCAGGGTAGTTACAAACAGCACAGGAATGAAATCATCAACATGTATTGATGACATCTTATGCTGCAGAAATTAGCTTGAAAGCAGTATCCAGATCCATCGGATGTAGTGATCACAATATAGTAGCCATATTTAGGAAAACCAAAGTTCCAAAGGCTGGTCTGATGGCAGTTTTCAGCTCCTCTCTCGGCTGGCTAACCTGGTTTCTTATCTCTGCCGACTGCATCTCTGCCTTTTTTGTCCATTTTGTCAATTAATTTCTGCTTCATTTCAGTTAATGCCTGTAGAATAGCTTCTTGTCCAGTCGCCTCGACTGTGCTGTGTTCAGCCGTTGGGGTAGCCTCATGGTCCTTGGCTAGGCTAGCTGGTCTGTTAGCATTAGCCTTACGCTGATTCTTGCGGTTGGTGCCTGGCATCGTTGACAAAAATGACAAAAACATGACAGTAAGCCTTAAAATTGAGTCTCAGATTGTAGAGTGGTATTTTAATCATTACAATCTGCCCATATGTTTTGGAACAAACTAATCAAATATTGAAATACTCTGATGAGGAGCTCAGAAAAGTACGTCCTCACATGGCGCCGCTCCTCATCTTCCCCTACAGGCCCTAGATTTGTCGCACCTGGACTACTGTTCAGTCGTGTGGTCAGTTGCCACAAAAAGGGACTTAGGAAAATTGCAATTGGCTCAGAACAGGGCTGCACGGCTAGCCCTTGGATGTACACAGTATAGTATGTCAATATATTCAAATGTCTGTGTGTTTTCATTGTAACTCACATAAGGGCATGTAGGGCCCCATGATTTCCACAATGCGGAAAGCTCAGACGGAATCCTGTGGAATCCAGAAATGTAAACAGAATTCAGGTACACCTCGGACAGGATATTTTTAATACAGTAACCCAACATTAGTGTGAATAATAGGCATTAGATATATATTTTTTATTTCACCTTTATTTATGGACTCTGCTTCTACACCTGCATTGCTTGCTGTTTGGAGTTTTAGGCTGGGTTTCTGTACAGCACTTTGAGATATCAGCTGATGTAAGAAGGGCTATATAAATACATTTGATTTGATTTGATTTGATACACAGAGAGCTAACATTAATAATATGCATGTCAATCTCTCCTGGCTTAAAGTGGAGGAGATATTTACTTCATCACTACTTGTATTTATGAGAGGTATGCTGAATTCACCGAGCAGTCTGTTTGAACTGCTGGCGCACAGCTCGGACACCCATGCGTACCCCAGAAGACATGCTACAAGAGGTCTCTTCACAGTCCCCAAGTCCAGAACAGACTATGGGAGCAGCACAGTACTACATAGAGCCATGTCTAAGTGGAACTCTATTCCACATCAAGTAACTGATGCATGCAGTAAAATTTGATTAAAAAAACGGATAAAAATACAGCTTATGGAAGAGCGGGGCTTTGAAGCAACACATACATAGGCACAGACACATCCATACACACAAACACGATAACATACGCCCTATACACACAAGTACAAATTCAAATGTTGTATTGTAGATATGTGGTACTGGTGGAGTAGGGGCCTGAGGGCATACAGTGTGTTGTGAATGTATTGTAATGTTTTTGAATTTGAAGCTGTGTTGAGAGAATGCCAAGAATGTGCAAAGCTGTCATCAAGGCAAAGGGTGGCTACTTTGAAGAATCTCAAATATAAAATATATTTTGATTTGTTTAACAATTTTTTGGTTACTACATGATTCCATATGTGTTATTTCATGGTGTTGATGTCTTCACTATTATTCTACAATGTAGAAAATAGTGAAAATAAAGAAAAACCCTTGCATGAGTAGGTGTGCCCAAACGTTTGACTGGAACTGTATATACATTAGTAAAAATGTTTTTTGCTTTGTCGTTATGGGGTATTGTGTGTAGATTGATGAGGGGAAAATAACACTTTAAACAATTTTCGAAGAAGGCTGAAACGTAACAAAACGTGGAAAAAGTCAAGGGTGTGACTACTTTCCGAATGCACTGTATACACTTTATATACACTCACTCACACACATTACATTGACACTCTCACACAAACCCAAACACATTCACATACACTACATACGCACAAACATAACACACATATATACCAATGTCACACACACACATACTTTCACAATCATCATATGCTGCTGCTACTCTGTTCTTTATTTTACTCTTATTATTATCTATCCTGATGCCTAGTCACTTTACCTTGGCTTTATGTACATATCTACCTCAAATATATTGTATCCCTGCACAGTGATATGGTACTGGTATATAGTTCCTCTTGTGATACTATTTGTATGTTTCTTATTTTCTTATTTTTAAGTCTGCATCGTTGTGAAGGGCTCGTAAAGCAAGCATTTCACGGTAAAGTTGTATTCGATTCATGTGTCCAATACAATTACATTTGATTTGTTCCCCACCACCTCTACACAAAACATCCATTTGTCAACCTGAGTACATCTAAATGAATGCTACTTTAATAGAGGATGTTTAGCATTTTAATCAATGGAATCAATGGAATGACAGCAGCTGTGGGTTCTTTAAACAGTTACCCTTCAACCCTTTGGTCCTCTTAGCAGTACCTGTGGAAATCTTGTGAGGAAAAATATATAATAATAATATGTACTTTCATACTTTCATCGCTATCAATTGTTATCACTTGTATGTATGTATCAATGGATGTATAACATGATAATAGTGATGAAATCAATCATGTTGAATATGTGTGTATTAGAGTTCTCATCTGGCCTGAATTGAAGCCTGGTCTGACCCAAACCCGATGAGCTGAAGCCCGAGCCCAGGCAAGAAATGTAATGCCAGATTTATAGACCATGTTGCTATTTTGCTAAAGTTAACCAGAAGGTTATTCACTTACAACACTTTGGTGTTGACAACAATGTGGCAGAGACATCATCAAGCGGAGTGAGGAGAGAGGGAAAAGCCCTTGCCTTGTCTAAGAAAAGTTAGGAGAGGGGAAAACCCAAATTGAGTATAATCAACAACTGTCATATGTAGACTCAGGGTGTATAAAACATCCATATATATTTTCAGAAATTAGACCGATGCTCCTTCTGTTGCACGTTTAGGTGTTTGTTTGATTCCGTGAGGTCCAACTGCCTCAGACAACCACGACATGTAAGCTACACTATATATACAAAAGTACAAGCAACGTCAGCACAAGAACTGTTCGTCGGGAGCGTCATGAAATGGATTTCCATGGCCGAGCAGCCGCACACAAGCCTTAGATCACCATGCGCAATGCCAAGCGACGGCTGGAGTTGTATAAAGCTCGCCGCCATTGGACTCTGGAGCAGTGGAGATGCGTTCTCTGGCGTGGTGAATCACGCTTCACCATCTGGCTGTCCAGCGGAGGAATCTGAGTTTGGTTCGAAGCCAGGAGAACGCTACCTGCCCGAATGCGTAGTGCCACCTGTAATGTTTGGTGGATGAGGAACAAAACGCTACCACATACAATGACATTCTAGACGATTCTGTGCTTCCAACTTTGTGGAAACAGTTTGGAGAAGGCCCTTTTCCTGTTTCAGTATGACAATGCCCCCGTGGCCAAAGCAAGGTCCATACAGAAATGGTTTGTCGAGATTGGTGTGGAAGAACTTACCTGGCCTGCACAGAGCCCTGACCTCAACCCTATCGAACAGCTTTGGGATGAATTGGAACGCTGACTGCGAGCCAGGCCTAATCGCCCAACATCAGTGCCCAACCTCACTAATGCTTTTGTGGCTGAATGGAAGCAAGTCCCCACAGCAATGTTCCAACGTGTAGTGGAAAGCCTTCCCAGAGGACTGGAGGCTGTTCTAGCAGCACAGGAGGGACCAACTCCATATTAATGCCCATGATTTTGGAATGAGATGTTTGACGAGCAGGTGTCCACATACTTTGTCATGTATTGTATGTTGAATAAAACAAGTTCACGAATTCCACTGTTTTTACACTTTGCCATGTTGTAGTAAAGATTTTAGTAATTGTTTTCATTAGAATAGATTCTGTGATTTTAAAAAATAAAAAATATTCAGCATTGTTTACGCTGTTCCAAACATAATTTTTTGTTTTTATAATAGGTCCACCTTTACACACATGGGTCACACGGTGCTCTCCGTCTTCTTGATCGTTTTCTTCTTCTTATTATCATCATTATAATAATAAGCATGCTAATATATCATCATCAGTAGGCTTAGTTTTAAAATGAAATAACAAAGGGAGCCTTGAATAATTCAACAGATAAACTGCAACGTCAGCAATTGTAGGATTGCGACTGTGTTTAATCTTTGTAGTCTAATAAATACTTTTTCCATTAGAACAGACTCTCTGTGATTTCTTATTTGTTTGGTGCTGTTTACACTGTTTCAAACAGTCAGAAAACACAAACTTTTTTAATATTAAATGGAGTCTTGAATAATTAAATAATAAATAAATGAATGTTCTGGATATTATTAGCTATAGGCCGGCCTTTGGCCTAACGGGTGCATGCGCGTGTCACGTGAACAGAGCATAGCAGGGAAGGCACATTTAGCGAATAGGGAATGTTTTTGCAGTCTGAACAAAAGAGGGATTTCGGTAACATAACTTTTCAGTCAGAGAAACAAGTAAGAAACAAATGTATAACTAATTAGATAGCAGCTTCAGCCCAAATGGACAGCGCAATACAGCGTGTACTTTCTCCTTCAGCTGAAGGAGGAGAGAGAGAGATAGGGTGTACCATTCACACAGGCACGCACTGTAAAGAAAAATATATGCAATGAAAAAATTATTGAAAACACAGGCCCGGCCCGAACCCGTTAGGCCCCATCAGGTTGGGGCTGAAATTGAGAACTCTAATGTGTATGTGTTTTTCTTCACAGCTGGTCATTTGGGGTGCTAATGTGGGAGATCTTCACCCTGGGGGGTTCTCCGTACCCCGGCATCCCCGTAGAAGAGCTCTTCAAGCTGCTGAAAGAGGGCCATCGCATGGACAAGCCTGGCAACTGCACCAACGAGCTGTATGATACCATCTTTATCTTTTTTTCTCAAACACACACACATGCATGCACGTAGGCAGACGCACAAGCACGAATGTGTGCATTCACGCAGGCAGGCGCACACAAACACACTTAAACCTTATTGGGGTCCCCACCCTCACCACATCTCCATCAGATCAATGACCCTACACATCTGGCCTGGGTCTGTATCAATGTCCTCATTCACAATGGGGCTTGTCCAGTCACACAGAAAACAATGTTACGGCCTACACCGGTACTGTAGGGCCTAATGTTCTCACACTGTACTGGAAACAGTGAAGCCCACAGTGGAGACAGACAAACAGACCAAGGATAGGATTGGCATTGGGGTCCATCAGTCTTGAACGTTAAAGAGTACAGAGAAATAGAACCTGCATAGCTCTGTGTTTGGATTCTCTGGTTCATACCTGGACACTTAGGCTCAGAGAAATCAGTCTTAATCATCTCACCCACTTTGACAGTGTTTTAGAGAAGAACAGCAGTCTGTTTAATGAGTGACAAGGCATGTTACTTTGGAAATATATAATACAGGACTTTTGTTAACCCCTCTCTCTCTCTCTCTCTCTCTCTCTCTCAGGTACATGATGATGAAAGACTGTTGGCATGCCATTTCCTCCCATCGGCCCACCTTCAAGCAGTTGGTGGAGGATCTAGACCGTATCCTGACCCTGGTCACCAATGAGGTGAGGGCACAAACCAGAGTCATTCCGCGTCACCATCACACCTGTTCACACTAGGGCTGTGGCGCTCATGAAATGTTGTCAGCCGGTCTCATGGTAATTGACTGTTAATGAACATAAGCGCGTTCAGCATCCCTGGCTATCGTACTGCTGTTGGGGTAGGGTAAATTGTATGCACTTGAAGGAGGCGGATGGAGGAGGCTTTTGCTGCGATTCATTTTCACACCCGCCAGGTAGGCTACTCCAGTTGTAAAGCGACGCAATGTGCTTAATATTAGAAAAGTTGAGAAAAAAATATAGTAGGCCTAGTCTATGGAAACCTGATGGGAGCCTCGTCTTTTTAATAGAGGCCATCAACACTGTTGCATAGCCAATGGAAATGTTGAGCAACATGGGCTTATAGGAACACTTATTTCATTCCATGCATCAACCAGCTATGAGGAGCTGGCTCTCCTATTTTGCTCTAACTCTGAATGCCAGAGCTCTCATGAAGTGTTTTATTCGATTTTTTATTGCATTTGCATTGATGTCAGAATGATTAGTGGAACAATATAGCACTGAGCACCGACCATAAGCGACTGACCCTTAGCAAGTTTGATAGGCTACTAATGACCATCAGCGGCATCAGAGAACAGTTTTGGAGTTAAGTGGAATTTGACTGCTGTCATGACAAGTGACTGCCGGTGTGGCGGTAATGCGGTCACCGTAACAGCCCAAGGTCACAGTCACCTACAATCAATCTGAAGTCTGAGAAACTTACTTGTATTGCCTTCAGAAAGTATTCTGACCCCTTGACTTTTTCCACATTTTGTTACGTTACAGCCTTATTCTAAAATAATTTTTTTATCTACACACATTACCACAATGATCAAGCGAAAACAGATTTTTATACATTTTTGCAAATGTATAAAAAAAAAATGATACCTTATTCACATAAGTATTCAGACCCCTTTGCTATGAGGCTCGAAATTGAACTCAGGTGCATCCTGTTTGCATTGATCATCCTTGAGATGTTTCTACAACTTGATTGGAGTCCAATGGTAAATTCAATTGATTTGATATGATTTGTAAAGGCACACACCTGTCTTTATAAGGTCCCACAGTTTACAGTGCATGTCAGAGCAAAACCCAAGCCATGAGGTCAAAGGAATTGCCCGTAGATCTCTGAGACAGGATTGTGTTGAGGAACAGATCTGGGGAAGGGTACCAAAACATGTCTGCAGCATTGAATGTCCCCAAGAACACAGTGGCATCCATGATTCTTAAATGGAACCACCAAGACTCTTCCTAGAACTATCTTATCTAAAACAAACTGAGCAATCGGGGGAGAAGGGCCTTGGTCAGGGAGGTGACCAAGAACCCGATGGTCACACTGACAGAGCTCTAGAGTTCCTCTGTGGAGATGGGAGAACCTTCCAGAAGGACAACCATCTCTGCAGCACTCCACCAATCAGGTCTTTATGGTAGAGTGGCCAGACAGAAGGCACTCCTCAGTAAAAGGCACATGACAGCCCGCTTGGAGTTGCCAAAAGGCACCTAAAGACTCTCAGAGTGGCTTTGGGACAAGTCTCTGAATGTCCTTGAGTAGCCCAGCCAGAGCCCAGACTTGAACCCGACTGAACAGCTCTAGAGACCTGAAATTAGCTGTGCAGCAACACTCCCCATCCAACCTGACAGAGGTTGAGAGGATCTCAAATCAAATCAAACTTTATTTGTCACATGCGCTGAATACAGCTGAATACAAGTGTAGACCTTACAGTGAAATGCTTACTTACAAGCCCTTAACCAACAGTGCAGTTCAAGAAGAGTTAATCAAATATTTACCAAATAAAGTAAATAATAAAAAGTAACACAATAAAATAACAATAATGAGGCTATATACAGGGGGTACCGGTACCGATTCAATGTTGGAGGGTAAAGGTTAGTTGAGGTAATTTGTACATGTAGTTGGGGTTAAGTGACTATGCATAGGTGATAAACAGCGTGTAGTAGCAGTGTACAAAACAAATGTAGGGGGGGTGTCCATTTGATTAATTGTGGAGCAGTCTTATGGCTTGAGGGTAGAAGCTGTTAAGGAGCCTTTTGGTCCAAGACTTGGCACCGCTTTCCGTGCGGGAAAAAACAGTCTATGACTTGGGTGACTGGAATCTCAGACAATTTTATGGTCTTTCCTCTGACGCCGCCTATTATATAGGTCCTGGATGGCAGGAAGATTGTCCCCAGTGATGTACTCGGCCATACGCACTACCCTCTGTAGCGACTTGCGGTTAAATGCCGAGCATTTGCCATACCAGGCGGTGATGAAACCGGGCAGGATGCTCTCGATGGTGCAGCTGTCAGTAAAAACACTTGCCAGTTGGTCCGAGCGTGCTTTGAGTACACGTCCTGGTAATCCGTCTGGCCCCGCAGCTTTGTGACTGTTGACCTGTTTCAAGGTCTTGCTCACATCTGCTACCGAGAGAGCGTTATCACACAGTCATCCAGAACAGCTGGTGCTCTCGTGCATGCTTCAGTGTTGCTTGCCTCGAAGCGAGCATAAAAGGCATTTCGCTCGTCTGGTAGGCTCTCGTCACTGGGCAGCTCACGTCTGGGTTTCCCTTTGTAGTTTGTAATAGTTTTCAAGCCCTGCCACATCCGACGAGCATCAGAGCCGGTGTAGTAGGATTCAATCTTAATTAAATTGACGCTTTGCTTGTTTGATGGTTCGTCTGAGGGCATAGCGGGATTTCTTCTAAACGTCCGGATGAGTGTCCCACTCCTTGATAGAGGCAGCTCTAGCCTTTAACTCGATGCGGATGTTGCCTGTAATCCATGGCTTCTGGTTGGGATATGCACGTACGGTCACTGTGGGGACGACATCGTCAATGCACTTATTGATGAAGCCGATGACTGAGGTGGTATATGCCATTGGATGAATCCTGGAACATATTCCAGTCTGTACTCACAAAACAGTCCTGTAGCTTAGCATCCACGTCATCTGACCACTTCCGTATTGAGCGAGTCACTGGTACTTCCTGCTCTATTTTTTGCTCGTAATCAGGAGGATAGAATTATTGTCAGATTTGCCAAATGGAGGGAGATTTGGTAAAACTGATTTAAGCTTGCCTGCATTAAAGTCCCCGGCCACTAGGAGCGCGGCTTCTGGATTAGCATTTTCCTGTTAGCTTATGGAGTTGGTTGACTGTGGTCTTAGTGCCAGCATCGGTCTGTGGTTTGTTAAAAGACGGCTACGAATAATATAGATGAGAACTCTCTTGGCAGATAGTGTGGTCTACAGCTTTTCATATGGTACTCTACCTCAGGCGAGCAGTACCTCGAGACTTCTTTAATATTAGACATTGCTCACCAGCGGTTCTTGACAAATAGACACACACCCCTACCCCTCGTCTTGCCAGACGTAGCTTCTTCTTTGTTCTGCCAGTGCATGGGAAATCCTGCCAGCTCTATTGTCCGTGTCGTCGTTCAGCCACGACTCGGTGAAACATAAGATATTGCCGTGTTTAATGTCCCGTTGGTAGGATAATCTTAATCGTAGGTCAGTGGGAGTTTATTCGCTCGCCTACGGATTCTCAGAAGGCAGCCCGACCTGCGCCCCCTTTTCCTCCATCTTTTCTTCACGCAAATGACGGGGATTTGTTCCCGGGAAAGCAGTATATCCTTCTCGTCGGACTCGTTAAAGGAAAAAGTTTCTTCCAGGTCGAGGTGAGTAATCGCTGTTCTGATGTCCAGAAGTTATTTTCGGTCATAAGAGACGGTAGCATCCACATTATGTACAAAATAAGTTGTTTTTGTTAATGCAAAAAAAAACTAGCAAAATAGCACAGTTGGTTAGGAGCATGTAAAACCATCTTACCTCAGCACCATCTGCAGAGAAGAATAGAATAAACTCCCCAAATACAGGTGTGCCAAGCTTGTAGCGTCATACCCAAGAGGACTCGATGCTGTAATCACTGCCAAAGGTGCTTCAACAAAGTACCAAATAAAGGGTCTGAATACTTATGTGATATTTCAGTTTTTTACATTTGCAAACATGTCTAAAAAACTGTTTTTGCTTTGTCATTATGGGGTATTATGTGTAGATTTTTGAGGAGAAAAACAAATGTAATACATTTTTGAATGAGGCTGTAACGTAACAAAGAAAGTGCACGGGTCAGAATACTTTCCCGAATGCACTGTATGACATAAACCTGTGCTTTATAAAGGGTGGTATTAGCACATTTTAATAAAGGTACATATTAAATTGATGCTTCAAAAAGCATTCATAACCCTGTCATGCATTTTGGTAGAGTATTGCATTGCCAGGATATTTGGTTTGATTCCCGTGACCACCCATACGTAAAAATGTATTCACGCATGGCTGTAAGTCATTTTGGATCAAAGTGTCTGCAAAATGTTATTATATTTCACGAAAACATTTATAGGATGGCCCAACCTCTTGAAGATGTGATATTTCCATTTTTTTGTCTTTATCATTATGGGCTATTGTGTGTAGATTGATGAGGGGGGAAACAATTGAATTCATTTTAGAATAAGGCTGTAACGTAACAAAATGAGGAAAAAGTCGGAATACTTTCCGAAGGCAATGTACGTACAGGGTTGGGGTCAATTCCCTTTCAATTCAGGAAGTAAACAGAAAATCCAATACAAATATTTAGCATTGAGGAAAAAATGGAATTGGAATTTATGTTTACTTCCTGAATTGACTGAATTTAAATGGAATTGACCCCAACCCTGCTGACCTCGTATCCTTGAAAGTGCTCGGCCACTGAGAAGTATGACGTAAAAGCATGTCAGACTACTCCAAAAGCTTGGAAAAAGATGAACACGATACAGGCTCACAGACACTCCAATTGGGGGCAAGCAAAGTTGAACAACACTTTTTTTTACAAGAATGTTCAAAAAGCATTAGAAGGAACCTGCGTTGGCTGACGCATGACCTTTACAGTGACCAGAAAATGGCTGGTTGATGCAAACCAGGCCATGGCCCACTGATGTTGCCCAATCATAGAGAGCTACTCCGAGCTATTCCTCGCCTCGGAATAATGGTTTGTGTTTCTTTCCATTCCCCTCCTGTCGTGTGTGATATCCGTGCACGGGTCTGAAGAGGGGCTGTGGATGGAAATCTGTCAGGGCTCATCTGGCCTCAGACTGGGGCTCCATAGATAATGCCAAAAGCCCCAACTTCAAGGTTTCAGTTTGAACTTTTGAAATGTAATAAAGCGCCCCTTTTTCCCCTCCCCAAACCACTGGCATATGTGGAGCTCTTTAGTAATGTGAGATGCCTTGTGTTGAGCTGAGAAAATGGAAGCCAGCACTCTTTTTAAGAAGAACGCTCAAACCCCAAGAACACTTCTAAGGAGAGAGGAGGGTGCAGGGATAAAGACAAAATGACTGGTTTAAGTCGAAAAGCCCCAAAATGAATACAAAAAATGATTTTTGTTTTTTATATTTTCCTTGGTTTTTGGGTGAGCGCTGAAGGTTGCCAGACTACGTTCAGCCACATTCCAATTTCAGATGTCAGGTTTGTTTGGATTGTGCTGGGGAGTGACGTTAAGCGGAGCGGTATAGATGTAGCCCCGGGTTGAGTGGCCCTCTCTTTTAGTTTGAACAGTCTCTCTCTCTTTATCTCTCTGGTCTGTCTTTCGCTCCCTCTCTTTCTTGCCCCTCTCTTAGTTTGAACGCTCTCTCTCTGGTCTCTTTCTCTCTCTCCCTCTCTTTGGTTTCTCTCTCTCTCTGGTCTCCCCCTCTCGCTCTTTCCCTCCCTCCCTCTCTGTGTTGTTCTCTCTCACTCTTTTGTTCTCTCTCTCTCTCTCTCTCTGGGTGCTCTGCCTTGCCCGCCCAGACACGTTGAACCACTTTATACTGAGACTAGCAGCAACCGGGTCAGCATTGCTCTATGTGAACCGTGCTGGAAAGTTCCTCTCGCTACAGCACGCACCATTTATTAAGTATTATTCGCTCAAATATTTTTATACGGATCCGATTTAAGATTATTTTCTCTCCTGGTGCCGCAAACGTTTTTTATGAATCTGTCCAACGTGATTTAGGAATAGTTTATAGTTTACATAATAGTTTATAGTTCTCTCACTCTCTCTATCTCTCCTCTCTAAACCTGTGAGTGTTATAGTTGTCTCACCCCCTTCTTCCCTCTTACCCTGTCTATGTGTACTGTAGGAGTATCTGGACCTGTGTGCCCCAGCGGAGCAGTATTCTCCCAGCTTCCAGGACACACGCAGTTCCTGTTCCTCCGGTGATGACTCTGTGTTCTCCCATGACCCCTTACCAGAGGAGCCCTGCCTCCCAAAGTACCAGCACATCAGTGGGGGCGTCAAAACATGAGGCCCCCCCTCCTCAATCCCTCCATCAAGCCTGACCTGCCCCTCACCCTTACAACCCCCCCCAAAGAGACACTTCCATAGAGAGAAACTGAGATATACCCCCACTACTAACCCCCCCAAACCACAAACCCCCAACCCCCCTCTGGCTCCCAATGGACTTTATTTAAAAAAAAATTATTTCACCTTTATTCAACCAGGTAGGCCAGTTGAGAACACGTTCTCATTTGCAACTGCGACCTGGCCAAGATAAAGCAAAGCAGTGCGACAAAAACAAACAACACAGAGTTACACATAAACAAACGTACAGTCAATAACACAATAGAAAAAAATCTATGTACAGAGTGTGCAAAGGACTAACGGACTGGATGAGACTGGGCTGGTGGCAGCGCTGCTGTTAGAACTGAACACATTCACCCACGTTCATACCCATGTTCAAAGTCTTAAGGAGAGGACAGGGACCCCCTTTCTTGACGTTTTGTTTCTTGTTCGGTTGTTTTCCACAATAGTTTGGAATTTACAATTTGTGCGTTCCATGATTCCATTCCGTTGACTGCCATTCTAAGACTTTAGTTTGTGCCCAGAGAGAAACTATGGACCATAATGAACTGGGAAAAAAAACAAGGGACTCAAAAAGAGGACAGCAAAATAGGAAGGAGACTGAAAGAAGCAGCAACTAACAAAAACAGTTAAATAGGAGAAAGAGAGCATACAGACACAACCTCTTGTTTATATTTTGTAATATTGTCTTGTTTCTTTTTACCTTCTCTTAATAATCCCACACACATATTATTATGGTGAAAAAATAATGCATAAATATAGTGCTGAGTAAAATTGTAAATATATTCAAATATGTATAAATATATAAATAGTATATATTTACAGTTAATTATTTTTTGTATGGACTCCAGAATAATTCCCCCCTCTCCCGTCCTCCCTCTTTGGGTTTGAGACAGGTGTGTCATCACCCAGGTTACGTTTCTGTTCTCTTGTGTTCTTTTAAAGACGCATGCACACGTACACACACACACACACACACCTGTCTCGCTCTCACTCAATGACACAGTGGAGTATTGGCTTTCAGGGAAAGAGATAGCATGTTAATTTATTTACTTTTTTTATGAAATCAAAAAAGTTGAAAAAAGAACAAAAATAGTAAGGAAGAATTAATGCTATTAATGATGCTGATAACAAAGAATAAATAATTCATTATTTTTATTATGGTCATTTAAAATTATCTTTCAGAGGTAACAGAAACAAAGCTATTTTTGGTAGTGGGTGTTAAAAAGATTCCTGGTTTCGTACATTTTATATATAAATGTGAATATTAAGTTACAATTTAAATACTGTACATTTTATAGTCTGCTAATTCCTTTCTTATGTAGATGATGCAGTTTCTATCCAGTCATTTTACTCTTTCTTAGGTTTGCAAATGGAATGAGATTTCGGGATATTTACAGTACATTCAGAAAGTATTCAGACCCCTTCACTTTTTTCACATTTTGTTACGTTACAGCCTTATTCTAAAATTGATTAAATAAAACATTATCCTCATCAATATACACACAATACCCCATAATGACAAAGTTAAAACAGGTTTTTGGACATTTTTGCAAATGTATTAAAAATAAAAAACAGATACCTTATTTACATAAGTATTCAAACCCTTTGCTATTTGACTCGAAATTGAGCTCAGGTGCATCCTGTTTCCATTGATCATCCTTGAGATGTTTCTACAACTTGATTGGAGTCCACCTGTGGTAAATTCAATTGATTGGACATGATTTGTAAAGACACACACCTGTCTATATAAGGTCCCACAGTGAACAGTGCATGTCAGAGGTTGATGGAATTGTCCGTAGAGCTCCGAGACAGGATTGTGTCGAGCACAGATCTGGGGAAGGGTACCAAAACAATTCTGCAGCATTGAAGATCCCCAAGAACACAGTGGCCTCCATCATTCTTAAATGAAAGAGGTTTGAAACCACCAAGACACTTCCTAGAACTGGCCGCCCGGCCAAACTGAGCAATCGGGAGAGAAGGGCCTTGGTCAGGGTGGTGACCAAGAATCCGATGGTCACTCTGAAAGAGCTCTGGAGTCCCTGAGGAGATGAGAGAACCTTCCAGAAGGACAACCATCTCTGCAGCACTCTACCAATCAGGCCTTTATGGTAGAGTGGCCAGACAGAAGCCACTCCTCAGTAAAAGCGACATGACAACCCGCTGGGAGTTTGCCAAAATGCACCTAAAGGACTTTCAGACCATGAGAAACAAGATTCTCTGGTCTGATGAAACCAAGATTGAACTCTTTGGACTGAATGCCAAGCGTAACATCTGGAGGAAACCTGGCACCTCCTTACAGTGAAGCATGGTGGTGGCAGCATCATGCTGTGGGTATGTTTTTCAGCGTCATGGACTGGGAGACTAGTCAGGATCGAGGCAAAGATGAACAGAGCAAAGTACAGATGACAACATGCTCCAGAATGCTCAGGACCTCAGACTGGGGCGAAGGTTCTCTTTCCAACAGGACAACGACCCTAAACACACAGCCAAGACAATGCAGGAGTGGCTTCGGGACAAGTCTCTGAATATCCTTGAGTGGCCCAGCCAGAGCCCAGACTTGAACCCGATCGAACGTCTCTAGGGAGACCTGAAAATAGCTGTGCACCGATGCTCCCCATCCAACCTGACAGAGCTTAAGAGGATCTGCAGAGAAGAAGGGGAGAAACTCTCCAAATACAGATGTGCCAAGCTTGTGGCGTCATACCCAAAAAGACTCAAGGCTGTAATTGCTGCCAAAGGGGCTTCAACAAAGTACCAAGTAAAGGGTCTGGATACTTAAATACGTTTTTAATACATTTGCAAACATTTCTAAAAACTGTTTTTGCTTTGTCATCATGGGGTATTATGTGTAGATTGATGAGGGCGGAAACGATTGAATCAATTTTAAAATAAGTCTGTAACGTAATAAAATGTGTAAAAAGTGAAGGTCTGAATACTTTCTAAATGCACTGTATATGATTGAAAACTACCCACTAGCAATCTGTTACTTCATTTAGGCTTAAAGATAGACTCCAAATTAACACCAGAGGATTCAAAGCTGAAAAACAAAAGTATTAAATCATTTGTGTTTTTTTTTCTTCTAGTGGACCAAGTTTAAGATGTTTTTTGCAAGTGTTCTTGTCACATTTGAAAAATAAAAGATAGAAAAACAAGTGTGTGTTGACTATTCACTCAAAAATATTTTCATGTCCTTGAGAGAGGTCTGAGACGGGCTATATTAGAATATCAGTATCCGTTTTTTGTTGGTGTTGGCTGATTCGTTGATTGATTTGTTCAGTTTAGCAGAGTGAAATAATGATTTAGGTAAACATGTAGGTAATCAGTGTTTATTTATCATCAACTGTGATTGATAAAGGCTGTGTTAATAGAGGTTAATGGTGCTTTATTCATATAAGCAAAGCAATAACGTTAATAGCAACATACATCAAGACACTGGCATTTCATAAAAAAATACATTAGAGTTGATGAAAGTTTAGCCAAATTAATTGTACCAGATGATAGCATGGCTTAGAGCTTTAAATGTATGTTGTATTTGCCAGTCAGTATATAGGAAGGTGGGGGAATGATGTATCTAGTTTTAGGGCCTGGAATAAAGTTAGGAAAACTGACCAGAACAGCGTTCGCTGGAGATGCACTGTTAAGGCCCTTTGCTCCACTAGGAACTAAAAATAATAAGGGCTCTATTCAATTTAAAGACAATTTTCCCACGTTAGCGGAGACTGCATTCATAGTAAATGCTGCGTATGTCTGCTCAATCGGAAATTACCTTTACATTTCTATAGCACAATCTGTAATGCTTCAGCAATAGCGATTGAATAGAGCCATACGACAAATAAGTCAAGTTTTAAGGCCAGTGATGTTAATAGCAGACATTTACAGTTCCATTCTTTAGAGTAAATCTTGATTCCCTCACCCTCAATTACCAGGCGTTGACCTGTCTTGCTCTGAGAATCCCTGAGTGCAGTGCCACTCCCCTGTGACTTGATGGCGCTCAACGTGTTCTGCCATGCTCCTGGGAGCCTGAGAGGGCGGAGTGAAAAGTAGGGGAAAACATGTATCTTTTTCCACTGAAAAAGCCAAGAAGAGCCCTGGAGGATTTGAGAACAGAAAGAGTGGCACCCGTCATTGTAGGGAGGAGAGAGAAAGGTGGTCTTGGCGGCTGGATATCCATACTGGCTATAGCTCACTGTAATCAGTACCTGTGGACTGGCTATACACACTCCTGGAGGTTGCGTATGGAGACTGGAGAGAAAATAAGGTGCTCCGTCTAGATCTACATGCTATGTTTTCCTCCAATGCTGAGGCAAGTTTAGGCCAACAGTCACTGATTATGACAAGTTCGTTATTTTAGGCCACAAATACTGATACAGTACATATAGACATGCCCAATATATTCTGCTTCATTCCCCTGAGATTCCTTTCATCATATAAACTACAAAGGTATAGTTTTGTATTTCATTCATTCAGTGAATTTATTGATATCATATATTTATTATCTTGCTGAGGTATTCATATATTGTTTTATTAAACTGCACCCCAGGGATGATTGCAAGATAGGACTTAGAGATGTTGTAAACCAGTGACTTGTTCAATAAGAAAGTTGTCAGATGAAGAAGATGCTAAGCTACAGGATTGTTTTGCTAGCACAGACTGGAATATGTTCTGGGATTCTTCTGATGGCATTGAGGAGTACACCACATTAGTCACTGGCTTCATCAATAAGTGCAACGATGATGTCATCCCCACAGTGACCGTACGTACATACCCCAACCAGAAGCCATGGATTACAGGCAACATCCGCACTGAGCTAAAGGGTAGAGCTGCCACTTTCAAGGAGCGGGACTCCAACCCGGAAGTTTATAAGAAATCCCGCTAACATAAACACCATTAACCCAGAAACCCTAGACCCACTCCAATTTGCATACCGCCCCAACAGATCCACAGATGATGCAATCTCTATTGCACTCAACACTGCCCTTTCCCACCTGGACAAAAGGAACACCTATGTGAGAATGATATTCATTGACTACAGCTCAGCGTTCAACACCACAGTGCCCTCAAAGCTGACCACTAAACTAAGGACACTGGGACTAAACACCTCCCTCTGCAACTTTCATTTTTTTGTCAGTTAAGAACAAATTCTTATTTACAATGACGGCCTACCAAAAGGCAAAAACCTGCGGGAACGGGGCTGGGATTAAAAATAAAATAAATAACATAAATATAGGACAAAACACACATCATGACAAAAGAGACAACACAACACTACATGAAGAGAGACCTAAGACAACAATACAGCAAGGCAGCAACAGGTGACAACACAGCATGATAGCAACACAACATGACAACACGGTAGCAAAACAAAATGGTAGCAGCACAAAACATGGTACAAACATTATTGGGCACAGACAACAGCACAAAGGGCAAGAAGGTAGAGACAACAATACATCACGCAAAGCAGCCACAACCATCAGTAAGAGTGTCCATGATTGAGTCTTTGAATGAAGAGATTGAGATAAAACTGTCCAGTTTGAGTGTTTGTTGCGGCTCGTTCCAGTTGCTAGCTGCAGCAAACTGAAAAGTTGAGTGTCCCAGGGATGTGTTTGCTTTGGGGACCTTTAACAGAATGTGACTGGCAGAATGGGTGTTGTATGTGGAGGATGAGGGTTGCAGTAGATATCTCAGATAGGGGGGAGTGAGGCCTAAGAGGGTTTTATAAGAGACCTGGCCGTGTGGTACCAGGACAACAACCTGTCCCTCAATGTGATCAAGACAAAGGAGATGATTGTGGACTACAGGAAAAGGAGGACCGAGCATGCCTCCATTCTCAACAACAGGGCTGTAGTGGAGCAGGTTGAGAGCTTCAAGTTCATTGGTGTCCACATCACCAACAAACTAACATGGTCGAAACACACTAAGACGGTCGTGAAGAGTACATCACAAAACCTATTCCCCCCTCAGGAGACTGAAAAGATTTGGCTTGGGTCCTCAGATCCGCAAAAGGTTCTACAGCTGCACCATCGAGAGCATCCTGACTGGTTGCATCACTGCCTGGTATGGCAACTGCTCGGCCTCTGACCGCAAGGCACTACAGAGGGTAGCTTCCTGCCATCCAGGACCTCGATACCAGGCGGTGTCAGAGGGAGGCCCTAAAAATTGGCAAAGACTCCAGTCACCCTAGTCATAGACTGTTCTCTCTGCTACCGCACAGCATGCGGGGGCGCCCAAGCAATAAGACTCCTGAACAGCTAATCAAAGGGCTACCCAGACCCCTCTTTTACGCTGCTGCTACTCTCTGTTTATTATCATTGCACAAGTCACTTTAACTCTACCTACATCTACATATTACCTAAATTACCTCGACTAACCGGTTTCGTCGCACATTGACTCTGTACCGGTACCCCCTGTATGTAGCCTCGCTATTGTTATTTTATTGCTGCTGTTGAATTATTTGTTACATTTATTTTCTATTTTTTTACTTAACACTGCGTAAAGCATTGTTGGTTAAGGGCTTGTAAGTTAGCATTTCACTGTAAGTTCTACTACACCTGTTGTATTCGGCGCATGTGACAAACAACATTTAATTTGAACCCTTTTAAACCCTGACCACCACACGGCTTTCCCATAGAGGGGGCTTACTTTTAGGTTTCATAAACATTTTCAGGCTTAACCCCTAAGACCTGCAATCGGGGCCTAGGCTAACTTCTACGGAGACAGGCGGCAGACGTTAGGGTATAAGGGGCTGTTTTAGACTTAGGAAATGTACATCTTCCTACTTAAGCCTTTCCTACACAGCCTTTCCAATGCACTTCTCAGTATTTGTTATTCATACTTAACTTATTGTCGCGTAACCCGCTCTGCTGATGTGGCTACCTTGCCCGCTCAGAATACATTTCATTAAACCACTGAAAACCCTTCCATCTGCTGAAAACCCTCCCCACTTGCTGGCCAACATATTTTCATATGGAGTTTTCATTCAATAGGGTTTTCAGTAAATATATTTTATAGCTGCCATATGTAACTATTCGGCTGACCCACCAAATGCACTTAGAAATGTGTTATAAATCTGTCATTCTCATTGAAAGCAAGTCCAAGAAGCGGTAGATCTGTTCTATGTGGACTATTTCTATGCTTCCAGTGCTTACATTTTGTTTTTGCATCTTTTACTTTCGGTTATGTACACCAGCTTCAAACAGTTGATGGTACAATGATTCTCTACGCTATACTTGCTTGTTTTGTCACAAAAACTAAAATTGCCGAACTATTCGAATTTTAGCAACCTGTAAATGGTGGAGCGATTTCTGCGTAGTACATCTCTAAGCCATCTATTTAAATACAGTGTACCTTTTAATTTGAATTTTGGTTACATAATATATCAAGAGAAGGGGTTCAGAATATTAGGGATCAATGAAATATATTGATGAATACAAAATAGTGGTTTGACTCATCCTGAACGTTGACATATTCAGTTATTCAACCCATGGTAATGTTGGAAGATTAGTAATAGAAAGAATAGTGTACAATAGTAGGCGATACCCCCTATTGCCTGCAATAACTATTGGTTCAAACTGTTACGGCTTGGTCTGCGCTCCTCTCTGTAATGATGTAATTAGCCTACATGTCATTGAAAATATATATCAAATCAAATCAAGTTTATTTTATATAGCCCTTCGTACATCAGCTAATATCTCGAAGTGCTGTACAGAAACCCAGCCTAAAAACCCAAACAGGAAGCAATGCAGGTGTAGAAGCACGGTGGCTAGGAAAAACTCCCTAGAAAGGCCAAAACCTAGGAAGGAACCAGGCTATGAGGGGTGGCCAGTCCTCTTCTGGCTGTGCCGGGTGGAGATTATAACAGAACTATGCCAAGATGTTCAAAATGTTCATAAGTGACAAGCATGGTCAAATAATAATCAGGAATAATTTTCAGTTGGCTTATATATATATTATCAACTGTTACTAATCATCCTCAGCAATAACCACACGGACGTGACGGCATATACAGAGGAAGCAAATGAATGTACACAAAACAATTTAATTAATTGGAATGATAATGCAGGCTCAACCAACTGAAGGGAACGAACAGTAAATTGGCAGTTGAATAAAGTTGTAAATTACAGTGCATGGAGGAGAATGGAATTATTTCTATCGGAAAAAATTAAGTAGATGATTGTTCCACTTCAAACCGGTAGTTTCGCTAGACTTCGTTGTTTCCTCGGACGTAAAAGTTGTGTAATTGAATAAGAGTTTGCGAGGCACTGTGTCTGGTTCTTCATGCAAGGATAAGCAACGAGTGTGTATGTGTGTGTGGGTGAGTGAGTGCACTGTCAGGGTTATTATAGTTAACTAAAACTTAAACTAATACGAAAACGAATCATAACATTTTTTTCCTAAACTGAAATAAAATAATTAAAAGACCTGTTTGAAAAACTAAAACTATAGTGAAACTATTATCTTTGACTCCAAAATTAGCGAAAATAAATTCCCCTGCCCAGACGTTGCATGAATCATCAATGGTTGCGTGCTGCGTCAGCGACTTGCTATAACATAGATGTGGTATACTGATACGTAAAGGGACTACCTGTATTTGTCCAATAAGAAAATAAGAAACACTCATGTGCATTTTCTGTTGCAAAATGTTGTCCTAATGAACACGATCCTGGACTATTGCTCCATTCCATCCATGTTATGTTCTGGGCTGAGCCCCCTGGCTCCCCCAACGTCACCACCACCATCCCACCCCACCCAGCCTAGCCATCTGCCAGGGGGCTGCCTGGTTCTGGTGTGTTTGCACAAGGCTTGGTCCTCTGGAATGTCAACATGGGCTTTGTGGGAAGCCTGAGGAGCCCACATTCACTGGACCCTGGGGACACAAGATAAGACCCTACCAACCAAGCACTGGGCAGGGGGCCATGGGGGTGAGCAACTTAGGGGACTTGAAGTTTAACACGGCTTACTTTTTATATTTTTTACCCTCCCTACACCTCATCTCTGTCCATAACTCTACCCCACCCCCAACTGGTTCATCGCTGGGTCAATGGCTATAGGAGGGAGGGCTCTACTTGTATTTGAATAAGGGTTTGCAAGGCACCGTGTCTGGTTATTCATGGAAGGGTAAACAAAACGAGTGTGTGTGAGAGTGTGTGTTTGTGTATGTGGGTGGGTGAGTGAGTGAGTGAGTGCATGTCAAGGTTATTATAGTAAACTAAAACTGAAACTAATACAAAAACGAATCCTAATTTTTGGGGGGTAAACTGAAATAAAATAATTAACAGACCTGTTTGAAAAACTTAAACTATAGTGAAACTATTATCTTTGACTCCAAAACTAGCACAAATAAAATAAAAACCATCATGAATTTAAAAAAAATTCTAAACTTTGGGCAAAAATCTAATCTTTATTTAACTATGCAAGTCAGTTAAGAACAAATTCTTATTTACAATGATGGCCACCCAGGCCAAACAACGCTGGGCCAATTGTGCACCGCCCTATGGGACTCCCAATCACGGCCGGTTGTGATACAGCCTGGAATTGAACCAGGGTCTGTAGTAATGCCTCTAGCACTGAGATGCAGTGCCTTAGACTGCTGCGCCACTCGGGAGCCCAGCATCTAATGGGGTTTTTAATGGGGTTTTCAAGGTTTCGGACTGTGCCGTCGGGCACCAGATTACTATAACATAGATGTGGTAAGCTGATACATAAAATACAATGAAAGTCAGAGTCAGTGATTAAATACTGTATATCCTAGATTATTTTCATCTGACAGCTATTGAAATATATTGCAATCCCCTTTTCTAAAATAATAGAAAACATGTAACTTCCCACGGATGCCAATCGCTTCACCCACAGCTTATGGGGCTTTTAAGACAACTCAAAAACTCAACGCCTGAGAGTTAAAATTTCTTGCGTAGTACTTCCTATTGGTCGGTTTTGATATTTTCCAAGTGGGAAACTCGGAGTTCAGTTTTCTACAATGAATTTCCAAGTCAGAAATGTCAGAGTTTCCGAGTTGTCGTGAAAGCGACATTATTTCCCTATCTCTTGTTACTCACTGATGATGTCAGCAGCGACATCGAAGGTGGTAGACCTATGACTCATGACACGTTCACGTGGTAGTCAGAACTAATTTCCGACTTGTAGTTAAACACGTGCCGCGTTCAACCAGTTAGCAAGTAGGACATTTCAGAGTTTCTTAGTTCTGACCTGCAATGAACGTGGCATCATTCCCTCATACCTGAGAAGCACTGTTACACCAAGGCTGTGTTCAGTACTTTTTTACATTCTGGAACTTTCATTTGAACAGAAATGGTGCTGTACTAAACAACCAGTTGAAAAACTGGAAGGAGTTGGGTTGTGGGTTGGGGAACGCTGTCAACATGGCCACTTCCCTTTATATACGCCACACTCACCAAACGGTGTTATGAGATGTCTGTATGACAGCTACCATTTTTCGAGAGGAAAAATAGCATCATGAAGACTTGAAAACAAAATGTGTCAGTAAATCGGTTGCTGTTCCATGGCCATTTTCAGAGAAACCTATTCAATAGTAACTGAATGGAATCTCCTAATTCAAAGGTGATCAAACTCTGTTCCACTGCATTGTCCACTAATTGAACCCGTCGATATCCTCCCCTTTTCCCTAACATATGACGAAAACGTACATTGTTTTGTGACAGGGGAAGAAAGGAATGGCAGTGAATGTAAAGAAAGTCAAAGTTTCTCATTCTTCTCTCACTGTAACTAGGACATGAATATGTGAATGAACACGTGTTCCGTAGACATAGTTCATAGGAAGACAAATTAATATCATGAGCCAGTGGCTATCCATTTACATTTTACATTTAAGTCATTTAGCCGCTCTTAGTCGCTCTCCAGAGCGACCTACAAATTGGAAAGTTCATACATATTCATCCTGGTCCCCCCGTGGGAATTGAACCCACACCCTGGCGTTGCAAGCGCCATGCTCTACCAACTAAGCCACACGGGCAACACCACAAGCCCAGTTTAGGCTACCTATGTATGGCTGTGTTTGCACTTGGATTGAACAACATATGTACAACGGATTTGTCACACTGGTGTGACACCCTAGGAATGCAGTGGAGGGTAAATGTAACATTCAAACACTGATAAAACACCTTTCTAATTTCGTAATAGCGTTTACGTTTGTGTTGAATCTTTACATTAGTGTTGAGCTATGCCATGTCAACATATACCCTGTTAAACTGAGTGTAGATTATGGCCAAGTATTTGAAAGGAAGTGAACAGTGAGATTCTATAAACACAGGACTGTAAGGAAGACAAAGTAATAACGTAAGGCAAGTTTAAAATAGAACAAAACGAAACAGTGATATTCTATAGAAACAAGCAAGACTGGATCAGCAGTTAGTGAGGTGTTTGCACATGCTCACATGCTTCATTCTGTGTGTGGGTTCGCCCCGACCTTTGTCAGGTGTCTGACGGTGTATATAATCCAAATGATTGATGATTGCCATGACAATGGCATGGTGACAGACATGGGATATAAAGCACAGTGTATAACCCTCCTCCTCCAATCTACATCACTCTTTCCAAGCTAACAAGGAGCCCAGATAACACATACAGAGCACGTCAGCCTTCACACAAAACAGGTCACCCAGCTCTTTCTCCCAGGCAATTTGTCAATTTCAAATATGCTTTTTAAGTTTTGTCTGCCTTCTTTCTCCCTCTGTTTGTCTTTCACTCTCCTACTCCTTCTCTTTCTCCCTCCCTCTCTCCATCTCCCTCTTTTTCCCCCTCTCATCCCCCCCTCCCTGCATTTAACCTGAAAGCCTGGGTACTGTTTTTTCCCCCCAGGGTAATTGTGTGTTGCTGATTCTTTGAGGGCAGGCAGGCAGGTAAAGAGAGAATGCCTCTTTGAGTGCTGTGGAATGTCTCGGACTTGTGTTCCAAATCACACCCTATTCCCTGTATAGTGCACTACTTTTGAGCAGAGCCTTATGGCTCGACCTATGGGGCCCCGGTCAAAAGTAGTGCACCATATAGGGAATAGGGTGCCATTTGCGATGCAGTCCCTGCTCTCTACAGTAGATTCTTAGGGAGGTAATTAAAGAAAATTGTTCTCTCAGCGCGCCTTTCTGTACCTGCCCACCTGCCCTCCCTGCCTGCCCTGCTCCAACAGGAATCTGCTCTGTTCTTCCCAGGAAAGGCAGTGCAATTACAGTTCCTGACTTAATCGCTCACCCTCAAGCTCTTTACCTCCAATTCATTTTCCTTTCTTTCTTTCTTTCTCTTCATTCTCTCTCTCTCTCTCTCTTGCCAAGACCCAAGATGTGTAACTCTCTGGATTGTTACTTTAGAAAAAAAAATCATAGACAATAAATGGTGGTGAGAGAAGGTGTAAAAGAGCAAACAGTGCAAGCGGCGCTGGAAGCTACTGTATGCCTAGAGAGCCTGAAAGTTCATTTATAGGTTATTAATAAGAAGCAACTTCTCATGACTTGACATTTTGACATATTTGTCTCAAAGGTGTGTGTGTGTGCCAAGGTTATTCTAGTGACTAAAACTAAATCTTGAAAAAAAAAAATTGTTCACTGAAATAAAATTATTAACAATCCCAAAATGATTATCTTTAACTCAAAAACAAAATAAAATATAAACCATCATGAAGTACTGTAGGTTCTGTTTTAGGTTTATTTTTCTATATAAACATTGAATGGGGTTTTCAAGCTACTGAACCTGGTGGGTAAATGCTGCTACAGATGCTGATGACTGTCAGCATCTATAGCAGCAATGTCACTAGATTTCACTAGCTAAGGGAGTGAATGTTATTTATAATAAGAGTTACATGGAGAAAATCAGACCTCTTTGAAATGACAAAGGGATTGCTCTTGTCTTTTACAGCTTGTTTCTGGCATGAAACAATGCGGACCAAAGCAATGTTTTAAATCACTTTATATGATCGGATCTGTTTTATTTTCTTCAAAATCTTAAGCTAACATGGGGTAGGCCTGTGTTTTTTGCAATTTTCTTTAATAAAAGGCATACCATCTCATACTCCCTCAATTTGAGTCTTAGTTTTAATTTAACAGCCCTTCACTGACAAGGAGGTAGGCTATTTCCTATTGCCTCATTTCGTCTGTCAATCAGGTAGGCCTACCTCTTAAAATCAAGACGGTTGAAATTAATTATGCCTACTCGAATTTGCCTACTTTCAGCACCATGAGCTCTCCATTTCTGATTGATTGTGACACGGCTGCTGCTTCAAGTTTAAGCACCACAATGTAAATTACTCCAATCTGGCTTACTGTGAGGTCAATTGCTCTGATAAATACATCATGAGCAAGAAACATTGTTTTTTAATAAAATCAATTATAGTACTAGCACGCTATCAAAGTGGACCTCTGGTCCTCCCAATTTTTTGGGGGGGAAAGAAGCCTTTGAGTCTCCTCTTGAACTGCCAACATAGGCCTACAGAGCACAGCCATTGGCAGCACACCAACACGTTTTCGATTAGCAAGAGCAGAGCAGGCCCGGGGCTCAGGGTTGGAATATCTATTGCACTGTGTAATGCAGCCTAATTGTATTTACACCATCCCAGCAGCTATCTTAGAAATATAACTTTGCTCTGTGCTTCTTCGAGCATGCACTTCATAGCATATAGACTATGGCTCATTTGATTGAGATCACACTAAATAGCCTATAGGCGCACTTGATATTGGGCGCCCAGCGGAGAATCAGCGATGAGGGGCAGCATCGGGCACACCGATATATAGCCTAATAAGCAACTCATTCTAAAACACTGAGGAATATTGACATTTCATCAATTACAAATTAAATTACCCTCCTCTGGACTAGATAAAAACAATCCTAAACCCTCCCCTTGACTGAAATTGAAAAAGCATGACCCTCCTGGTAACCATTCAGTAAATTCAGTACCTTTCGATCCATCCTTAAAATCATCTAGGTTGCCAACTTGATTCCTCTTACAAGTACTACTAAAGTTAAAAAAATCACTGGATTGGTATAAACATGGGCGAGAGAGAGTGTCCTTCCGCAATATGTTTTGCACCTGTCTCAGCGCGTTTCCTTTAAAATCAAATTTACATTGAGATTGACTTTGAAATTTCAACATAAACTCATTTATGACCTGACCCATCAACTTATATATTACTGGCCCCAGTCGCAAGAAGGGACATCCCAAAAAGCAAAAAAATATATACACAACACAAATGGCTCCTAGCTTTCTGTCCCTAACACTAAAACTAAAACTAAATAATTTAAAAACGAAATAGAAATATTTTTATACAACTCAAACTAAATAACTAGCAAATCAGGTCTGAAAACTCACGGAATAAACTGAATTTAAAATTAAAAACTAAAAATGAATAGAAAAACACAAAACTATAATAACCTGTTGAGGATAGAGGGCGCAATTTACACTTTGGGGGAAAATCGTGCCCAATTTAAACGGCCTCGTACTCTATTCTTGCTCGTACAATATGCATATTATTATTACTATTGGATAGAAAACACTCTCAAGTTTCTAAAACTGTTTGAATTATATCTGTGAGTAAAACAGAACTCATTTTGCAGCAAACTTCCTGTCAGAAAGTGAAAAATCTCAAATCGAGGCTCTGTTCCAGGCCCTCCCTATCATTTTGCTTGAGATTTATGACTATACATGCACTTCAAACGCCTTCCACTAGATGTCAATAGGCTGTGAGAGGTGAAATGGGGTCTCAATCTCCTTCTATGGTCAAAAGAGACAGCTTGGAATGACATGACCCCAGAATTTGTTTGTTCAGGAAGCGCATAAAGGTCACCAGTATTGGCTTCTGAAAAGCAATCGTTATAGACGTCTTATATCTCCGGCTTTGATTTTATTTGATAAATGGGAAGATATCATCGTAAAGTATGTTTTTTCAATATAGTTTTATTAGATTATTGAAATTTTTTCGGGAGTTTAGACGTGTTGCGTTCTTTGCGTTTGGTGACGAAGGAGAGCTTAGCGCCACTTGGCTAGTTTTGCTTGCTCATTCGAGAGGGAAAAATGCCATTCTAAAACCAAACAACGATTGTTCCCGACAAAGGACCCCTTGTACAACATTCTGATGGAAGCTCAACAAAAGTAGGACCCATTTATGATGTTATTTCATATATCTGTCGAACGTGTGTACTATTAGTTTGCGCCCAGATTTTGGGCGCTCTCTCGCCATAACGTAAGCTGCATGTCGTAATGAAGTTATTTTTAGAATTCTAACACGGCAATTGCATTAAGAACTAGTCTATCTATCATTTCCCATACAACATGTATTTTTTAGTAATGTTTATGAATAGTTATTTGGTCAGAATAGGTGAGTGTCAGAGAAATATCCGGACATTCTGGGAAAAAGATGCTAAGTTTTCAGAATGTATAACCACGGATATCAGCTCTAAATATGCACATTTTTGAACAAACCATATATGTATTGTGTAATATGATGTTATAGGACTGTCATCTGATGAAGTTTATGAAGGTTAGTGAAAAAATGTATATCTTTTGCTGGTTTATTCGCTATCGCTAACGTGCCTATTGCTATCGCTAACGTGCCTTGACTGAATGAATGCGGTTGTGTGGTAGGCTATTGTAGTAAGCTAATATAATGCTATATTGTGTTTTCACTGTAAAACACTTAAAAAATCTGAAATATTGGCTGGATTCACAAGATGCTTGTCTTTCATTTGCTGTACACCATGCATTTTTCAGAAATGTTTTATGATGAGTATTTAGGTATTTCACGTTGGTCTCTATAATTACTCTGGCTGCTTCGGTGCTATTTGTGACGGTAGCTGTGATGGTAGCTGCAATGTAAAACTGATTTATAGCTCAAATCTGCACATTTTTCGAACAAAACAGATTTATTGTGTAGCATGTTATAAGACTGTCATCTGATGAAGTTGTTTCTTGGTTAGTTTGGTTGGTTCTTGGTTAGTTTGGTTGGTTTTGTGCATGCAGGTAGCAACCTGTGCTGTGAAAAATGTCTGTGCTTTTTTGTATTTGGTGGTGAGCTAACATAAATATACGTGGTGTTTTCTCTGTAAAACATTTTAAAAATCGGACATGTTGACTGGATTCACAAGATGTTTATCTTTCATTTGCTGCATTGGACTTGTTCATGTGTGAAAGTTAAATATTTCTCAAAAATATTTTTTGAATTTCGCGCTCTGCCTTTTCAGTGGAATGTGGGAGGAGTTCCGCTAGCGGAACCCCGGGGCTAGACAGGATAACCTTGGTGTGTGTGTGTGTGTGTGAGAGGTGTGTGCGTGTGCTTGTATGTATGTGTGTGTGTTTGCATGCAAAGTAAAGCAAAGCTACTGTAGTAATAATACAGTGCACTGAAATGGAAAACTGTAATTTATACAGTAATGTTGGGTATTATCAACTGTAAAATAATGTGAAACATTTTACAGCAACATACTGTAAATTATAGTGCATTGTGGGAAATGTTTGTGGGTGGGGAAAGAATTGCTGTATTTTGAATGGTACTTTAATTCCACATTACAGAATATAGTACTGTACTGTATTTCTGGGTGCCTGTTAGTGTTGTTTCTGTCTCATTAACATGTTTTGAGACATGACTTGTAAAATACTACATTTGTTGCATCTTTTACTGAGAGTGCCGCACCAATTTAACTGGTATGTGGTAGTGATGCCCCATCAATTTAAAATGTTTAGGGGGCAGATTGGAAGTGGCAGCAAGTCTTAAACCTTTAATGGTTGAGCATTTTGCCATGTCCTTTTGGTCTGTTTATACAGTGCATTGCGAAAGTATTCACCCACCTTGGCATTTTCACTATTTTGTTGCCTTACATCCTGGAATTAAAATAGATTTTTGGGGGGTTTGTATCATTTGATTTACACAACATGCCTACCTCTTTCAAGATGCAAAATATTTTTTATTGTGAAACAAACAAGAAATAAAACACAAAAAAACAGAAAACTTGAGTGTGCATAACTATTCACCCCCCCAAAGTCAATACTTTGTAGAGCCACCTTTCGCAGCAATTACAGCTGCAAGTCTCTTGGGATATGTCTCTATAAGCTTGGCACATCGAGCCACTGGGATTTTTGCCCATTCTTCAAGGCAAATCTGCTTCAGCTCCTTCAAGTTGGATGGGTTCCTGCTGGTGTACAACAATCTTTAAGTCATACCACAGATTCTCAATTGGATTGAGGTCTGGGCTTTCTAAGGCATTTAAATGTTTCCCCTTAAACCACTCGAGTATTGCTTTAGCAGTATGATTAGGGTCATTGTCCTGCTGGAAGGTGAACCTCTGTCCCAGTCTCAAATCTGGAAGACTGAAACAGGTTTCCCTCAAGAATTTCCCTGAATTTAGCGCCATCCATCATTCCTTAAATTCTGACCAGTTTCCCAGTCCCTGCCGATGAAAAACATCCCCACAGCATTAAGCTGCCACCACCATGCTTCAATGTGGGGATGGTGTTCTCGGGGTGATGAGAGGTGTTGGGTTTGTGCCCCAGACATAGCATTTTCCTTGATGGCTAAAAAGCTCAATTTTATTCTCATCTGACCAGAGTACCTTCTTCCATATGTTTGGGGAGTGTCCCACATGCCTTTTGGCAAACACCAAATGTGTTTTCTTATTTTTTTCTTTAAGCAATGGCTTTTTTCTGGCCACTCTTCCATAAAGCCCAGCTTTGTGGAGTGCATGGCTTAAATTGGTCCTATGGACAGATACTCCAATCTCCGCTGTGGAGCTTTGCAGCTCCTTCAGGGTTATCTTTCATCTCTTTGTTGCCTTTCTGATTAATGCCCTCCTGTTCAAAGTTTCGGATACTTTTTATAACCCAACCCTGATCTGTACTTCTCCACAACTTTGTCCCTAACCTGTTTGGAGAGATCCTTGGTATTCATGGTGCCGCTTGCTTGGTGGTGCTCCTTTCTTAGTGGTGTTGCAGACTCTGGGGCCTTTCAGAACAGGTGTATATATACTGAGATCATGTGACAGATCATGTGACACTTAGATTGCACACAGGTGGACTTTATTTAATGAATTATGTGACTTCTGAAGGTAATTGGTTGCACCAGGTCTTATTTAGGGGCTTCGTAGCAAAGGGGGTGAATACATATGCACTAACCACTTTTCAGTTTTTTACCTTTTTGAAAAAGAATTAACAAGTAATTTTTTTTATTTCACCAATTTGGACTATTTTGTGTATGCCCATTACATTAAATCCAAATAAAAATCAATTTTATTTTACAGGTTGCAATTCAACAAAATAGGAAAAATTCCAAGGGGGTGAATACTTTTGCAAGGCACCTTACCTGTAGTTGCTGCCAGCTTTTGTTAAGCATGCGATATAAAACACAAAAGAATCATTGATATGCTGAAATGTGTAAAACCATTACCTTAGCAGCCAACCTGCTTGCACCTATCCCATTTAATTACAGGAAAAATGCTTTGAAATAAAAAATCTCCCCGCGATGAATTTAATTAATTCATCCATCCATCCATGAATTAATTCATTCATTAAGATTACAGTAGCATTTACTTTTTTACAGTATAATACAGCCAATTCTACGGTAATGAACTGAGTGTCATTACACAGTACTTGCTTTGATACTTGCTGTCACGTTCTGACCATAGTTCTTGTGTGTTTTACTTGTTTTAGTGTTGGTCAGGACATGAGCTGGGTGGGCATTCTATGTTGTGTGTCTAGTTTGTCTGTTTCTATGTTTGGCCTAATATGGTTCTCAATCAGATGCAGGTGTTTTGTGTTGTCTCTGATTGGGAATCATATTTAGGTGGCTTGTTTTGTGTTGGGGTTTGTGGGTGGTTGTCTTCTGTCTTTGTGTTCTGCACCAGATAGGACTGTCTCGGTTTTCACATTTGTTATTTTGTATTTTGTATAGTGTTCACGTTATTGTCTTTTTTGTTTATTAAACATGTTGAACACTAGGCGTGCTGCATTTTGGTCCTCTCCTTCACCAACGGAAGAAAACCGTTACACTTGCTTTTTACTGTAATATGAAATACTGCAACTTACTTGCCTCTCTGCTGCCTGTAAGTTACTGTCAAATTCATGGTAACCCCTTTACAGTGTATGTTTATCTGCACAAACCATTAGGAACAGTGGATCTCTATTCTAAACATTGCTGTACAGTTTTCAAACATGCATTGTACAGCATATGCATCATTTCATTTACGTCTCTGTGGCCCTGTCAGCCAGAGAGTTGGGAGGGAGGGGGAAAATATGAATGTGAAAGCCTGAACTGAAATTTCTTTGGCACTGAAAGCATTCCCTCCCAGGCTCTGTGAGGTGACTGGACCCTGGCTGAGGGAAGAGGGGGAGAGAGAGGGAGAATGGGCGCCTGAAAACGTGCTTTGTGCTGGGCTAGAGTGGACAGAGGCTGGACCAGCTCAGCTCCGTCAGAGGTTGTAGTTCTAGGCCAGCAGCCAGATGCTCAGACCCTCTTCGCTGGCACCGGCCGAGCCAGCATCTGTGCAGAGGAGGTGACGGGTTGGCCCTCCCTGAGTAACTCCGTGCTGGTCTGGCCTGGGCTGAGCTAAGCTGGGCCCTCCACACCGCAAAAGGCTGGAAAAATACCCTCCAATCCTCCAACCCTCCATTCCCGTGGTTTAGTTCCAGACTTCCAGAATGCCCACACAGAACTCAGAATGTGGTTGAGCTTCTGCACACCAGAACCTGACCCCTACACACAGAATTATAATTCATTAATTAGGAGGTCACCTGGAATGACTTTCATATAAACAGGAGTGCCTTGTTAAAAGTTAATTTCTGAAATTTCTTTCCTTCTTGATGCATTTGAGCCAATCAGTTGTGATGTGACAAGGTAGGGTACACAGAAGGAAATAAATTAGCCCTATTTGGTAAAAGACCAAGTCCATATTATGGCAAGAACAGCTCAAATAAGCAAAGAGAAAAGACAGTCCACCCAGCACCTCTCCTCTGGACCATAACCCTCCCAGTCAAGCAGGTATTGGAATCCCCTGCCGTACCAGGTATTCGTAGTGTCCACTAGCAGTGTTGAAGGCTGTCTTCCACTCGTCACCTTCCCGTATCCACACCAGATGGTAGGCGTTCCGCAGGTCCAACTTAGAGAAAATGGTGGCCCCCTGGAGCGGCTCGATAGCCGAGGCGATGAGTGGTGTCATTGCAGAAGGACGGATACACCTTGCAGCCAGGGAGTCCCCGATGTACGTCTCCAATGCCTTGGTCTCCGACCCGACAATGAATACAGCTGTCCCCGGGGTGGTGTATAACTCGGGAGAAGGTTGATCCCACAGTCATAGGGTCGATGCGGAGGAAGCGAAGTGGCCCGGGCCTTGCTGAAAATATCCCGGAGGTCCTGGTACTCCGCAGGAATGGCAGAGAGGTTCAGCGCTTCTTCCGAGCCCACAGGAAGACGCCAACTTCAGGCAATGGGTGTGGCAGAATAGGAGAAGAAGAAAACCCCAATACTACGGGAACCTGAGGAGATTAAATGAGCTTGAACTGAATATACTCCAAAAATTTGATTATCATGTGGTAGTCTAACCTATCGATGTCACATTGAACTGGGTAAAGGGAATATGAATGACAGTCATCCTATATCCTGTAACAGAAATAAGGCCATGTTCAAGAAACTGGTACGTACAATAACTACAAACGGTGTCTCTTTACAAATGCATTATTGCTAACAACTTGATGTGGCTTCACATTACAAGCAACATGTGAGAGATCGACGCTTTCCTCGTAAACCCCAAATTCCGACAGGCCCTCATTAGCATATGGCCGATCAGGATGAAATATCCAAATAACACCATGTCTTCCCTTTTCAGAGAACAAAGGGTAGACTGATTTTGTCAGTCCGGTCCCCCCCTCTGGTCCCCCTCATCGCAGCCCCTCCCAACTCCATCGGTGTTGGATCCAAGGTGCTGGGAAATGGAACGGGCGGACCCCGATCTAGACGTTGTCAGGACCCGGTGTGAGAAACAGTCACAAATAGTCGGCAGAACCCAGAAGATGAGGCAGACACAGCAGTACTAGAGACGGTGGTTTAATAAAGGAAAAAGATCTTCAGGCAAAAAATATAAATCCACAACGTCAAAAGTAATGCCAAGAGAAAAAATGAATATCCTCTACAATGAAAATCCACAAAGTGGTAAGAACAGCAGGGAAAAACAAACCTCAAAAGAATAATCAAAAATAAACAAGAACAAAACCAGAGTACCTCAGGAAAATCCAACTAGAGAAATAAATGTTCACAGCATGGCTGGGGCTGGGTGCTAACATACAAACACAGAGCAAAGAACTGAGGAACACTACGGGTTTAAATATCTACAAGGAAATGAGGCACAGGTGCAAATAATAGCTAGAACAAGGGAAAAACAAAAGGTTAAAAAAGGCACAATGGGGGCATCTAGTGACCAAAACAATCCTGGCCAAATCCTGACAGACGTCCGCGGGAGGCCAACAGGTTATCCAGCCGGATAGACAAGTCCACCAGCTGGTCCAGGTTGAGAGTGGTGTCCCTGCAGGCTAGCTCCCTACGAACGTCCTCTCGTAAACTACACCTGTAGTGATCGATCAGGGCCCGCTCATTCCATCCCGCACCAGCTGTCAGAGTTCTGAAGTCCAATGCGAAATCTTGAGCGCTCCTCATCCCCTGTCTCAGATGGAACAATCGCTCTCCCTCCGCTCTCCCTTCAGGTGGATGATCAAAAACTGCCCGGAAGCGGCGAGAGAAGTCCTCATAGTCATCCAGAGTCGGGCCTTCCCTTCACAGATGGCGTTGGCCCACTCCAGGGCTTTACCAGTCAGGCAGGAGATGAGGGCGCCCACTTTCTCGCGTCCCAAAGGGGACGGCTGAACAGCCACCAGGTAGAGCTCCAGCTGTAGTAGGAACCCCTGGCACCCGGCAGCTGTTCCGTCATACGCTCCTGGGAGCGAGAGCCGAATCCCACTGGGTCCTGACGATGGAAGGGTGGACATCGGTGTAGGTTGAGGTGCGGGCGGAGGTGATGGGGTAGGATTGACAGGAAGACCTCCTCTCTCCCATCTGTCCATTGTTTGCAGCACGCGATCCATGGCTGTCCCTAGACTGTGTAACATGGTCGCGTGCTGCTGGACACGCTCCTCTACTGGGAGAGAAGGGCTGGCTGCACCTGCTGACTCCATTTGAAAGGTCCGTGATTCTGTCAGCGATTGTGTGCAGATATGTAGCGGAGTCAGGCGCAGGACACAGGTTTTGACCAACACAACGGAGTTTACTCAAAATACAAGCAAAATTCCACATAGGAATAATAACAAACACACTAGCACATACAACAACCACTAACGACACAGACAATCACAGACAGAACAGAAATGTATGCAGAAATGTATGCCAGAGGGTTAAATAGGGAACATGATAGGGGAATTGAAACCAGGTATGTGTAATACAGACAAAACAAAACGAAACTGAAACATGGATCGGTGGTGACTAGAAAGCCGGTGACGTCGACCGCCGAACACCACCCGAACAAGGAGAAGGGCCGAATTAGGCGGAAGTCGTGACACAATGTGAGCAAATGAGGTGATAAAGGAGGTAAAGGCAAAAAAAGGCCATGGTGGCGAGGTAAATACAACATAGCAAGTAAAACACTGGAATGGTAGATTTGC
The DNA here is from genome assembly GCF_029448725.1 of Salvelinus fontinalis. Lineage (NCBI taxonomy): Eukaryota > Metazoa > Chordata > Actinopteri > Salmoniformes > Salmonidae > Salvelinus > Salvelinus fontinalis. The sequence goes on from NC_074701.1 coordinate 519,917, forward strand.
AGTGGAAGAATATGCAAAGTAGAAATAGAAATAATGGGATGCAAAGGAGCAAAATATATAAAGTTGCATATCACGGGGGCTATTCGATGCTAATGCAGAACGCCACAGGATGTTTTTGTGCTGGTCAAGGTCAGACAGGTCTGGAGTGAACCAAGGACTATATCTATTCCTAGTTCTACATTTTTTGAATGGGGCACACTTATTTAAGATGGTGAGGAAGGCACTTTTAAAGAATAGCCAGGCATCATCTACTGACGGGATGAGGTCAATGTCATTCCAGGATACCCCGGCCATGTCGATTAGAAAGGCCTGCTCGCAGAAGTGTTTTAGGGAGCGTTTGACAGTGATGAGGGGTGGTCGTTTGTTCGCAGACCCATTACGGATGCAGGCAATGAGGCAGTGATCGCTGAGATCTTGATTGAAAACAGTGTATTTGGAGGGCGAGATAGTTAGGATGACATCTATGAGGGTGCCCGTGTTAACAGATTTGGAGTTGTACCTGGTAGGTTCATTGATAATTTGTGTGAGATTGAGGGAATCAAGCTGAGATTGTAGGATGGCCGGGGTGTTAAGCATGTCCCAGTTTAGGTCACCTAGTAGCACGAGCTCAGAAGATAGATAGGGGGCAATCAATTCACATACAGTGGGGCAAAAAAGTATTTAGTCAGCCACCAATTGTGCAAGGTCTCCCACTTAAAAAGATGAGAGAGGCCTGTAATTTTCATCATAGGTACACTTCAACTATGACAGACAAAATGAGAATTTTTTTCCAGAAAATCAAGCTGATTTTCTGATTTTCAAGCTGAATATCACATTGTAGGATTTTTAATGAATTTATTTGCAAATTATGGTGGAAAATAAGTATTTGGTCACCTACAAACAAGCAAGATTTCTGGCTCTCACAGACCTGTAACTTCTTCTTTAGGAGGCTCCTCTGTCCTCCACTCGTTACCTGTATTAATGGTATTACTAAGCTATAAGAAGTTTGATAATGGATATTTATATTTTGTGTTTTAAGCTATCATTTCAGTTTTACTTGGTGTTATCACTGTTACACACAATGGGCTAAATTATGGGCTATATATACACTGCTGGATGAACTGGATGAACTGCACTACCTGAGCCACTTGTGTGGGTTGTAGACTCCGTCTCATGCTACCACTAGAGTGAGAGCACCGCCAGCATTCAAAAGTGACCAAAACATCAGCCAGGAAACATAGGAACTGAGAAGTGGTCTGTGGTCACCACCTGCAGAATCACTCCTGTTTTGGGGGGTGTCTTGCTAATTGCCTATAATTTCCACCTTTTGTCTATTCCATTTGCACAACAGCATGTGACATTTATTGTCAATCAGTGTTGCTTCCTAAGTGGACAGTTTGATTTCACAGAAGTGTAATTGACTTGGAGTTACATTGTGTTGTTTAAGTGTTCCCTTTATTTTTTTGAGCCACGTATATATATATATATATATATATATATATATATATATATATATATATATATATATATATATATATATATATGTATGTATTGAAATGGCTGACTAGCATAGTGGGTATTGTATTGAAATGTCTGACTGGTATGGTGAGTAATGTTTCATGGTGTGATTGAAGACCGTACATTATGTGTTTGGTTTTAGAAGAAAGTATTGTAGATGAACACCTTTAAATGCAACACCTTATGCTAAAAATGGTAACATGAAATAAAGGGGGATGATAGAAGGAAAGAGAGTGAGAGGAGAAAAGGAGAGAAAAAGAAAAATGGAAGGCAGGTGTTGTTGGTGGGGTTGGCATTTGTCCCAATGGATGGAATACCCAGGTGTGAGTGTACATGTGTTTGTGTGCAAGAGATTTTCTTGTAGGCAGAGCGCATTGGAGTAGGATTCTCTTGCATTGACAGGCACGACTCAGGCCTCTACTCTACACAGACTGGTGCGCCATAACCAATCAGATCTGCAGTAGGCCTACATGCAAATAGCCATTTCCATATATGGATCTGTGCCATTCACTTTGAACTGAACTGTGTTTACACCATGAGCGGTCAGGAGTAGACGCACTTGTTTTGAGAACAATGCGAGAGCTGCATGTAGCCACCTGTGTGCATTTGTTCATATTCTGAGCTAGTTAGTAAGTTATTAGCCCAGTTATAGCTAATTCCTAAATGGTGGAGTGGTTGCTTCCTACAAGAACACAAAATATGTGCATTTCTAGCCATCTTTGAAAAGCGAATCAGGTAAAGAGCTTTTTTTTTGGTCTTAGGTGGAGTGTTGTATTTTGAGACAATCTTGAATAAGCTATAGTAAGTAGCCAATAGGGAAGAGGGTAGCATAATTTGTGTGATTCTCTGTAAGTGTAGGGGGGAGTATTTTTGTTTTTGGCTAAAAAACGTACCCATTTGAAACTGCCTATTTCTCGGCTGAGAAACTAGAAACTAGAATGTGCATATAATTGTCAGATTAGGATAGAAAACACTCTAAAGTTTCCAAAACTGTCAAACTTTTGTCTGTGAGTTTAACAGAACTGATATTGCAGGCTAAAACCTGAGGAAAATCCAATCAGGAAGTGCCTCTGTTTTTGAAACCTCTCTGTTCTTATGCATCCCTATCACCCATTTAAAGGGATATCAACCAGATTCCCTTTTCTATGGCTTCCCTACGACTTTAGACAAAGTTTCAGGCTTTTATTTTGAAAAATGAGCAAGAACGATCACATTGCGTCAGTGGATAGGTGGGGGCTCTCAGAGTGAGTTGTGCGCAACAGAGAAAGGCGGCCATTGTTACTCCCGGTCCTATTGAAAAACCAACACTCCCGGTTGATATATTATCAAATAGATATTTGAAAAACAACCTGAGGATTGATTATAAAAAGGTGGATTAACAAATGGCTAAGCTGTGTTTTGCAATATTGCACTTGTCATTTCATGAATATGAATATTTTCTAGTAATATTATTTGACTGTGGCGCTATGCTATTCAGCGTTGCTGATGACAATTATCCCGGATCCGGGATGGGTGGTTCAGAAATGGTATGGGAATAATATTAGCAAAGCATTTTAATAACAATAATAGCATTTTTCTCCATTGTTTTTTAATGTAGGCCACTCAGGTAGGCCTACATTACGATCAAATAGCCACAATTGCTTACTTGGCCGCTGTTAAAACTTTAACTTAAAGTGGCTACAGCCTCAGTCTTTATAGTAATCGAGCGCTGGAAGTTGCATAGCATTTTCACAACATTCAAGTTTGCGCTCAGCAGACCTGACATTGTCTCAGTGCGGAATATTTTTTGAGGGAACATTGCCCACTGCCAGTTCATGGTTGAGTAACCAAAACCTCATGTCCGATAAAAAATAAATCATGTTTACTTTTATTTTATTTTTTTATTTTATTTTACCGTTATTTTACCAGGTAAGTTGACTGAGAACACGTTCTCATTTGCAGCAACGACCTGGGGAATAGTTACAGGGGAGAGGAGGGGGATGAATGAGCCAATTGTAAACTGGGGATTATTAGGTGACCATGATGGTTTGAGGGCCAGATTGGGAATTTAGCCAGGACACCGGGGTTAACACCCCTACTCTTACGATAAGTGCCATGGGATCTTTAATGACCTCAGAGAGTCAGGACACCCGTTTAACGTCCCATCCGAAAGACGGCACCCTACACAGGGCAGTGTCCCCAATCACTGCCCTGGGGCATTGGGATATTTTTTAGACCAGAGGAAAGAGTGCCTCCTACTGGCCCTCCAACACCACTTCCAGCAGCATCTGGTCTCCCATCCAGGGACTGACCAGGACCAACCCTGCTTAGCTTCAGAAGCAAGCCAGCAGTGGTATGCAGGGTGGTATGCTTACATCTTGAGCCTCTGCTTTAGATTCTTCCATAGGGTATCTCTTCTCCCTATATCCAGCCGGTTCATCAATATATCAACAATAGCCCTTGGCTTATATCTCCCAGTCCCTCCCAGAATCCTTTGCTCTGAAGGTCAGGGCCAGGTCAGTAACCAATCTACCCTGGCCCTGCTGTTTACTGTAGTGATAAGTGTGTGCCTTTCTAGGATCACTCAGTGCCATAATCCCATCTTCATTCCCTCTGAGTCACAGAGTGTGTGTAAGTGGACATGGGTGATGGCAGACAGGGCCCGGCTGACCAACCAACCGCCCCAACTGCCCCCCCCAACCAAATGTAGAGACCTAGCCCGGGGGAGGAGGGGACAGTGTCTGTGTGTCTCTCTGTGAGTGAGTGAGTGAGTGAGTGAGTGAGTGAGTGAGTGAGTGAGTGAGTGAGTGAGTGAGTGAGTGAGTGAGAGAGAGAGAGAGAGAGAGAGAGAGAGAGAGAGAGAGAGAGAGAGAGAGAGAGAGAGAGAGAGAGAGAGAGAGAGAGAGAGAGAGGAGAGAGAGAGAATACCCAGGTGTATACTCACTCAGTTGCTCTCTCTCTCCGTTTCTCTCACTTCCTTTCCCTCTCACTTCAGTCTTCTTTCTCAACATCCATCAACATCCATCTCCAAAATGTTCACATGATTGCAAACACATACTACACTGAGACTCCAACACACACACACACACACACACACACACACACACACACACACACACACACACACACACACACACACACACACACACACACACACACACACACACACACACACACACACACACACACACACACACACACACACACATTCACATTCCTTCACATACGCTGCTGCTACTCTCTGTTTATTATCTATGTGTAGTCACTTTACCCCTACTGTACCTACATGTACAGTACATATTACCTCACTTAACTCGACTAATCCTTACCGCTGCACATTGATTCTGTACCGTTACCTATTGTATATAGCCTCGTTATTGTTATTTTATTCTGTTACTATTTTTCCTTTAGTTTTAGTACATTTTTCTAATTTACTTTTTTAAAACTGCATTGTTGGTTAAATGCTCGTAAGTAAGCATTCCACAGTTGTATTTGGCGCATGTGACAAATAAAATTTGATTTGAAAACGTCTTACTATGGTTAATGTATATTGGAAACTCCTTATTGCTATTGTGACACCTGGTGGCCACCTTTTGGGCCTACCTGTAGAGTAACATATAAGGGGGTTATGAGTAAAGATGGCTTTAGAGCTTAATTGGAACAGGTGTTAATGAGGTTTTTGGGATCCTGGAGCAATGGCGGAAGCCCTGTTTGAGTTTGGTGCCGCGTCGAGTGGAGTTGGTGAAAATGCATGGAAGACAGCGACAAAAAAGACCCGAGAAAAAAGGGCTAAAGTTGGATATTAAAATCTGTTTGTTGTTGGATTGCAATTCATCTACATTTATGCATTTTTGGGAGATCCGTTTGATGAAATTAATATGGTAAAGGATGCATTAGGAAAGGTGGAGTCGGTCAGTGACCAGGAGTGGTTTTGTTTTGATTTCCTGTATGTCAGAAGAGCAGAATGAGAATACAGTATGGCTCAACATGTTAATGCTGAAGTTACCATGTGTATGGTCGTCATATGAAGTTGAGAGCCTGGACTTTCGGTGCTCTGGTGTCCCATTGGAAATTGGGGCTAAGTATCTCAGTCGGTACATTCCAGGAGTAGTAGATGTATGTCGTTTGCCCGGTGTGGTGGATATGAAAAGGCAGGAAAGTCAATCAGCTTTGCTGATGTTTGATGAATAGCTACCGACGCATGTGAAGTTGGGGAATGTAAGATACGCCATGAAAGCGTTCGTGTATACGCCACTGCAATGCCAAAATTGAAAAAAGTTTGGACATGTCAAGTGTTTGCAGGCTGAAGAAATATGTTGATGAAGAGTCGGAGGGTGTACGGTGCTGCAATTATAGTGGGAATCATGTTTCTGACGTCCTCGAGGGACCTGTAAGCGTGATGGAGGTCGAAGTAGCAAGGAACAGGGATGTCCATTAGGTCTCCTATACGGAGGTTGTGAAAATAGCTATAGGGGCGAGTCGACATGAGGAAGATATGGTAGCTGATGACCCGAAGTCTGCTGAGAATGTAGTTCACCAGCTGAGAGATCCTGAATCTCTGATTGTGAAGGTGTTGCTTTCATAGCGCAGGTGATTGTACTGGCCAAACAAACAAGAAGTCTAAGAAACTGTAAATCATTGTTAAATGTAGCTGAAAGGTTTTTGGTTCTCCAGGACTTCACAGCCAAAACATTGCAGAGAATACTGAATGAGGAGGAGCCTGAGAGGGGGAACCTCTTCATTCAGTATTCCCTACACTGGAGAAGGCTGCAAATCTGGAACTCGAATGAAGTAAGCTTTATGCAACATCTTTTTGAGTGCAGACCCATCACAACTTTTTTCCTAGGGATCTGAGTAGACATTTGAAAATCAATTCAAATGATTTTTGTCACGTGCACCGAACACAACAGGTGTAGACCTGACCGGGAAATGCTTACTTACAAGCCCTTAACCATCAATGAAGGTCTAAGAAAATAAAGTTAAGAAAATATTTATGAAATAAACTAAAGTACAAAATAAATTAAAAAGAAACACAATAAAATGACAATAACGAGGCTATATACAGGGGGTACCAGTATCGAGTCAATGTGCAGGTATACAGGTTAGACAAGGTAATTTGTACATGTAGGTAGGGGTAAAGGGACTATGCATAGAGAATAAACAGTGAGTAGCAGCAGTGTAAAAACAAAGCGGGGGTGTCAATGCAAATAGTCCGGGTGGTCATTTGATTAATTGTTCAGCAGTTATGGGTTGGGGGTAGCAGCTGTTAAGGAGTGCTTTGGACCTAGACTTGGCGCTTCGGTGTCAGAGAGAACAATCTATGACTTGGGTGACTGGAGTCTTTGACAATTTTTTGGGCATTCCTCTGACACCGTCTAGTATATAGGTCCTGGATGGCAGGAAGCTTGGCCCCAGTGATGTGCTGGGGCGTACGCACTACCCTCTGTAGCGCCTTACGGTCAGGTGCCGAGCAGTTTCCATACCAGGCGGTGATGCAACCTCTCAGGATGCTCTCGATGGTGCAGCTCTAGAACTTTTTGAGGATCTGGGACCCATGCCAAATCTTTTCATTCTCCTAAGGGGGAAAAGGCATTGTCGTGCCCTCTTCACTGTTGGTGATATGGCACCGCTCCACTACAGCCCCGTCATTTTGAATGGGGGAGTGTTCGTCTCTCCTTTTCCTGTAGTCCACGATCAGCTCCTTTGTCTTGCTCACATCTAGGGAGAGTTTGTTGTCCTGGCACCACACTGCCAGGTCTCTGACCTCCTCCCTATAGGCTGTCTCATCATTGTCGGTGATCAGGCCTACCACTGTTGTGTCATCAGCAAACTTAATGGTGGTGTTTGAGTCGTGCTTGGTCACGCAATCGTGGGTGAACAGAGAGTACAGGAGGAGACTAAGCATGCACCCCTGAGGAGCCCCCATGTTGAGGATCAGTCTGGCAGATGTGTTGTTGCCTACCCTTACCACCTGGGGGCGGCCCATCTGGAAGTCCAGGATCCAGTTGCAGAGGGATGTGTTTTGTCCCAGGGTCCTTAGCTAAGTGATGAGCTTTCTGGGCACTAGCTGTAATCAACGAACAGCGTTCTCACATAGGTTCCTTTTGTCCAGGTGGGAAAGGGGATTGTGGAATGTGATTGAGATTGCGTCATCTGTGGATCTGTTGTGGTGGTATGCAAATTGGAGGGGGTCTAGGGTTTCTGGGATGATGGTGTTGATGTGAGCCATGACCAACCTTTCAAAGCCCTTCATGGCTAATGATGTGAGTGCTACTGGGCGGTAGTCACTTAGGCAGGTTACTTTCGCTTTCTTGGGCACAAAGACTATAGTGGTCTGCTTGAAACATGTAGGTATTACAGACTCGGTCACGGAGAAGTTCAAAATGTCAGGGAAGACACTTGCCAGTTGGCCGCGCATGCTCTGAGTACACATCCTGGTAGTCCGTCTGCCCCCACGGCCTTGTGAATGATGACCTGTTTAAAGGTCTTGCTCACATCGGCTACCGAGAGCATGATCACACAGTCAACTCAGAACAACTGGTGCTCTCATGAATGCTTCAGTGTTGCTTGCCTCAAAGCGAGCATGAAAGGCATTTAGCCTGCCACATCCGACGAGCGTCAAAGTCGGTGTAGTAGGATTCAATCTTAATCCTGTATTGACACTTTTCCTGTTTGATAGTTAGTCTGAGGGCATTTCTTATAAGTGTCCAGATTAGTGTCCCGCTCCTTGAAAGCGGCATCTCTAGCCTTTAGCTCGGTGCGGATGTTGCCTGTAATCCATGGCTTCTGGTTGGGATTTGTACGTACGGTCACTATGGGGACGGCGTTGTTGATGCACTTATTGATGAAGCCGGTGACTAAGGTGGTTTACTCCTCAATGCCATTGCATGAATCCCGGAACAGTCTGTGCTGTCAAAACAATCCTGTAGCATCTGTGTCGTCTGACCAGTGAGATTTATTTGTTTTAATTAAAAAATATATATATAATTGGGGGGGGGTATTATGAGTATGTTTTTCACCCTTCTCGCCATTTCCCTTTTGCGTTCCAGTTTTCACCCCACCCAATAGGTGGCGGCGGAACACCATTAAATGATGTAGTGTGCCGTAAAACCCCATTGAAGAAGGTGTTAACAGCCTGTACAAAAGACTCCATGACAGTTGTCAACCATTTGAACCATTTAATATGCCATTCATATTTGTTTTATTTGATCCTTTTTACCTTGCTGAATTATTTTTGTCATCATCTTTTGCCATCAATATCACTTGGAATCTGTTTAGAACACCCAGAATCTATTGCTTTGTTTTACCATTCATCAACTGGAATCTGTGTGACAATCCTAGACCTTTGTGAGTAATAAAATACATTTGAATTGCAACTGACAACTCTCCAGTCTCTCAATGGGGAAATGGATTGGAACCGCGCCACTAAAGGCATCTATAAAAGGTGTCATTTTAGAATGGTGGGACATGGAATTGGACAATGCAAAGCTCTGTTTTGATTGAAGTATATAAGAAGGTTCACCTGCAAATGTTTGCACTGCATTGAACATGCGACACTGCAATGCTCTGATTGGATTACAGTGGAGAGTGGCTTCGTGGGAAGTATTGAACGCATTGCATATTGGAAATGTGTAACAGTGCCTCTTAACCTGTCTGGCTCTGGCGTTCCGCTAGCGGAACTCCTCCCACATTCCACTGAAAAGGCAGAGCGCGAAATTCAAAAGATATTTTAGAAATATTTAACTTTCACACATTAACAAGTCCAATACAGCAAATGAAAGATACACATCTTGTGAATCCAGTCAACATGTCCTATTTTTAAAATGTTTTACAGCGAAAACACCACATATATTTATGTTAGCTCACCACCAAATACAAAAAAAGGACAGACATTTTTCACAGCACAGGTAGCATGCACAAAACCAACCTAACTAACCAAGAACCAACCAAACTAACCAAGAAACAACTTCATCAGATTACAGTCTTATAACATGTTATACAATAAATCTATGGAAAATCTAATCTTTGATATAGGGGGCAGCATTTTCACTTTTGGATGAATTGCGTGCCCATAGTGAACGTGGTACCTTCAGGCGTTTGGAAATTGCTCCCAAGGATGAACCAGACATGTGGAGGTCTACAATTTCTTTCAGAGTTCTTGGCTGATTTCTTTTGATTTTGCCATGATGTCAAGTAAAGAGGCACTGCGTTTGAAGGTAAGCCTTGAAATACATCCACAGGTACACCTCCAATTGACTCAAATTATGTCAATTAGCCTATCAGCAGCTTCTAAAGCCATGACATAATTTTCTGTAATTTTCAAGCAGTTTGAAGGCACAGTCAACTTAGTGTATGTAAACTTCTGACCCACTGGAATTGTGATACAGTGAATTATAAGTGAAATAATCTGTCTGTAAACAATTGTTGGAAAAATTACTTGTGTCATGCACAAAGTAGATGTCCTAACCGACTTGCCAAAACTATGGTTTGTTAACAAGACATTTGTGGAGTGGTTGAAAAACAAGTTTTAATCACACCATCCTAAGTGTATGTAAACTTCCGACTTCAACTGTATCTTACACCACTCTATACATCCACCCACTCATCCATTCTCACACAACATACACCCCACGCCTCCGCACACCCACTTTCTCCCGCCCTCCCACATACATCCACATTCACCCTCCCTCACTCTCCCATTGATATGCACAGACATATACCCACATATACACCCTCTCGCCCAAACACACATCCATCGAACAATTATTGACAATTATTGACTTGCATGCTATATTTCCTCTTTTATATTGTCCTTTCAGTGTCCGTGTATCTCATTGGCATCGGCTAATTCTATCGTTTTTTCCTAGAGAAGAACAGTTACTTGGGGACAATGGAGTCTAAATTGTATTGGGGGGAGGGGGATGGAATATTGTCTCATCTTACGATAAGCTGGTCTTGGGCATCACAATATGTATCCTAGTGTGCTAATCTGTTTTTTCTGCTTCTACCTCTCCTCAGGGCAATGGGCCTTCTTTCAATTGGTTTCCAGCAGCCTGTTCAGAGATTTATCGGTGCTTGTGAACTCCATTCTCTGTGTTCCATTCCCTCAGTACTGCCGGGAATCGAAATTGATTTCTTTTTTCCTCCAGTGACTGTCCTCCATTGACCTTCTCAGTCTAGCAGACCGTTCCTGGTCGAATGGACTGGCCCTGGACCTTGATCTCCTTTCCCCCTTGTGACCTCAGAATGTTGACTTTGGTCTGATAGTTTCACAGTGTAAAGATTACCATGCGAGGGTATTTAGCGTTGTTGTTTTTCACGCCCACCCGATGGCATAGCTCCAGATCCTCCGGCGACACATCCATGCCAAGCTCCTCAGCTCTATAACACAGCTGGAAAAGTCCAATTTTTCCTCGTCCTCCGGTAAGGACAACATGTGACTCACCACCTGGATTCGGTCTTATGTAGCAACATTTGAAATGGTGTTTTTACATTGGCTAAAAGTAGAGACTCTGTATTATACACTGCATTTGAGGAGCAATGGGAAAGTAATTCTGCTTTGAAAGTTGATCAAATTGGCATTTGACTGTTTTGGTATCTAGTGAAAAGCTCTTCTTTGTCTACACCCATTCAACATCGTTCACACCCTCTTAAGCTTTAGCCCCTGTAATGATGTACACTGAGAGTCAGGAAGCAAGTTCAGGGAGTGAATACATTTCATAAATAAATGAACAAAACAAGAAACACGAGCAATGACGATTGGGGAAGAAACCAAAAGGAGTAACATATAAAGGGCAGGTAATCAAGGAGGTGATGGAGTCCAGGTGAGTGTCATAATGCGTGTAACGATGGTGACAGGTGTGCTCCATAATGAGCAGCCTGGTGACCTAGAGGCCGGAGAGGGAGCCCGACACACGGCTCCAGCCGCAGGATGCCGACCAAGATGACGATCCCGGAGATCAGGAGCGGACCGGTCACCTCTGCTAAGGCGCTGATCCAGCTGAGGCACGGGAGCATAGCGACCTAGAGCACCGGAGAGAGAGCATACGTGACAGTACCTCCTCCCCAGCGCGTTCGGCTCCAGCCGCAGGACACCAACCAAAGGGACGATCCCGGGGATCCAGTCGCCTCCGCTGAGGCGCAGAAACCTGACGAACCGGTTGAGGCGTGAGAGCCTGATGAGCCGGCTGAGACCTCCCTGGTTGCCTCGGTCGAGGCATGGGAACCTGTTCGCCAGCTGAGGCATGGGAGTCTATCGAGCACGCGTAGGCATGGAAGCCTATCGAGCCAGCTGAAGCATGGAAGCTTATTGAACCTCTGAGGTATGGAAACCCGTCGGGCCAGCTGAGGCAGGGGAACCCGACAAACTGGCTGACGCCTCCCAGGTAGCTCCGGTTTGGACACCCGGATGCGACATCACCTCCAACACCAAAACAAAACAAAAAAAAACACTCCGCGATGCTTCCCTTTGTTGAGTCGTCATTCTGTAACGATGTACGCTGAGAATCGGGAAGCAAGTTCAGGGAATTAATACATTTAATAAATAAATGAACAAAACAAGAAACATGAACAGCGCACCGACATGAAACAGCAACAATGACGACTGGGGAAGAAACCAAAAGGAGTAACATATAAAGGGCAGGTAATCAAGGAGGTGATGGAGTCCAGGTGAGTGTCATAATGTGTGTAACAATAGTGACAGGTGTGCGCCATAACGAGAAGGCTGGTGAACTAGATGCTGGAGAGGGGTAATAATGTCTGTGAGTATAACAGAACTGATTTGGCAGGCGAAACCCCGAGCACAATCCATCCAGGGAATTTTTTTTGGAGCTCATTGTCTTTTCCACTAGTTTTCATTTGGAATCCTGAACTGCCCTGGTTGCAGTTCCTATGGCTTCCACTAGATGTCTACAGTCTTTAGAATTTGGTTGATGTTTTTCTTTTGAGGAATGAAGAAGTGTGGCTGTAAATTGTTTGTGTCACTGTGAAGGGCTGAAGTCTTTAATTGCGCGTACACAGGAGCGCGCGCCGTGGTATTTTTCTTCGGTATTGAAAACAGATTATCCCGTCTTAAATTGTATCGATTATTTACGTTTTAGGATACCGGAGGAAGGATTCAGAACATTGTTTGAAATGTTTGGACCAAGTTTACAGGTAACTTATTAGATACTTTGTAGGCATGTTGGGCGAGTTGAAACCGGTGTATTTCTGAATCAAACACGCCAAGTAAATGGACATTTTTGGGACATAAAGAAGGACATTATCAAACACAAGGACCATTTGCGGTGTTTGGGACATTTTGGAGTGAAGATCTTCAAAGGTAAGGCATATATTATATGGCTATTTCTGACTTTTGTGTTGCAACTCCCTGGTTGAAAATGATTTGTTATGCATTTGTGTGCTGGGTGCTGTCCTCAGATAATCGCATGGTTTGCTTTCGCCGTAAAGCCTTTTTGAAATCTGACACCTTGACTGGATTAACAACAATTTAGGCTTTATTTTGACGTATTGCACTTGTGATTTCATGAAAGTTTAATATTTATAGTAATTTAATTTGAATTTGGCGCTCTGCCATTTCATCGGATGTTGGCCAGGTGGGACGCTACCGTCCCAAGTATCCATAAGAACAACAATGAACACAGTGCCAACAATGCCACAATGCCGGGAGCTAAACAACCAGGTTCAATGTTAGCTAGCTAACATTAGGCTCTAAGTAAAAAAGCAAATGGCTCTGGGATATGAATAATAACATCAGCTAGGGAGCCAGCCAGCTATCATTAGCTAGCTAGCTAGCTAACAGTACACTTTAGTTTGAAATGAAACCACTTTCTGTCAAAATTAGAAACGTGTAATATCTGAAAATGTAGCTAGCTAACGCTAGACTATCTTAACTGTATACATCATCATGCATGATGGACACTTCTCCCTGTCAGGAATGCCATACCACGGTTCCCCTTAGTTTGAAGATGTAATCCGGAGACAGGTGTTTTCTCCATCTCTTTAGCAATCAGACTCTAATTCCACTGATTTCAAAACTTGATCCCCCAGAAAGTAGAGAGCAACACTTATGCAGCGCCACTGCACAATACATTAAAAAAAGCCACGTTCAACAGGATTACCAACACAGACTGACCAGCTCAAATCGACAGAAGCCTTCTATATGGCAGACCAATCCGAACTCATCTCTCGACATGTCCAGCCCACTTATTATCTCAGCAAATCATGGCTAGTGGGAAGGTAGCTGCTTTTTCTGTGGCTTACCCAACAAGGCTCGTAATTTAATAATTGTATTAGTATTTACAGATGGCATAGAAGTTTGTTATTAAAGCACATGAATGTTCGGGAAGGCCTATCCGCCAAAAACGCATTATGATATATATTTTTTTAATGTTCAAACGGCTCTCCTGTGAAGTCGTGACTTGCGACATACGCCTAGTTTCCTATATCGGGTCACATATTCTCATGTTATTTTGTCTCAATATATTTCCTAGCTGATCCAGTTCCTCTTCTTTTGTTTCCAATTTTCTCAATGGCAATATTAATCTGTTCATTAGTTTGTTGAGGGCTGACAGTTGTCACCCACTTCCCTTGAAAAATAGTTTGCCCTACAGCCAATGCTGTCGAATCAAAAGAATTTGCAAAAAAACAATCAGAATTCGACAGAAATATGGCTGAGACGCAAAGAAAGTTCAAGAAAATGATGATCAGATTAATTAATTAACAAAAATGATCAGATTAAGATTGCCATTGAGAAAATTCTAAACAAAACTAGACATGACCTTTTTCAAGGGCAGTCTCGCAAAAAGACGCATTCTTGCATTCTAACTACCCGCTATTCAAAGCGCTCTGAACAAATTAAGGGAATCGTTCACAAACATTGGCACATTCTAAAATCCGATGATAGTCTCGGTAATGTGTTTTCGGACCTTCCCTTGGTCGTATTCTCGCGGGCAGAAATCTCGGAGACCAATTGGTACACTGATTTACCACCCCAAGATATTCCTGAACAACGTCTATTTGCGCCCCTACTGGATGGAAGTTATAAGTGTAATGGCTGTGCTCAATGCAATGGCACTTATAAATGTAGATTCTTCAAACACCCACAAACAGGGAAATCGATCCCAATCAAAGGTGTTATTACGTGCTCCACTAAGGCAGTTATTTATCTTATAACTTGTCCTTGTGGTAAAAATTATGTGGGTAAAACAAAGCGCGAATTAAAATTACGTATCTCAGAGCATCGTAGCACCATTAGGTGCAAAAACTTGACTTACCCAGTTGCGGCCCACTTTTTGGAGGCAGGCCACTCGATTTCGTCTCTGCGTTATATTGGCATCGAACATGTCACCCTCCCTAGGAGAGGGGGTGACCTTGAGAATTTATTGTTAAAACGAGAGGCTGCCTGGATATTTAACTTAAAGACCCTTGCTCCCTTCGGTCTCAATGTAGACTTTGATCTGAAGCCATTCTTGTGATTATTGTGACTTTGCCATTGTAATTGCTTGTAAACTTGTGTAGTCTAAAATGAATCTCTGATCGTATGCTATCCATTTGTTTTTTGTATGCTGTTCTTCGTATGCCATTTTAATATTTGAGAATTAACCAATGACATTAGGCCACATTTGGCCATGGTTACAGACACCTGTGTGTCTTTTGACACTATATAAACGAGTCATCCCGCAGTGTTTGTGATTATACCCTGATGAAGACAGCTTGACTGTCGAAACGTTGGATATTACATTTTTGCTTCTGAGCTCCTAGAGTGTGCGGCTCAGAACCTGCCATATGTCAGATAGTTGAACGTTGGCCAGCCCTCTTCAAGGAAAATCTATTTTCAGTTTCACCCTTTGTTTGACATAATGGATAATCTCAGGCACCATCTCAATTCCACTAAATGTGGCTCCGCTAAGAACAAAATGTATTGATTGCTGAAAAGATGCATGCATTCCAAAGGTGACTTTACTTCTAAAAAATGGTATAAAACTTTTCTACCTGTGTACATTAACTTTTATTACGTTTGTGTTAAGCTCTTGTCATTTGATTTTTACAGGTCAACTTGGAGTTCCACCCGATTGCCGGCAAGAATTTGTAGCAGGATTTCTATGAAGGCCTAGATCGCCACAGTCCTCGTCTTGTCGAGATTTTCAGATGCAAGTGTGGACATGCTGGACAGCTGCTGCCAAAGTTTCTACAATAAACCAAGGTTTGTGTAGATTTTCATTGACATTCACTGCATGACTGTTTCCTTTTTCCACAAAAAGTGTAACCAGCTGTGTGATATTTTAACTAGGCTCCACAGTGTCATTGGGTGATACACTGCATTCGGAAAGTGTTCAGACCCCTTGACTTTTTCCACATTTTGTTAGGTTACAGCCTTATTTAAAAAAAAAGAATCTCTCTGTACTTTGCTCCGTTCATCTTTCCCTCAATCCTGAGTAGTCTCCCAGTCCCTGCCACTGAAAAACATTCCCACAGCATTATGCTTCATCATAGGGATTGTGCCAGGTTTCCTCCAGACGTGGCGCTTAGCATTCAGGCCAAAGAATTAAAATTCATCAGATCAGAGAATCTTGTTTCTCATGGTCTGAGAGTCCTTTAGGGGCCTTTTGGCAAACTCCAAGTGGGCTGTCATGTGCCTTTTACTGAGGAGTGTCTTCAATTTTTGTAATTTTTGTATTTTATGTCACCTTTATTTAACCAGGTAGGCCAGTTGAGAACAAGTTCTCATTCACAACTGTGACCTTGCCAAGATAAAGCAAAGCAGTGCGACAAAAACAACAACACAAAGTTACACATGAACAAATGTACAGTCAATAACACAAAATAAAAAAAATAAAAAAAATCTATGTACAGTGTGTGCAAATGTAAAAGAGTAGGGAGGTAGGCAATAAATAGGCCCTAGAGGCGAAAATAATTACAATTTAGCGTTAATACTGGAGTGATAGATGTGCAGATGATGGTGCAAGTAGAGATACTGGGGTGCAAAAGAGCAAGAGTGTAAGTAATAATATGGGGATGAGGTAGTCGGGTGTGCTGTTTACAGATTGGCTGTGTACAGGTACAGTGATTGGTAAGCTGCTCAGACAGCTGATGCTTAAAGTTAGAGTGAGATATAAGACTCCAGCCTCAGAGATTTTTGCAATTCATTCCAGTCATTGGCAGCAGAGAACTGGAAGGAAAGGCGGCCAAAAGAAGTGTTGGCTTTGGGGATGACCAGTGAAATATATATGCTGCAGCGCGTGCTACGGGTGGGTGTTGCTATGGTGATCAGTAAGCTGAGTTAAGGCGGTGATTTACCTAGCAAAGACTTGAAGATGACCTGGAGCCAGTGTGTTTGGCGACGGATATGTAGTGAGGGCCAGCCAACGAGAGCATACAGGTCGCAGTGGTGGGTAGTATATGGGGCTTGGGGAAAAATCGGATGGCATACATAGTGATAGAATACGTCCGGTGAACAGGTCAGGGTTCCATAGGCGCAGGCAGAACAGTTGAAACTGGATCAGCAGCACGGCCAGGTAGACTGGGGACAGCAAGGCGTCATCATGCCAGGTAGTCCTGAGGCATGGTCCTCGGGCTCAGATCCTCCGAGAGAGAGAAAGAAAGAAAGAGAGAATTAGAGAGAGCATACTTAAATTCACACAGGACACCGGATAAGACAGGAGAAATACTCCAGATATAACATACTGACCCTAGCTGTCACGAATCCCACCGAAGGCAGTTCCTCTTCCTGTTCGGGCGGCGCTCGGCAGTCGTCGTCACCGGTCTACTAGCTGCCACCGATCCCCTTTTCCCTTTTCAGTTGGTTTGGTCTTATTGGTTTCACCTGTTTCTAGTTTGGTTTTGGGGTATTTAAGCTGGTAATGCGGCTGTTGTGCGGCCTTGTTCTTCTGTGCGTTTGTTGTGGATTGTGTTTTTTGTTTTCGCTGGGCTGATTTTGGTCCTGTTTTTGTATGCGCCTGGCGTGTTGGCGTGACCGTGTCAGTACCAGGATTAAATACTGTTGTCCTAACCCTCTGCTCCCTGCGCCTGATTCCTCATCCATATCATCACAGAAGCCCGCACCTTCAAATGGAGTCAGCAGGAGCAGCGGCCACCCCTCTTCCATCTATGGAGGAGCGCGTCCTACATCATTCGGCCATCCACCATCATATCGGGTCAGCGATGGACCAGATGCTGGAGAGAATGGAGCGATGGGAGAGGAGTGGTCTCCCTTCCTCGCCCCCCGCTCTTCCTTCGACGACTCAACCCACTTCTCCGGCGGCGTCCGGCTCCAGCGCACTTTGTCTCGCGCCCCCGAGGGAGTACGATGGAGCGGCTGCAGGGTGCCAGGGATTCTTGCTCCAGCTCGAGCTATACCTGGCTACTGTTCGACCGACTCCCTCGGGTGAAGAGAGTGTGAGCGTTCTCGTCTCCTGCCTAACGGGCAGGGCCCTGGAGTGGGCCAACGCAGTTTGGAATGGCCCAGACTCCGCTAGGGACCACTACCCAGAGTTCACCCGGTGAATGGCTGTTCCATTTTAGGCAGGAGATGAGGAGCCTTGGCTGCTGGTGCGGGGTGGAATGACAGGACCCTGATTGACCACTACCGGTGTAGCCTCCGGGAGGACGTCCGCAGGGAGCTAGCTTGTCGGGACACCGCTCTCTCCCTTGATGAACTCATAGACATGTCGATCCGGCTGGACAACCTGCTAGCTGCCCGCGGGCGTTCAGAAAGGGCCCTGTCAGTTCTACCTCCTGGACCTCCTGCTCCCATTCCGATGGAGTTAGGGGGGGCCGCATCGAGGGGGACCGGAGGAGGAGGCTCCTCCTGCACCAGCTGTGTTCGGAGAGGGCACACGTCCGACCGGTGCTGGAGGAGCTCGTCTGGGAGTCGAGAGGGCAGGCAGAACACTTCTCGGGTCATCCCAGGTGAGTCAGCACTAAACTCACCCAGAGCTCCCTTTTGGTCACATGTTTTTATAAATTTATTTTTCTGAGTTTTCTCCCTCTCTCCAGCATCAGGCGCTAGTCGATTCAGGCGCAGCTGGGAACTTTATGGATCGCGGACTCGCCCGTAGGTTGGGGGTTCCGCTGGTGCCGATAGATCCTCCCTTCCCCGTGCACTCCTTAGATAGCCAACCGTTAGGGTCAGGGCTGGTCAGGGAGGCCACGGTTCCACTGGTCATGGTAACGCAGGGGGATCATATGGAGTGGATTACCGGGGGACAGGGTCTGGCTCTCGACCCGAAACCTGCCACTCCGCCTGCCCTGCTGGAAGCTGGGGCCGCAGTGTGTGGGGCCATTTAAAGTCCTGAGGAGGATAAACAAGGTGTGTTATAGATTACAACTCCCTTCCTATTATCACATTAACCCCTCGTTTCATGTGTCTCTCCTCAGGCCGATGGTAGCTGGTCACCTGCAGGAAGGCGAGGTGCCGGAGGTCCCTCTGCCCCCTCTGGACATCGAGGGGTCCCCGGTGTACACAGTACGTGTCATCACACTAGCCCCCCGACACATAAACTACTGCTGCATAAATACTGGAGGCTGAGACAGGAGGGGTCAGGAGACACTGTGGCCCAATCCGATGATACCCCGGACAGGGCCAAACAGGCAGGATATAACCCCACCAGCTTACCATCCTGAGACAAGGCCGAGTATAGCCCACAAAGATCTTCACCACGGCACAACCCCAGGGGGGGCGCCAACCCAGACAGGAAGACCACATCAGTGACTCGACCCACTCAAGTGACAATCCCCTCCTAGGGACGGCATGGAAGAGCACCAGTAAGCCAGTGACTCAGCCCCTGTAATAGGGTTAGAGGCAGAGAATCCCAGTGGAGAGAGGGGAACCGGTAATGTAATGTCTTACTGTCTATCCATTTATCCACAGGAGGGTGATCTCTTCTTCCATATGGAGATTGGGAGACACAGTGGTAAGTGAACGTGTCTGTTTGCCATGGCACAGTAGTCAAGTTACCCACCAACCAGCAGCCCAGTGATCACTTCACCATAATAAAGCATGATGGTGTTAACCACCTCTTTAAATGAGTGTGATTCTGATATTCTAGGTCCACTTTATTACCTTGTCAAGACATTTGGGTAACACAAGTAATTAATGACAGAAATGATCAGTTGTTGTCAATTATAATGTAAAGTAAGAATGGGGAGAAAATAACAGTTAAAACAAAATTAGAATTTAAAAGTCTGATTGAAAAACCATAATGGTGTCTTGGTGTCAGCATAGCATGAAAGAGGAGGAGGAAATGAAGAGAGTCAGAGAAATAGAGAGCAAGAGCGAGAGAGCCAAAGAGAGGGACAACAAGAAAAAGCGAGAAAGAAAAAAGGAGTGAAGGTTGTGTCATGTGATCATCTAATCAGGTAGGTGCTAGCCATTAGCACAGAGGTCCCATATCAGTTACAGTACACCAGCCTCTTCCTCCTCTTCCCTCAATCCCTCTTTTCCTTCTCCTCCCTCTTCCGCTCCCTTTGCAGGTTTGCTTGTGTAATGTCCATTAAGGAACCAATACAGGGCCTCTCCTGGGTTCTCAACAGGCATGCTTTAAATCGTACACTGAGTGTACAAAACATTAGGTTAAACTCCTTTTGCCCTCAGAACAGCCTCAATTCGTCAGGGCATTGACTCCACAAAGTGTCGAAAGCGTTCCACAGGGATGCTGGCCAATGTTGACTCCAATGCTTCCCACAGTCGTGGCAAGTTGGCTGGATGCACTTTGGGAGTGGACCATTCTTGATATACACGGGAAACCGTTAAGCGTGGAAAAAATCCAGCAGCGTTGCAGTTCTTGACACGCTCAAACCGGTGCACCTGAAACCTACTAACACCCTCTGAATGGCACACATACACAATCCATGTCTCAGGGCTTAAAAATCCTTCTTTAACCTGTCTCTTCCCCTTCATCTACACTTTTTGAAGTGGATTTAACAGGAGACATCAATAAAGAATGTTAGCTTTCACCTGGATTCACCTGGTCAGTCTATGTCATGGAAAGAGCAGTTCCTAATGTTTTTTACACTGAGTGTATAATTAGTACATGGCTGTTAGGATATACACTCTAGCCAAGTATTGGGTCAAATACAGAGGATATGAAGGTTATATGACTATGGGGATACGACCCTAAACATGGAATATTATATTTAATTTCATATACTATTCATGGTTAGGCTGATACAAATTAAATGTTTTTACTGTTTTATAACTGTTGTATAATGCACATAATGATGGGGTGGTACCATGCGTTGAAAGAAGGGGTGGGTTTTATGTGTGTGTGTTGTTATTCTCCTAGCCTTTCAGTAACCCCTCCGTTTGGCCGTCTGCTTTTGCCCATAAGACTTGTCTATTATTGAATGCTGCGTCTCAGGCATCAGTGGCGTTCAAAGTTGTATGACGTTTCGTGAGATTAATAAACCAAAGAATGGAGAAACTGAATTGCGTGAGATGACTCCATTGCCTTTGCAGCCTTCCCAAAATCAATGTCCTCACCTAAAGTAAACAGAATGTCCTTGACTTTGGATATAGTTTCCCTTTTCTCCTCTCTGAATGCATTTGAACACATATTATTAGCATACATTTGCAAAGCAGCGGCTCACATAACAGAAGAATACACAAACACACATTGTATTGGTTCCACTGTAATGCCTATAAGCAAAGCCATGGTTTTGAGAGAGTCTAGGAAAAATGGTGTTTACAACTGAGATCAAACCACAAAATCCCAAATGAGCCCACTGCACAATGCCTCCAAATCCGAGACCTAAACCGCAGAAATGTTACTGTTCACTCACTAAACTGTACACACACATATGCGTGCACATGCACATTCACTATTTCCCTTACACTTACACACACGGAAACACACATACAAAAAAATACCCTATTTCCCTTACACACACTCTCTCACTCACACACATCCACAGACATATAATTTAATATGCTGCACCTAGTGGGAGAAACACAGACACCCTTTGTGCAGTAGAAGATGGCTGTCTTATGGACACATTTCATCTCTATAAATCAGCAGAGTCAAGGTAAATATGAGTGTAGCAGATGAAATCCCTTTTAATTGGGGTTGGAGCATGAGCAATGAGCCAACAACATTCCCCGAGATTTGATTTCCAATTGCGTCATGTAACATTGGCTTGTGGTGAATTGCAACAGATATTCATAGACACTCAGATGGAGGTTAATTAAGGCGCTTGATCTATTCTATTGGATATAAATGGGCGATAGATTTGTGTGTGCGTGCGCGTGTGTGCGTGCGTGCTTCCGTGAGTGTGTTTCTGTGTACGTGCATCCGTTTGCACGTGTGTGTGCTGATGGGTATCTTTTTTCCTGTGTGGCATACTCTCTAGGTTGTGCTTCAGGAGAAAATGTATGATGAAGGATGTTTGGTCTTCCTTCAGCTGCAGGGCAGGAAAAGTTGTGAAAAATTTGTGAGCAATAAAACAGACCAGCATGTTGTATTTAAAGTCGGAGGTTTACATACACTTAGGTTGGAGTCATTAAAACCACTCCATACATTTCTTGTAAAACAAACCATAGTTTTGGCAAGTCGGTTAGGACATCTACTTTGTGCATGACACAAGTAATTTTTCCAACAATTGTTTACAGACAGATTACTTCACTTATAATCCACTGTATCACAATTCCAGCTGGTCAGAAGTTTACATACATTAAGTTGACTGTGCCTTTAAACTGTTTGAAAAATTCCAGAAAATTATGTCATGGCTTTAGAAAATCTGATAGGCTAATTAACATAATTTGAGTCAATTGGAGGTATACCTGTGGATGTATTTCAAGGCCTCCCTTCAAACGCAGTGCCTCTTTGCTTGACATTATGGGAAAATCAAAAGAAATCAGCCAAGACCTCAGACAAAAAATTGTAGACCTCCACAACTCTGGTTCATCCTTGGAAGCAATTTCCAAATGCCTGAAGGTACCACGTTCATCTGTACAAACAATAGTATACAAGTATAAACACCATGGGACGACGCAGCTGTCCTACTGCTCATGAAGGAGACAAGTTCTGTCTCCTTAAGATGAACGTACTTTGGTGCGAAAAGTGCAAATCAATCCCAGAACAACAGCAAAGGACCTTGTGAAGATGCTGGAGGACACAGGTACAAAAGTATCTATATCCACAGTAAAACGAGTCCTATATCGACATAACCTGAAAGGCCGCTCAGCAAGGAAGAAGCCACTGCTCCAAAACCGCCATAAAAAAGCCAGACTACGGTTTGCAACTGCACATGGGGACAAGGATAGTACATTTTGGAGAAATGTCCTCTGGTCTGATGAAACAAAAATAGAACTATTTGGATGAAAAAGTGGGAGGCTTGCAAGCCAAAGAACACCATCCCAACCGTGAAGCACGGGGGTGGCAGCATCATGTTGTGGGGTGCTTTGCTGCAGGAGGGACTGGTGCACTTCACAAAATAGATGGAATCATGAGGCAGGACAATGATGTGGATATATTGAAGCAACATCTCAAGACATCAGTCAGGAAGTTAAAGCTTGGTCGCAAATGGGTCTTCCAAATGGACAATGACCACAAGCATACTTCCAAGTTGTACACTGGATAGGCTTAAGGACAAGTCAAGGTAATGGAGTGGCCATCACAAAGCCCTGACCTCAATCCTATAGAAAATTTGTTGGCAGAACTGAAAAAGCGTGTGCGAGCAAGGGGGCCTACAAACCTGACTCAGTTACACCAGCTCTGTCAGGAAGAATAGGCCAAAATTCACCCAACTTATTGTGAGAAGCTTGTGGAAGGCTACCCGAAACGTTTGACCCAAGTTAAACATTTTAAAGACAATGCTACCAAATACTAATTGAGTGTATGTAAACTTCTGACCCACTGGGAATGTGATGAAAGAAATAAAAGCTGAAATAATTCATTCTTTCTACTATTATTCTGACATTTCACATTCTTAAAATAAAGTGGTGATCCTAACTGACCTAAGACAGGGAATTTTTACTTGGATTAAATGTCAGGAATTGTGAAAAACTGAGTTTAAATGTATTTGGCTAAGGTGTATGTAAACTTCCAACGTCAACTATACATGCTAAAAAGTAGATTGGAAAAAGGTAGAGCACTGACATCTCTAATTACATAGCTAAATGCTAAGGTTAGATCACACACATTTGCTGTTGTTTTCAAAACACATTTTCCGTTGCATTTCCATTTTCCGACTCACTCAACTGCTCAATTGACTTGAGCAACCTTAAATGAATGTTGAATATTTGCAAAACATCTCACTTTCTGGCACTGTTATTAGATGACTGATAGTTTAATAGACTGAACCCCAACCCAGGAAGCACATCATAATAATAACAATAATAATAATTATACATTTTATTTGTCAGACGCCTTTCAAGACACTGAAGGACACCATACATTTACAGTACCTAAAATCAAGTCAGGTGCAGGTTAAAACGATCCATGGAATAAAATAAATGAATCAGTAGGTTATCTAAAGGACCAAATGAAATATGACAGAGATCATAGAGATATTGGGATGTCACAGAAGGGGTTGTAAGGACAGAGTCATAAACCGTAGGCTAACTGGAAGAGATGTGTTTGTAGTTGTTTTTTTTATGCGTTGATTGTGTCTGCATTTCATATATGTGGGGGGTGTGCATTCCAAAGCCTGCTGACCATGTGAACAGCATCACAGACTGTTTGCTGAGGGTCTCAGACACCACCCAGTATGATGTTGCGCTGGCCAACCAGTACACCAACATCAACACCTCCAAAGGCTATCGCCAGCCATGGTCACTGTCCTCCTACTAGGTGGCCATGATGCTGTTGAAGGTCTCCCTGGAGACGTGGAAATCCCTCATTGTCTCTCTGCCACATGCACTTTTAGAGGCTTTAACAACGGTTTCCAAACTGACAGTGACTACGTGGCAAAATGCTCAAAGATTAACGCTTAAGCCTTGCGCGCACTACAACCTGTGCCCTATTCATGTTGTGATAGAAAAATGACATATTTACCTGATTTATTTGATATTAATATTTAACTAATAGTAAAACATTTCTGTTCCACTAACGCTGTGTCTTTATGGTCTCCACTCCCTGCAGCTGATCTGGGCGTATGAGTCACAGGGGATAGCTTTAGCTGACAATTGATTTACAGCCGGCATTTCATAAGATGTGGTGTGACAAGATGTGGTGTGTGTGACCCGAGATAGAGATAGGCTGGAAGAGTTTAGAACAATCCCTTATTGTTCTAATCATCCTGGCATCTGGGAAACCAAGCTGGGGTCAGGTTAAAATGGCACTGAGTTTAGATGACCACAGGATTAACCCACGATGGCTTTTGGTGCCCCCTGATCAGCATGGGAGGGGTGGAACCAGCCATGACTAAGCATTTTTCGGTCTCCATTATAAGAGCTCTGTTTTTTCATTATCAGTTAGGCTGCTCGGCCCAACAGTTAAGAGTGTTGGGTTAACTAGTCTCATTATTGCAATAATTAATCAACATTAACTTTTACTGCCTCTGAAACCCGGATCCGGGACCCCCCCCCCACCCCCCTCACACTGATTAGCATCGCTAGCATAGCGTCACATTTAAATAGTAGCATCTAAATATCATTAAATCACAAGTCCAAGACACCTAATGAAAGATACAGATCTTGTGAATCAAGTCACCATTTCAGATTTTTAAAATGTTTTACAGGGAAGACAAAATATGTAAATCTATTAGCTAACCATGTTAGCAAAAGACACCCTTTTTCTTTGTCCACCATTTTTTCTCAACACCAGTAGCTATCACCAATTCGGCTAAACTAAGATATTGATAGCCACTAACCAAGAAAAAACCTCATCAGATGACAGTCTGATAACATATTTATGGTATAGGATAGGTTTTGTTAGAAAAATGTGCATATTTCAGGTATAAATCATAGTTTGCCATTGCAGCCAGCATCACAAATCTCACCAAAGCTCCTAGAATTACTACAGACAGCAACGTGTATTACCCATTTACTCATCATAAAACATTTCTTAAAAATACACAGCACATAGCAATGGAAAGACACAGATCTTGTGAATTCAGACAACATCTCAGATTTTCTAAGTGTTTTACGGCGAAAACACAATAAATCGTTATATTAGCATACCACATACGCAAACGTTACCCGAGCACTGATTCTAGCCAAAAAGAGCGATATCATATCATCGCCAAAATATATTAATTTTTTCACTAACCTTCTCAGAATCCTTCAGATGACACTCCTGTAACATCATATTACAACATACATATACAGTTTGTTCGAAAATGTGCATATTTAGCCATAAAAAAACGTGGTTATACAATGAAAATAGTAGCAAAACAAGCCTGGTAAAGTCGGTCGCCATCTTTGAGTGATCTAGTTTAATCAATAGCTAATCATATACTTGACTAAAAAATACAGGGTTGACAGGAATCGAAAGACAAATTAGTTCTTAATGCAATCGCTGATTTACATTTTTTAAATTATCCTTACTTTTCAATACAGGTTGCGCCAAGCGAAGCTATAGCAAACAAGATGGCGACATAAACGTTTAACATTTATCGACAGAAACACGATTTATCATCATAAATTGTTCTTACTGTGAGCTGTTCTTCCATCAGAATCTTGGACAAAGAATTCTTTCTTGGGTCTAATCTTCTTTTGGTCGAAAGATGTCCACTTGTCGGTCGAAATGCCCACTAACGTACGACCGGGAGCCCGAAATGTGCCCAGCGCGTCAAAGTGCACAACAAAGCAATGCCTCAAAATCGCACTAAACGGATATAAATTGCTATGAAACGGTTTAAATTAACTACCTTATGATGTTTTTAACTCCTATAACGAGTAGAAACATGTACGGAAAAATATAACTGGCTACACAATGCTTGGAAAAAGAGCCGTTCAGTGTCCTCTGCGCGCATGACGCATCTGGGAAAAAGTTCCTACCTACACGTGTTTTTGTTTCATAGGGGCTGTGATTGGGCAATCGACACCATTCAAATCGTCATCACGTAAAGGCATCCAGGGGAAGACGTAAGCAGTGTCCGTATCCTCATAGCAATAACAGTGGCCTTAAAACTGACTCCAGATCAGGGGCCAAAATGTGTGAAATCTGACTCCATGTCAGGGAAATTGCTGTAGAATGACTTCTGTTCCACTCAGAGACAAAATTCCAACGGCTATAGAAACTAGAGACTGTTTTCTATCCAATAATAGTAATAATATGCATATTGTACGATAATGAATTTAGTAGGAAGCCGTTTAATCTGTAATGCAATTATGCTAATGAGAAAACAGCACCCCCTGTAGTCGCAAGAAGTTAAATAAAGATGATTGTTTGAAGAAATGACAAAGTCTATCTCAGTATGAATTTCCACAATATTTTTGGTGACGAGGAGGTGATCTGCAACTTCACCTGTTTACCGCTCCAGAAGATCTGGGTAAACTGTGCACAGGGGATGAGAAATTGGGATCCCAGGGAAAACCACACTCAATATTGAGCAGCTGGACCGCCTATGATCTGAGAGGATGCCAGCTCTCAAACATAGTACTCAGAGAGGTAGGCTTGGACAATCTATCAATAAGTGATGTAAAGATAAGAAAAGAAAAAGAACGAAAGACGAAGCCCCCGTTGAGGGTACGCTCAGAGCGAGGTCTTCCTTAAAACCTCTACAGGATCGGTGGGTCCCCCGCGGGAAGGTTGAGCTAACATAGGCTAATGTGTATGCATGAGGTTGTAAGTAACAAGAACATTTCCCAGGACATATCTGATATTGTCAGAAAGCTTAAATTCTTGTTACTCTCAGTGCACTGTCCAATTTACAGTAGCTATTACAGTGAAATAATACCATTCCATTGTTTGAGGAGAGTGCACAGTTATGAACTTGAGAAGTTACTAATAAACCAATTAGGCACATTTGGGCAGTCTTGACACAAGATTTTGAACAGAAATGCAATGGTTTATTGGATTAGTCTAAAACTTTGCACATTTTAAAAATGTATTTATATATATTTAAACATTTTTTTACCTTTATTTAACTAGGCAAGTCAGTTAAGAACAAATTCTTATTTTCAATGATGGCCTAGGAACAGTGCCTTGTCCAGGGGCAGAACGACAGATTTGTACCTTGTCAGCTCGGGGATTTGAACTTGCGTCCTTTCGGTTACTAGCCAAACGCTCTAACCACTAGGCTACCCTGCTGCCATCTTGTGGCTAACATCTAAATTACGCCTGGGCTGAAATAATACATTAAGGCCTTTCTCTTGCATTTCAAAAGATGAAGGTGCAAAACAAATACAAAAAACACGTTTTTTTCCTTTGTATTATCTGTTTCCACATCTAATGTGTTATATTCTCCTACATTCATTTCACATTTCCACAAACTTCAAAGTGTTTCCTTTCGAATGGTTTCAAGAATATGCATATCCTTGCTTCAGGTCCTGAGCTACAGGCAGTTAGATTTGGGTATGTCATTTTAGGTGAAAATTGAAAAAAAGGTGTGGATCCTTTTAATAGGGCCACAGCTGAGGTAACTAGCAGGTCTGAGTTGAGTTGATAATAAGAATGTTCTTAAGTGAGGTATCCTTGGGCATAATTGTTAATTAGCCAGTTGCGAGCAAGCAAAACTCCAGATCCGTGGTACTGAGTTGATCACAGTAGGACTGGTGAGGTTAATGTGGAGTGAAGGACTAGAGCGTGGGTAATCTTGCGAGAGAACTTGGCTTGGTGAAGCTCATTGAACAAGGGACGAGAGTGCAGGTGATGCCTTGTGAGGGCATCTGGCTTGGTGAAGTTCAAGTTATAACGTGTAATGTTTTGATAACATTTTTGATAAATTAAGTAAACAGGTATGCCCTGGGTTACTATTGTTAGGTGTTATTCCCTGTGTGTCCTGAGTTTGTGAACGTGATATGAGAGTTGTGTGAGTGTGGAAATAAGTGTTAACCTTCTCGTTGGACTCGTTAAATGAAAAAGGTTCTTCTAGTTCGAGGTGAGTAATCGCTGTTCTGATGTCCAGAAGTTATTTTCAGTCATAAGAGACGGTAGCGGCAACATTATGTACAAAATAAGTAAAAAAATAAGTTACAAACAACGCAAAAAAACAAACAAAATAGCACAGTTGGTTAGGAGCATGTAAAATGTCAGCCATCCTCTTCGGCACCATCTTATCCATGATCAGCGTCTCATCAGCAACACTAAAAAAGTACTTCCAGTTCACAGAATTTCGGAAATGTTCAAAATTAAACTCCCCAATGTATTAGTAGAAAGTGTCAATAACCTGTATTTATTCATAATAGTTGTCTAGACATTAACAATAAGTCATATTTGTTCATATTTATGTGACATTTGCATTAAATGTGGGTTTAAAACATATTCCAGGTCAAATAAATGCCCCCAATGCTGTAAACTCACTGTAAACACTGTAAATTCAGCAAAAAAAGAAACGTCCTCTCACTGCCAACTGCGTTAATTTTCAGCAAACTTAACATGTGTAAATATTTCTATGAACATAGCAAGATTCAACAACTGAGACATAAACTGAACAAGTACCACAGACATGTGACTAACAGAAATTGAATAATGTGTCCCAGAACAAAGGGGTGGGTTAAAATCAAAAGTAACATTCGGTGTATTCGGTGTGAACACCAGCTGCATTAAGTACTGCAGTGCATCTCCTCTTCATGGACTGCACCAGATTTGCCAGTTCTTGCTGTGAGATGTTACCCCACTCTTCCACCAAGGCACCTGCAAGTTCCCGTACATTTCTGGGGGGAATGGTCCTAGCCTTCACCCTCCAATCCAACATGGGATGGAGATCTGGGTTCTTCGTTGGCCATGGCAGAACACTGACATTCCTAAGTTTCTTAGATTTATCCCAGACCTCAAAAGTCATCCCCTGATGTGGTTAAGCATCTATTTAAAACGTGTCAAAAGAACTGGGGTAAACCTGAAAAAATGGGGTATTACTAAACCTAGAAAAACAAAAAAAATGAAGTAAAAATATACACATATGGAATGATGTACTAATCAAAAAAGTGTTTAACCTTTCTGGCGCAGGCGTTCTGCTAGCGACACAACTCAACAACATCCGGTGAAATTGCAGAGTGCCAAATTCAAAATACAGTCATAATAAACATTCATAAAAAATACAAGTGTTATATATCGGTTTAAAGATTAACTTCTTGTTAATCCAGCCGCTTTGACAGATTTCAAAAAAGCTTTACGGTGAAAGCATACCATGCGATTATCTGAGGACAGCGCCCCGCTTACAAAAAGCATACAAACATTTTACAACAAAGTAAAGGAATTACAAAAGTCAGTTATAGCAATAACAATCACTTACCTTTGAAGATCTTCATATGGTTGCAGTCACCAGAGTCCCAGCTACACAATAAATGTTTGTTTTGTTCGATAAAGTCTCTCTTTATATCCTAAAAACTCTGTTTTGTTGGCGCGTTTTGTTCAGTAGTCCACTGGCTCAAAGGCGGTCAAAACATGCAGACAAATACATCCTAATAGTACCGGTAAAGTTCGTTGAAACATGTCAAACGATGTTTATAATTAATCCTCAGGTTGTCAATTGTCTAAATAATTGATAATATTTCAACCGGACAATAGCGGATTCAATAGAAAGGAAAAACAACAAAGGACGCGCACTCATTCACGCGCGCAAACCAGCACTGCATGATTCTACAGTCCACTGACAGAAAGGTCTCATTCTTCTTCCTTTGTCAGAAAACAAGCCTGAAACAATGTCTAAAGACTGTTGACATCTAGTGGAAGCCATAGGAGCTGCAATCTGGGTCTTAACCCATTAGATTCTCCATAGGCATTAAATTGAAAATGCCCACATTAAAAAAAAAACACTTCCACTTACAAAAGTTTTGGAAGGTTTTGTGTTTTCTATCCAATATGCATATCGTAGCTTCTGGGCCTGAGTAACAGGCAGTTTACTATGGGCACGCTACTCATCCAGACGTTGAAATACTGCCCCCAAGCCATAAGAAGTTATTAAAAAATCACAATATATTTTATATTTCAGATTCTTCAAATAGCCACCCTTTGCCTTGATGACAGCTTTGCACACTCTTGGCATTCTCTCAACCAGCTTCACCTAGAATGCTTTTCCAACAGTCTTGAAGGAGTTCCCACATATGCTGAGCACTTGTTGGCTGATTTTCCTTCACTCTGCGGTCCGACTCATCCAAAACCATCTTTATTTGGTTGAGGTTAGGTGATTGTGGAGGACAGGTCATCTGATGCAGCACTCCATCACTCTCCTTCTTGGTAAAATAGCCCTTACACAGCCTGGAGGTGTGTTGGATCATTGTCCTGTTGAAAAACAAATGATAGTCCCACTTAGCCCAAACCAGATGGGATGGTGTGTCGCTACAGAATGCTGTGGTAGCCATGCTGGTTAAGTGTGCCTTGAATTCTAAATAAATCACAGACAGTGTCACCAGCAAAGCACCCCCACACCATAACACCACCTCCTCCATGCTTACGGTGGGAAATACACATGCGGAGATCATCCATTCACCCACATCGCGTCTCACAAACACACAGCAGTTGGAACCAAAAATCCAGACCAAAGGACACATTTCCAATGGTCTAATGTCCATTGCTTATGTTTCTTGGTCCAAGCAAGTCTCTTCTTATTATTGGTGTCCTTTAGTAGTGGATTCTTGCAGCAATTCGACCATGAAGTCCAAATTCACACAGTCTCCTCTGAACAGTTGATGTTGAGATGTGTCTGTTACTTGAACTCTGCAAAGCATTTATTTGGGCTGCAATTTCTGAGGCTGGTAACTCTAATTAACTTATCCTCTGCAGCAGAGGTAACTCTGGGTCTTCCTTTCTTGTGGCGGTCCTCATGAGTAGCAGTTTCATCATAGTGCTTGTTGGTTTTTGCGACTGCACTTGAAGAAACTTCCATGCTTTGCACGACTGCACTTTAGTGTGTGTCATCCTGCAGCACAGCATTTTGGAGGAAGTTGAGGTCAGATCCAATATTGACTATGCACCCAAGAGGGAAAAAGGTTGGGCCATCGTGTAAATGTTTTTGTGAAATATAATATAATATATAACATTTTGAAGACACTTTCATCCAAAACGACTTACAGTCATGCCTGAATGCATTTTTACGTATTGTATTTTTTTATTTTAAATAATAATATTTATATATATTATAAAATTCAAATATATGTATAAAAATACATTTAAAAAATAATCATTCAATATCACATTTACATAAGTATCCAGACCCTTTACTCAGTACTTTGTTGTAGCAACTTTGGCAGCGATTACAGCCTTGAGTGTTCTTGGGTATGACACTGCAAGCATTACCATTTTTTTCCTTTGTCTTTAATTAGCAAATCATTCAGCACTAAAAGTCAAACTCAGTTCCTGTTGTGGTTGGATGTGGGGTCAAGCTTCGTCACCAGTGAGATGGTGGTGCTGTGATATGTTGGTGCAGGTTCCCTGGGTTGGCGAGGCGCTGATTGTGTGTATCATGGTGTTGACACTGTTTTGTGTCCCTCAGTGCGGCATCGGTTGTTCCAGCATTACCCCACGGTTGCCCCGGTTTCCTCTGGGAATGGTAAAGCACAATAACAAATATGATTCAAGAAAGAAAGAAACAAAGACAAAGAAAGAAAGAAAGAGATGAATATGTCATGTAAGGAGGAAACTCACCTCATCCACACCTCATCCACCAAAGTGTGGCACCCACTTAGATTTCAGAGAGCTGTGTCTGTGCCTTAGTGTGGGAGACAATTGGAGCAGAGTAGAGAGGGGTTCAATTATGGGAAGGAGCTGAGGGGTCAGGGGAAGAAGGAAAGGTAAGTTTAAGAGCACACAGAAACCAGAACGTATGCTTCTTTATAGGGCATATAAGTTAAATTAGCAATAGCCTTATTGGAGTGCAGCTTTGTTCCCTTCACTTCCATGCCTGCCTTCTCAGTCTCCTGAAAATACCCTGAATTCAAGCCATGTTTTTGTTGTCTCCTTCATAATTCAGCTTTCCGTGTCTTCCCCAGACCAGCACAAACAACTGTTTTCAGTTAGCTCTGTGTGGAAGTCTCTCATTTGATAACAAGCGCTGCCTCAGGAACTTTAGTGAACGAAGGGGAGAGACTTATACTCAAAGCAAGACATGGGTCCAAATACTAGTTGAAATCATTTCAAATACTTTATCTGGCCTTGATTGAGCTTGCCTGATGTAATAGAACAAACATAATAGTCCCAAGGGTGCAAACCCAGCCTATCTGGCATTCCAGGCAGACTAAAGCAAACGCTACAATTATTATGATTCTGTTTTAACAGTATTTGAACACAGGAATGCTCAAAGCCTCATTACTGGCCATGAAATTGTATTGATTCCACAAAACACATGCATCCTTTCTCACATATTCAAGCTGTGATTTATGCCTAAGGGGTCTATCAGGATAACTCCGCCAATTAAATTATTTGATAACAGCATTATTTATAAGCATTGGATGATCTTTAGACTTTCTGCAAATGTTGTCGTTCATTGTGATGTCATTTCAGTCCGTTTTGAAACTTTTAACACATAGCTTTGCATGTTTAGACATGTTTTCTTTATGGATTGTCGCACATTTCTTTATGTGGATAAGTTGTGCAATTAACTGTAGTATAGTGTAGCACTAAGTGGTCCGAGTCAAAATTCCCCAATGCTCTCTCTCTCTCTGGGTCAAATCCAAAACTTGGGAAATGTGTGTGAACCGCGCATGCATGGATGTCAATGGGAGAGTTCTTCAAAAAAACTTTTGGGAGTTACACATATACATCTCAAAGATAGGATTTTAGGATTTATCCCTGTGTGACCCTCCAAAAAAAGACAGTACACTTGTGTGTGTGTGAGAGACAGAGACAAAGAGAGAGAGAGAGAGAGAGACAGAGAGAGAGAGAAAGACAGAGAGAGACTCTAAATGAAAAAAAGATAAGTTTTCTAGATGATAAATGGTGGTCTGTGTTGCTAAACAGTTGGCCCCAGCTGTACTATATTGTCTTGTCTTACAACACTTGAACATTTTGAGAGGAGCTGTATCCTGATCTGATTGTGTAACGGTTGTTCTCCTCCTCGTCTGAGGAGGAGCATGGATTGGACCAAAACACAGCTGGTAATGAATACATGATGAATATTTATTAAAGCAAAGACGTATACGAAAAAACACTTGGAAAATTACAAAACAACAAAACAGCGTAGACAGACCTGAACTTGAGAACTTACAATATAACACGAAGAACAGGAACAGACTAACCAAACGAACGAACACAAAACAGTCCCGTGTGGTGCGACAGACACAGGAACACTCACCCACAAACAAACAGTGAGAACAGCCTACCTTAATATGGTTCTCAATCAGAGGAAACGTAAAACACCTGTCCCTGATTGAGAACCATATCAGGCCAATAGACAAATAACCTAAACATAGAAACACATAACATAGAATGCCCACCCCAACTCACGCCCTGACCAACTAAAACCATACAAAAACAAGGAAAACAGGTCAGGAACGTGACAGATTGGCTGCAGCAGCGAAGCCATAGAGCACATCACAGAGCATATCGTTTTGGACGACCATTGGACACATTTAAAACACAGGCCTACAATACAGTACAGTGCACACTCAGGACCTTAACTATGAGGATACCGAGGTCATGCTAGCAGATACCCATAGACTTCCAGCCATTGCGCTAATGCTAGTTAGTATTGTCTCGCAAAACTACCTCTAACTTACTTTATACTGGGCACAGAGACATACAAATGGTATCCACGAGTTCAACTGACTCTTAGGAAGTAGATAAAGGGCCTCATTGTCAAAATCCCAAAACACCCCTTTAAGTTTGTTCCACCTGAGTGAGCCTGTCCACAAGTCAAAGACCCCTATGATGACACACCAAATGCATTTTGATGGATCACAGGTCAAGAGCAGGAATTGGCTCAGGCTACAGTCTACAGTCTAAGCTAATTGGGGCTGGTGGGCGGAGCTATATGAGTACAGGCTTATTGTAATGGTTGGAATTTAATAAATGGAACGGTATCAAACACATCAAAGATATGTAAATATTCTCCATTCCATTTATTTCATTTCAGCCATGAGCCTGTCCTCCTATAGGTCCCCCCACCAGCCTCCACTGGTCTAATCTATTTCTTAGAATGGTGCGACTGCTGTCGGCATCCAAAGATTATCCAACTTGAATAAACACTTGGAGGTAAGGATGACAGCAGTGGTGTAGCCTACAGACAATCCGGACATCACTTATTATTGAAATCTCACTGCGGCACTCTCATTTAGCTATTTGCGGCTTACGAATTGTGGTTGTTGTGGATGGCTGTATATGTGTATTTTAAATGTGTATAAAGTGCATTTGGAAAGTATTCAGATCCCTTTGACTTTTTCCACATTTTGTTACGTTAAAGCCATAATTCTAAAATGGATTAAATGGTTTTATTTCTTCAACAATATACACACAATACCCCATAATGACAAAGCAAAAACAGTATTTTTTTTAATTATAGCTAATTTGTATCAAAAATTATAATTAAATATCACATTTAGAAAGGTATCCTGACCCTTTACTCAGTACTTTGTTGAAGCAACTTTGGCAGCGATTACAGCCTTGAGTGTTCTTGGGTATGATGCTATAAGCTTGGCAGTTTCAAGTTCTGTCAGGTTGGATGGGGAGCGCTGCACAGCTATTTTCAGGTCTCTCCAGAGATGTTAGATCGGGTTCAAGTCTGGGCTCTGGCTGGGCCAACATTCAGAGACTTGTCCCAAAGCCACTTCTGCGTTGTCTTGACTGTGTACTTAGGATTATTGTCCTGTTGGAAGGTGAACCTTTGTCCTAGTCTGAGGTCCTGAGCGCTTTGGAGCAGGTTCTCATCAAGGATCTCTCTCTATGCTTTACTTCGTTCATCTTTCCCTCGATCCTGAAAATCATCCCCACAGCATGATGCTGCCACCACCTCATCGTAGAGATGGTGCCTGGTTTCCTCCAGACTTGACGTTGGCATTCAGGTCAAAAAGTAAAATCTTGTTTTTTATCAGACCAGAGAATATTGTTTCTCATGGCCTGAGATTCTTTAGGTGCCTTTGGCAAACTCCAAGCCGACTGTCATATGCCCTTTCACTGAGGAGTGGCTTCCGTCTGGCCACTCTACCATAAAGGCCTTCTTGGTGGAGTGCTGCAGATATTATTGTCCCTCTGGAAGGTTCTCCCATCTCCACAAAGGAACTATGGATCTCTATCAGAGTGACCATCGGGTTCTTCGTCACCTCCCTGCCCAAGGTCCTTTTCCCCCCGATTGCTCAGGTTGGCTGGGCGGCGAGTTCTAGGAAAAGTCCTCAAGGCTTGGATTTTGCTCTGACATGCACTGTCAACTGCTGGACTTTATATAGACAGGTGTGTGCCTTTCCAAATCATGTCCAATCAATTAATTTATTGCAGGTGGACTCCAATCAAGTTGTAGAAACATCTCTCAAGGATGATCAATAGAAACAGGATGCACCTGAGCTCAGTTTCGAGTCTCATAGCAAAGGGTCTGAATACTTATGTAAATAAGGTATTTCTGTTTTTTTTTTAATAGATTTCCAAAAACCTCTATAAACTCACCCACTTTTACAGTTCCTTGCAACAGTTATTCATCCCCTTGGTGTCTTTCCCATTTTGTTGCATTACAACCTGTAATTTAAATAGATTTTTTATTTTTATTTCATGTAATAGACATACACAAAATAGTCCAAATTGGTGAAGTGAAATGAAAAAAATTACTTGTTTCAATTATTTATTTTTCTTTGTAAAGTGAAAAGGGGTGTGTGTATACGGATTCACCCCCTTTGCCATGAAGCCCCTAAAAAACATCTGGTGCAACCAATTAACTCCAGAAGTCTCATAATTTGTTAAATAAAGTCCACCTGTGTGCAATCTAAGTGTCACATGATCTCAGTATATATACATCTGTTCTGATAGGCCCCAGAGTCTGCAACACCAATATGCAAGGGGCACCACCAAGCAAGCGGCACCATGAAGAGCAATGAGCTCTCCAAACAGGTCAGGGACAACATTTTGGAGAAGTACAGATCCGGGTTGAGTTATAAAAGAATATCTGAAACTTTGAACATCCCACAGAGCACCAATAAATCCATTATTAAAAAATGGAAAGAATATGGGACCACAACAAACCAAAACTCCAAGCAAGGACCAGGCAAGGAGGGCATTATTAAGCTAGGCAACAAAGAGACTAAAGATAACCCTGAAAGAGCTGTAAAGCTCCAGAGCAGAGATTGGAATATCTGTCCATAGGACCACATTAAGCCATACACTCCACAGAGCTGGCCTTTACGGAAGAGTGGCCAGAAAAAGCCATGCTTAAAGGAAAAATAAGCAAACACATTTGGTGTTCGCCAAAAGATATGTGGGAGACTCCCCAAACATATGGAAAAATGTATTCTGGTCAGATGAGACTAAAATGTAGATTTTTGGCCATGAAGGAAAATGCTATGTCTGGCGCAAATTCCAACCCCTCTCCTCACCCCGAGAACACCATCCCCACAGTGAAGCATGGTGGTGGCATCATCATGCTGTGAGGATGTTTTTCCATCGGCAGGGACTGGGAAACTGGTCAGAATTGAAGGAATGATGGATGGCGCTAAATACATGGAAATTCTTGAGGGAAACCTGTTTCAGTCTTCCAGAGATTTGAGACTAAGACAGAGGTTCACCTTCCAGCAGGACAAAGACCCTAAGCATACTGCTAAAGCAACACTCGAGTGGTTTAATGGGAAACATTTAAATGTCTTGGAATGGCCTAGTCAAAGCCCAGACCTCAATCCAATTGAGAATCTGTGGTATGATTTAAAGATTGCTGTAGACCAGCGAAACCCATCCAACTTGAAGGAGCTGGTGCAGTTTGAAGAATGGGCAAAAATCCCAGTAGCTCGACGTGTCAAGCTTATAGAGACATACCCCAAGAGACTTGCAGCTGTAATTGCAGCAAAAGTTGTCTCTACAAAGTTTTGACTTTGGGGAGGGGGTGAATAGTTATGCATGCTCAAATGTTCTGTTTTTGTATTATTTCTCGTTTGTTTCACAATAAAACATATTTTGAATCTTCAAAGTGGTAGGCATGTTGTGTAAATCAAATGATACAAGCCCCCAAAAATCTATTTTAATTCCAGGTTGTAAGGCAACAAAATAGGAAAAATGCCAAGGGGGGTGAATACTTTCGCAAGCCACTTTAATTTAAACAGCTGCAAATGATCTGTATATCAAAGTGTCACCAACAAAAATACTAACAAAAGGCCTACAGCAAATGCAGCATATAGCATACATTCTTCAGATGCAAATAGCACTTTCGGTAGTGCTCAAAGCATGCCATTCCATGAGAACAGGATTTTTTTGTCAACTCGAATCAATGAGCCCAATCAGTCCTCCATGACAACAATATCATAAACAAATGAGTACCTACCTCACTAAAACTGTACACTTTGTGATGACAGTAATGACAGGTATGTGCATGTATAACCCTCTCTCATCCGCAAAACGCTCAAAAGCATATTGCTACACTGATGATAATAACAGACAAGAGAGACACCTCTGAGTCAGAGCGAGAGGTGGAGAGAGGCGAGATTAAAAAAAACTTTAACAGCTCCACGCTGTATATCACTCTTATCCGAGGGTGCTTTGAAGGAAGGCTGGGTGCCATAATGGACTCCTGGCAGGTTGATGTGAGTGGAGGGAGGTGTGGAAGGGTTTGGGAAGGGGATTGAGGTGTGGGTGGAGGGGGGGAGGGAGATGTGGAGGAAGGTGTCAGTGGGAGCTCGCCCCAAGTGGAGCTACAGTTCCCGAGTCAAGATTGAGTTATGAGTTATGACCATAGAAGATTTATACAGTATAACTCAAGTCAACCAACGGCACGTGAAATCTAAGTTAAATAGTAATTTTAGTTTGAAAGATTTTGCAATTGATCAGCAACGGACAAAAGTCTCCATACTGTAATGTGTTTCTATCTGTTTTGTGTCATTTATATTTGATCTACTGACTACTCAATTGCTAATTGTAATAATAGCAACATTTGAACAGCATGTACAGTACAGCTACTGCTTTTTCATTGAATCTTTTTACAGTATATGATGTAAGTATGTTGAGTGTAAACCAGTACAGTGCATTTTGTAATAGCTGAGAAAAGGCATGTAACTTTGATGACATTTCATTGATTGCATGTCTCACATGACCTCATACCTTTCATATGAGTGTTCCTGGGAAGCAATCACAGGACACTCAAAAGTTCAGATCTGAAACAGCTAAAAAAAAAAGTGTAAAAAAAAACAAATAATGTAGCGACAAGAACCATTTTCTCCATCTTATAAATTCAACCTTCGTCTTTACTTTGAGCTTCAGCTGGGACATCTTCATCACCTGTCACCTACAGATGAAGGCTTTCTGAATGCGAAGGGATTTATTTATTAGTACAGTAAAAATATGCCTTCAGCCCTTGGCTAAAGAGAAGGATTCCACTGATTACGCTAGAAGCGAAAATAATCAAACCCACACCTGTTTACCACATCTTTAACCCCACGAACGTGCACCTTCCTGAGCTGTTCTGACTTGTTGGAAGGCAGACAGAGGAGTTTCGCACTCAATAGGAGCTCCCGCACATTATTAACTCCTGAGAAGGCACAATAACTTTGACAAGTTAGGGCACACTGCTAAGAATAACAACTTGACTTGAAGAGTTTTCAACACCGTATTATTTATTATATGTAATTCTGTCCCGGAGCATATGTCTTTTAGAGAGGTGAGAGAGAGAGAGAAGTGGAGAGGATAGAGAAGGAGAGAGAGAGAAGGGCCGCAGGGCCTGCCAGTGCCTAGGTATGATGGCAACAAGACTCCACATGCTTCAGAAACGGTTGTTTACGAAGCATGTGACGAATACATTGTATTTGACGCTTAACCAGCCAGTTCACAGAAAGGGAACGCACAGACACTCTCTTTCCCAATAGCTAGGTTTCCATACATTTTTTGTCAAATGATTTTCAAGCTAATATTTTAATGTTTGCGGAAAAAGATAAGCTCATTATAACGGCAGAGGTGTGTTTTCATCAAACTGGCTTGTTGCGAATAAAACGCTGTGTGTGATGACGTAGTGGACATAAAAAGCACTTTTTCATATTACTTTTCATTCACCGATTATTATTATTTCGGTTTCCATCCTATTTTTTAAAATCTTTGCTGATGTTTTTTTGCAAAAAAAGTACTTTGAAAAAAAAATATATATATATATGGTTCTGGTTCCTCCTGGCACCAGAGACTTTTATTAGAGACTTTCATTGGACTCAGGTGTGTCTTATTATTTCATGATTTGTCCCTGTTAAAAGAGGTGTGTTTTCTGTGGTTCGTTGCAGAAGCTTGAATTGTTTACCGTGTGTGTTCGAGTCAAGTAAAGTATTATGTTTATCCTTAACCACTGATTCCTCAACTGGTCTCTTCTCTGCGCCTGGGTCCAAACTTATCACCTCACACATATTTTGTTTTGTTGAAATATAGGAAAGTGTGCCGACAATTTTTTTATTTCCATCAGGCCTGTCTTGAGTTTATCTGACAGTTACATTACTTGCATACATTTTTGGAGGATGGAAACATTGTTACAGTCACAACGATGCACATGCAACAAGTTTCATATGTTACCGACACCAGTCCGGGAGCATATCAGCTTGGCAATGTCTTATTCAAGCTATAGGTTGTATCCCCTGCTGTGACTTGGGCAGATGTACGTTTATCATTGTATATCATTTAAATAGTGATACTCTGCAGAATGCCTTACCGTGTTTAATTAAATAATAATCTCAAAACACACGGAGGATGTTGCAGTGTCATTAGCTTAGCTACACTTTAGCCTTCAAAATCGGTATGATAAACAGACGTACGTCTGCCCAAGTTGCAGAAGAAGCTCTACCTTATAGCTTGAATAAGACATTGCCAAGCAGGATATTCTCCCGGTGTCAGTAACATATGAAACGTGTTGCATGTGCATCATTGTGACTGTGTTTATCGTGTTGCATGTGGATTACTGTAACTCTGTTTCACATGTTACTGATACCGGGAGCATAATGTCAGCATAATGATGTTCGTACACATGCATACGTCCGTGTGTGTGCGTGTGAGTGCACATGCAGGCCTGTGTGTGTGTGTGTGTGTGTGTGTGTGTGTGTGTGTGTGAGTGAGTGCACTTGCCTGTGTGTCCATCAGAGGTCATTCAGAGGTAATGACCTCAGTGGGACAGCTAGGGTCACTGAAGGACAGCAGGCATCTCCTTTATCACAGAGCAGCACACAACTGTGGAACCAGGGCAGGTTCCAAAGCACTACTACTACTACTATTGCTAAAACACACACATTAATTTCACACCAATATACCACCATGACATTGTGAGAGACTAGGAACAGAAAGGGACAAACCAGGGGAGAACGACTGCCGCCTCTCGTTGAAGCCACAAAATTCAAGGCCGACTGCAGAACTGTAGGAACCGTTTGCAGAAAACAGGATCCCCCATTATAGTAAAGGGAAAAATGGCAATCTTCAAAGAATATTTTTTTCTATTACACCAGATGTATGTCCTTGAACTGATTATTGTAAAATCACACACAGAAGAAGTTATAAGGATAATTTAGTACCTAATGTGAGCTGCAGTACCTGGTCGGCCTTCAACTTGATATACTCAATGAGAGGCGGCAGCACTGAGCTAGCCTGCAACGTCACTTCCTGGAGTAGTTTAAAATGTCTACATATATCTGCCACATGAGACACAATCTTAACCGACTTCCTTGGCTTCAAATGCGCTATTGACTCTTCACATAGTAATGAATGGTGTCACGTGATTGATGGCTTTGTCCATTCATTTACAGTCATTGGGACAAACCCTGTGAGAGACCCTCCGAGAGAATAGGCGATGGACAAATGACATGTCCACAGTGTAACGTTTCATCAGTCTCGCCTGTCTGACCCAACTGTCCCCATTAGTCAGCTGCTGTTGAGAAGTCTCCCCTGTGCTGGCCGTGTTGTGTGTGTGTTGAGAAGTCTCCCCTGTGCTGGCCGTGTTGTGTGTGTGTTGAGAAGTCTCCCCTATGCTGGTCACTGCTGGAGTTGGAGCTACATTGTGACTAACGCATGCTCCTGAGAGACCTTCCTCTCCCTCCTTCCCCCTCTCTTTCCTTTCCCTCTTTTCTCCTTCCTTCTCTTTCCCTCCTCTCGGTTTCCTCCTCTCTGCTCTAGCTATCTCTTTTCTCCCTCTGCTATTCGGTATTTCTTCTCTTTCCTCCTGCTCTGCTCCTCTGTCAGCGTGCTTATAGAGAAGGGCACTCAACATGTGCCTGCACTGACACAAATGACTGATGATTGGCTGAAACGTTCAAACCTGAAAACAAAGTTACATCACCATCATAACAGTAAAATCTGCTTGCCCTCGCATTCAGGTGCCACACAAGCAAACCGTGTCGTATTCTCCTTTCAATATTTCCTATAACAAAGCCAACAATTTCTAGAGTAGCCCTAGACTAACCCTAACCCTAAGTACATTGAAGTTTCACTCTTTCTGTTCTGACAATCAGTTTCTTCGATCTGTCTGTGCTATTTAGCCAACTCCTATGTCTAGCCAACTGCTATGGTAACATGGCATGACAACTATCATACATTAGAAGTTAGCAAAACAGCATAAACAGATCTGGGACCAGGTTAGAGCTTTTCTACAACCTTCACCACCAGCTTGGTACAGTATGTACAGCAGCCACCTAGGAGGGTTGGGGGGGGGGGGGGGGGGGGGGACCAGTTCAGCTGCTTCTCTACCAGTCATTGTTCATCTGTCTGTCCTGTGTGTATGGCTCATACTCTTTGCCCTCATCTTCACAAAGTAGTTACGAATCAAACGCATCTTCATTCAAAATCTCCATGACCTCATGGTCTTCCTCATCCTGCAGGCCTTCCTCAGCGATGACCCTTCAGCACATAAGAAAGGGGATCATGAATGAAAGGGAATTGTGTAGCTAAAAGTTATCAACCTGTTTGCAATGTAACAATCTTCCATTTTATAATCCTTACCTGGCAGCTTTATTAAATAGGACCCGCAAAACACCAGTCTCAACCTCAACAGTGAAGTGGCGACTCCGGGATGCTAGCCTTCTAGGCAGAGTTTCTCTGTCCAGTGTCTGTGTTCTTTTGCCCATCTTAATGTTTTATTTTTATTCGCTTGTTTGAGATATGGCTTTTTCTTTGCAACTCTGCCTGGAAGGCCAGCATCCCGGAGTCGCCTCTTCACTGTTGAAGTTGAGATTGGTGTTTTGCAGGTACTATTTAATGAAGCTGCCAGTTGAGCGCTTGTGAGGTGTCTGTTTCTCAAACTAGACACTAATGTACTTGCCTCCGACTTCTCTTTCTATTCTGGTTAGAGCCAGTTTGCGCTGTTCTGTGAAGGGAGTAGTACACAGCGTTGTACGAGATCTTCAGTTTCTTGGCAATTTCTTGCATGGAATAACCTTAATTTCTCAGAACCAGAATAGACTTTCAGAAGAAAGTGCTTTGTTTCTGGTCATTTTGGTCCAGATACTCAACTAGTCTAAAGAAGTCCAGTTTTATTGCTTCTTTAATCAGAAGAACAGTTTTCAGCTGTGCTAACAACAATTGCAGAAGGGTTTTCTTATGATCAATTAGCCTTTTAAAATTATAAACTTGGATTAGCTAACACAACGTGCCCTTGGAACACAGGAGTGATGGTTGCTGATAATGGGCCTTTGTATACCTATGTAGATATTCCATTAAAAATCAGCTGTTTCCAGCTACAATAGTAATATACAACATTAACAATGTCTACACTGTATTTCTGATCAATTTGATGTTATTTTAATGGACACAAAATGTGTTTTTCTTTCAAAAACTAGAACATTTCTAAGTGACCCCAAACCTTTGAACGGTAGTGTACGTTCATTATACATGTAAAGTAATCAATACGTTCTAGTATGGTGACATGAATAAGTGTATTTCAAGCTAGAATACAACACTATATTGCCATAGACAAAATCTTCAGCACATGGCTCAGAGAATGCATTGATTGAGTACTAGAAC
The DNA here is from genome assembly GCF_029448725.1 of Salvelinus fontinalis. Taxonomy (NCBI): domain Eukaryota; kingdom Metazoa; phylum Chordata; class Actinopteri; order Salmoniformes; family Salmonidae; genus Salvelinus; species Salvelinus fontinalis. The sequence continues at coordinate 563,524 of NC_074701.1, forward strand.
GTTCATTCCGTTGATCTCAGTCGAGGAACATTCTACACAATAGTGTGAGGAAGCATGAAACACATGCATATGTCCTTTACTTATAATAGAAAACAAAATATCTAGACACTCACTTCATGAAAGGCTGCTGCTGCTGCCGGTTTCAAGATCCATCCGACGCAACCTTGATGGGAAATCCACGTGTGTACCTATCCTGATTTGCAATGCAAGACGGACCAACCACCTGTCTCCACCCTGGTCAGAGCCTCCCGACTCTGTTTGGTCACCTGGCAAAATATTCCTCTGGAGCCTGCCCTCATCCTTAAGAGTCATCTCCAAACTGGCCATGCCCAACAGGAAGACAGAGTGCCAGGTGGTCCAACCAGCTCGATGACGGCCTACACAACCTGGGACAACACCACGTCAGCCTGGGACCTGGCCCAGAATAGGACGGTGTGGAGATCCATACGTCGAGGCCTCACACTCCCAGGAGCTAATCGAAGACGGGTGAGTAAGGTATGCCGAGTTGGAAGCCTATGTAAAGTTCTGTGAGAGGGTTTGGTGCATATCGATATCGTATAGAATTATCGATATTGGTGCCCACCGCTACAAATTAGTATTTTAAACCTTCTCTTTTGCATTAGAGTGGTTGTGCTAGGTGTTATCTAGTGCTGCCTGTCTCTGGTGTGGTTCTACAGCCCAGCCCTCTCCTCCTGCCCCCCTCTAAATCAGTGTTGAACATGAACACTCACCGGTCATATGATAGCCACCGGATCTTCTTGTAGCTGGAAATCTCTTCCTGCAGTGCAGTTAATGTTCTGTTCACTGTCACTCCAGTTCTCTGTTTAGCCTTGTGCTCATAACCCAATCTCCTAAGTCTCTATTTAATTATCTCAGTACTGTATATCACTTATTCTCCCTCTCCCCTCTCCAAAGCTGTACTGAAGCTTTGTTTGTTAGGAGTTGTATGGTCCCCCGATATTATAGTGCGCTACTTTTGAATAAAGACCTGCCCCCCTGTCAAAAGTAGTGCACTATAGGGTGCCTTTTCGCATTCAATTCTCTCACACTCGCCCCTTTCCAAAGATGTACTGTAGCTAGCTTCTTTTCCGATAATTTGTTCTCGTTCATCCTCAAGTCTAAATCCCTCGCTCTCTCTTTCTCTTTGTACTCTATCCATCTTAGATCACTTTCCTCGCATGGAATACGTCGTCTCTTTCTTCTCTGTTCCCTATCCTTTTTTCTCCCATCTCTTTCCTCACTTTCTCTCACTCGCTCCAGGTCATCCCTCTACCTTTCCAGTAGAGAAGACAGTACATCGTGGATAGGGTGCGCCCCTGTCTGTTGGCAGGTGAAGAACTGTGTACAAATTATGTCACTTTATAAAAAAAGAAGGACTCCCACTTATAAATAAAGGTCTGACACAACCCAATAAGACATGCCAGAACTGCACTGAAAACACCCTGATCGAGCAATATTAATTCTCTATCATATCACAGAGCTATGATTCATGATCATGATTTTTTTCATAAACATTCCACCACCACCCCACTTTGGAGGAAAATGGAGTATAATGATTTAGCTACACAATTATAGCTAGCTCCAAGACAATCTAATCACTCAAACAATCTTGAGGTAAATCAATTAAGGTATCTTCATCCCGACCACGTCCAGTCTTTCTGGGTACTGTTATGGGATTCTTCTGTCTTCTCTTGTCAAATATTCCCTGCCTGTTGTCAGGTTGTCAGGGAAACAGTCATGGGGAGTGTTAAATGGGGGTCCTCATTAACTCCATCAATCAGTGGCCTGTCAGAGAGTGTGATAGTTTATAAGGCTTTCCCTGTTGTAGTGTGTGTGTGTGTGTGTGTGTGTGTGGTTTCACATGTGTGTGTGTGTGTGTGTGCATGCATGCCGATGCACTGTACGTCTCCCACAATCCTTGCATCAATAAAAGTTAAATAAGAACTAGGGGAATGAGTGAGTTGTCACGCCCTGACCTTAGAGATCCTTTTTATGTCTCTATTTTGGTTGGTCAGGGCGTGAGTTTGGGTGGGCAATCTATGTCTGGTGTTCTATGTTGTCCTTGTTTTGTATCTCTATGTGTTTGGCCTGGTATGGTTCCAATCAGAGGCAGCTGTCTATCGTTGTCTCTGATTGAGAACCATACTTAGGTAGCCTGTTCCCACCTGTGTTTGTGGGTAGTTGTTTTCTGTTTTGTGTGTCGTCACCTTACAGAACTGTTGGTTTGTCGTTTTTGTTATTGTGTTCAGTGTTCAGTGATTACAACACTTACCACTCTTCACCTTGATCCTCTTCTCCTTCTCCCGACGACGTTCGTTACATGAGTAGGCCTTTTAAATCCCAGCATCAAGTTATTACTGCAAACATTCAGTCAATTGACTTGATGAAAAGGAGCATTTTGATGTATCAAAAGTAATCCAGCGTTACAGGGAGGTGAGGCCCACAGACGACGCTAATTGGCCAGGAGATGATCTAGGATGTGTTTGAAATGGTACCCTATTCTCTATAGTGTACCACTTTTGACTATGGCCCCCGGCACCCTATTCCGTATATAGTGCGCTACTTTTGACCAGAGCCCAGGTAAAAAGTATACTATAGGGAACAGGGGGCCATTTTCGTCGCAAGCTACAGTATGTTGCCTTGTGAGAATAGGAGAGAGGTGTAATGGGATAGCATGTGTATCTGAGCGGTGTTTGGTTGCTGGGCTGTCTTGGAAAAGCTTAATGTTCGGCAATCTGAGAGTGTGTTCCCTGAGCACGTGGAGAGAATGTCCAAGAGGGAAGGTCTCTGATTGGCTCCAAGTGGAGAGATGCCCACCAGGGAAAGCTTCTGATTGGCAAAATAAAATACAAAAAAGTTACTCTACAGCAGGGTACATATTTCATTTTTTGACACAGTTGGGTGCACAATAAGTGTTTAAGTGTATGTTCATGTTACTGTGTGCATGTGTGTACATGCAAAAGTGGGGATTTCCAGTCAATTATAAAAGGTATGTGGGATTTAAGGTATATGGTATGTTTGTTATAATTAATGTGTGTGTGTGTGTGCGTGCACGCGTGTCCACGTCTGTGTGCTTGTCTGTGTGTGTGTGTATGCGTGCAAACGTGCACGTGTATGTGTGTGTGTAACTCTGGAGCAGGTTGGTACACCTCTGTTGGGTCCTCAGGTGAGTGGAGCAGGGCAGTATGGGCGAACTGCCAAGGGAATTGTGGGCCATTGTGCAGAGGAGAAGGCCCTGCAGTGTGTGTCTGCTGAATAAGAGCCACGTGTGCAATTTTACACAGCACACAATATCACCACCACGGGGTGCACCAATCGAATCAACACACCATTCTTCTCCAGCACTGTTACCTGTGTAAAGAAGCCGACAATTAACACCTCTCTAACCCCTCCCCTCCCCTATGACCTGCGACATGACACCACACCAATTCAGAACTCATAAAACTCTGACTGTCCTCCATTTTTTTCTGTTATGATGGAAATAGTTTGTCACTTTTCAAAACAATCACACAAAATAGATTTTTTATTTGAAATACTTGACAATTAAAATGACATGTAAAGCTGCTCCAGCTGCTTATGTACAGTCTCATCTGAAAAAGGCCTTAGTTTCAAGGGTTCTTGTTTTACTTGTTAAAGGTTTCATGCCATGCAACACAGGTGAGAAACAGTCAAACGTTTTAAAACTACTTATGGCTGCAATCCCGTTAACGGGATGATATGACAACAGCCAGTGAAAGTGCAGGGCGCCAAATTCAAACAGAAATCTCATAATTAAAATTCCTCAAACATACATGTATCTATCTTAAACAATTTTAAAGGTAATCTTGTTGTTAATCCCACCAAAGTGTCCGATTTCAAATAGGCTTTACAGCGAAAGCACCACAAACGATTATATTAGGTCACTGCAAAATCACAGAAAAACACAGCTATTTTTCCAGCCAAAGACAGAAGTAACAAAAAGCAGAAATAGAGATAAAATGAATCACTAACCTTTAGTGATCTTCATCAGATGACAGTCATAGGACTTCATGTTACACAATACATATATGTTTTGTTCGATAAAGTTCATATTTATATCCAAAAACCTCTGTTTACATTGGCGCCATGTTCAGAAATGCCTCCAAAATATAGATATATAATATAGAGAGCCACGTCAAATAACATAAATACTCATCATAAACTTTGATGAAAGATACATGTTTTATATAGAATTAAAGATACACTTGTTCTTAATGCAACCGCTGTGTCAGATTTCAAAAAGCACAATATTCAATAATCTGAGAACAGCATTCAGCCACAAAAGCAAGCCATACAGTTATCCGCCAAATTGTGCAGTCAACAAAACTCATAAAAAGCATTATAAATCTTCACTTACCTTCACTGAGTGTCACGTAGAGTAGGCCAGAAGGCTAAACTGGATAACCTAACCTCTATCAAAATAAAAAGATGGCGGAGGCGCAAAAGTTCTTCTGTGCAAAGGTGTTTATTTACAAGTGATTCCGGAACAAAAAACAACAGTACTGCCATCAACGTCTACCTTATGGGACAGCTTAAAAACAATGCTGCCCCATCCACAGCTCAATCCAAAATGCCTTCAAAATGCCTTCCCATGAACTGAAAGAGAGGCTCCTTTTGTAGGGCTAGCCCCTCCCCTCAGAACAATTAACCCTAATTAATTAAGCAATTAACAATACAAACCTACATTTTCCATTAACTAAACATACTAAAGGATATACATTGCAACACGGTTTTAAACAATATCACAACATAACATTTACAACATTACATCACTACTGACAGTATCTTTCAATATGCCCATATGCATTAATGAGCCATTTGGGACAGGCACTATAAAGTCAGCCCAATTCCCTTAGCTCGGGTCCTTTTCCAGCATACCCGGAAGCTACAGAGATGGAGAGAAAGAGGAACAGAACAAACAAACAAAGCGCTCATCCACAACATTGATAAGTATAATTTATATTGTATATCTCAAATATGAACATTGACATAAGTGTGAAATGTATGCACTAAGACAGAAGTTAATTTGTGTGTCGACCCACATTGTTAACTTATCTTATAATGGCGCAGGGAGGAGTGATGAATGCGTGTGTGCGTTGAAGAACCAAATGCTGCCCGCGGCCAGTGACGGACTTCTACGTCACACTGATCTTCGTCAGAATGTACTCCCAGGACTCCCACAAGAAATGTTTGTTTTGTTCGGTAATTACCATCATTTATGTCCAAGTAGCTACTTTTGTTAGCGCGTTTGGTACACAAACGCTCATGTAGGTCCAGCCGAACGTCGGACGATAACTTCAAAAAGTTAAATTACAGGTCGAAGAAACTTGTCAAACTAAGTATAGAATCAATCTTTAGGATGTTGTTATCATAAATATTCAATAACGTTCCAACCGGAGAATTCCTTTGTGTCTATAGAAGTAATGGAACGCAAGTCGATATCATGTGGAATGCGCATGACCAGGACCTGGCTCTCTGCCAGACCACTGACTCATTCCCCTCTCATTCAGCGCCACATCACAGTAGAAGCTTCATTCAAGGTTCTACAGACTGTTGACATCTAGTTGAGGCCGTAGGAAGTGCAAACAGATCCATATCCTACTGTGTTTTCAATAGGCGATGAGTTGAAAATCGACCAACCTCAGATTTCTCACTTCCTGGTTGGATTTCTTCTCAGGTTTTTGCCTGCCATATGAGTTCTGTTATACTCACAGACATAATTCAAACAGTTTTAGAAACGTCAGAGTGTTTTCCATCCAATACTAATAATAATATGCATATATTAGCAACTATGACTGAGGAGCAGGCCGTTTACTCTGGGCACCTCTGTGCACCTTTCATCCAAGCTACTCCATACCGCCCCTGCAGCCATAAGAAGTTAAATGTTCTACACCAGCTTGGTAGAGTAGGCAGTTGAGGACTTACCTTTAGGAAAAAAGGTTGTGTCCCAAATGACATCATTTTGCCCAGTGGTATTCAAACTTTTTCAGTGGGGACACCATCTTTTTCGCCAGAATTTCTGGGGACCCCATTTTTTCCCCAAGAATTTCACATAACCCCACCCCAAATCTAATGACACAACCTTAAAAACTGTAAATTGGTATATTTACATCAACAAATAAACTTCAAATCATTGCACTTTCATATAAATTTAAGAAAACAAGAAATACATTTACTCAATTTTTTTTTTTTTTCAAATGATCTTTCTCAAAAACGTTTTTTAAAATGTAATATTTAAAAACGTTTTTTGGGGCGTTCCCCTAGTTCCACTTGAATACCACTGCCCTATACAGTGCACTACTTTTGACCAGGGCCTTGTTTCCCAAAAGCATCTGGCTAAGTTCATCATTAGACTATGGTTCTAACGATGAAAGGAGCGTTAAGATGCGTTTGGGAAATCGGGACCAGAGCTCTATGGGCCCTTGTCAAAAGTAGTGCATTATATTGTGAATAGGTTGCCATTTGGGACACACAAAAAGGGTTGTTTTTGTCCTGTTCCTGTCTCTTCTCAGTCTTTATTTAGCAACTGTTTAATTGCTCTCTCACTCTCTGGCTTGCAAACCTGATGACCTGTAGCAGTACTTGGCTGGCCTAGTTCACTCAGCAATGGTTCTGATTCAACCACTGTTGACGGTTTACAATCAAGAAAGAGAAGGGAACAGGAGAGAAAAAAAGGGAACAACAGAGAGAAAGAGAGCGAATGATTGCCTAAAGGTGTGAGGGCTTCCAAAAAAAACAACTGTCACTCCTTCTCACGGTGTCACACTGTGGGAAAATAACATAGGGGGGGGACAGACAGACAGACAGACAGACACTCTCTCAGCCCTCATCACCAGACCAATCCTGGATTCAGAGCAATTATGTGTCCATGATTCAGACCAGTCAAGAAGGCTGCGAGGGACGACAAGAGAAAAAGAGGGGGTGAGAAGAGACAGACCCCCCCCCACTCCCCGCACCTGCACCTGCACCCAGCACACCTCCACTTTAAGACGTTCCTGTTGAGAAACGTTCTGTCCCATCCTGCCCCTGATCTCTACTAACAGGGTGGGTGTTGTTCTCCCCCTTTACCCCCTCTACCTGTATAGAGTGCATGTCACTCATATCCAACACACCAAGATGGAGGGGGAGCGAGAGAGAGAATGATGGCGGGAGAGAAGAATAAGGGAGAGCATTGAAACCGAGAAAGAGAGAGGGAGAAAGAGAAAAGTAAATAGAGTGAGATGGAGATTCCCCACCAGTTGTAATAACTGTTGTCAATCTCCCCACTGACCTCTCTCTCACATTACTCGTATCTTTGCTTACTAGCTTTTTTTTCTGTTTAGCACTGCCTGGCTGGGGCTGCATGTCGAGCTGTGTGTTGTTGTACAGGCTATAAGCTGCTCAGAAGACCACATGCAACCGTTTGACTGGCGGAGGGGGAACAGAGGTAGCTCTGTACGTGGACAGTATGTGTTACTACATTACACAACCTTACATTTTGACCACATTGATTTGAGGTTAATTACACATCCTTTTTTTCCTTAGATTAGTGATATTAGCATAAACATTTATAGTAATCACAATGACACAAAATCAATTGCTTAAACAGATCAATATCATTGGTTTTGTCATATGCGCCTGTCACATTCTGCCGAAGTCGGTTCCTCTCCTTGTTCGGGCGGTGTTCGGCGGTCGACGTCACCGGTCTTCTAGCCATCACCGATCCATTTTTCATTTTCCATTTGTTTTGTCTTTTTTCCCCACACACCTGGCTTTCATTCCCTCATTACATATTGTGTATTTAACCCTCTGTTCCCCCCCATGTCGTTGTGCAGAATTGTTTGTTGGAAGTGCACATTGTTGTCTGGTGCGCGACTAGTTTTGTACCCATACGTTGTTATTCTGTATGCCGGTGGTTTTGTATATTTAAACTTCTTATGGCTGAGATCCCGCTAACGGGCCATTGAAAGTGCAGGGCGCCAAATTCAAACAACAGAAATCTCATTAAAATTCCTCAAATATACAAGTATTTTAACCTGTCTAGGATCAGCGTGCCGCTAGCGGCACACCCCCCCCCCCCCCCCACTGAAAAACCAGTGCCGCGAAATTCAAAAAAAATATTTTTTTTAAATATTTAACTTTCACACATTAAAGTCCAATACAGCTAATGAAAGACACAGATCTTGTGAATCCAGTCAACATGTCCGATTTTTAAAATGTTTTACAGGGAAGACACAATATGTAAAGATGTACATCTATTACCTAAAAACACATTAGCATAATCCACCATCTTTTATTTGTCCACCAACACCAGTAGCCATCACCAATTCGGCTAAACTAAGATATTTATAGCCCCTAACCAACAAAAAAACTCATTAGATGACAGTCTGATAACATATTTATGGTATGGGATAGGTTTTGTTAGAAAAAAGTGCATATTTCAGGTAGATGGCATAGGTTACAATTGCACCCACCGTCACAAATGGACTAGAAAAACTACATTGAGCAACGTGTTTACCTACTTACTAATCATCAAACATTTCGTAAAACTACACAGCATACACGAATCGAAAGACACAGATCCTGTGAATACAGACAATATTTCAGATTTTCTAAGTGTCTTACAGCGAAAACACAATAAATCGTTATATTAGCATAGCACATAGCACATAGCAACCCAGCATTGATTCTAGCCAAAGTGGGCGATAACGTCAACATCGCCAAAAATATATTAATTTTTTCACTAACCTTCTCAGAATTCTTCAGATGACACTCCTGTAACATCATATTACACAATCCATATAGAGTTTGATCGAAAATGTTTATATTTAGCCACCAAAATCATGGTTAGACAATGTGAAATGTAGCTCAGCTGGTCAGAAAATGTCCTTGCGCCACTTAGACAGTGATCTACTCTTATACATAAATACTCATAAACGTGACTAAAAAATATAGGGTGGACAGGGATTGATAGACAATTTAATTCTTAATACAATTGCGGAATTACATTTTTTAATTTATCCTTACTTTTCAATACAGTTTGCGCCAAGCGAAGCTACGTCAAAAAACATGGCGTCCTAAGCCACTAAAATGTTTCGACAGAAACACGATTTATCATAATAAAAATGTCCTACTTTGAGCTGTTCTTCCATCAGTATCTTGGGCAAAGGATCCTTTCTTGGGAGTAATCGTCTTTTGGTGGAAAGCTGTCCTCTTGCCATGTGGAAATGCCAACTGCGTTCGGGATGAACTGAAAGCGTGCCCAGCTATTCACAGCGTTAAAGAAATAAATGTCCCAAAATCGCACTAAACGGATATAAATTGCTATAAAACGCTTTAAATTAACTACCTTATGATGTTTTTAACTCCCATAACGAGTAGAAACATGACCCGAGTAATATTACTCCCTCCACTAACGCTTGGAACAGGTGCGGGCCGGTGTCCTCTAGGCGCATGACGCAGCTCCAAAAGAATGACTAGCCTCAGGGTTTTTTCATTTGTAGTGCCTGTGAACGCGCAATCGACCCCATTGAAATCGTCATCACGTAAAGGCATCCAGGGGAAGACGTAAGCAGTGTCCGTATAGTCATAGCAATAACAGTGCCCTTTTAACTGACTTCAGAACAGTGGCCAACATTTCTGAAATCTGACTCCATGTCAGGGAAATTGCTGTAGAATGGGCTCTGTTCCACTTAGAGACAAAATTTCAACTCCTATAGAAACTATAGACTGTTTTCTATCCAATAATAATAATAATATGCATATTGTACGATCAAGGATTTTGTGGGAAGCCGTTTCAAAAATTACCCGATTAGCATAAATAGTCTAAACAGCGCCCCCATCCTCAACAGGTTTAAACCATTTTAAAGATACACTTCTTGTTAATCCCACCACATCCCACCAATCCCACTTTCAAATAGGCTTTACGACGAAAGCACCACAAACGATTATGTTAGGTCAGCGCCAAGCCAAAGAGAGGAGTCACAAAAAGCAGAAATAGAGATCAAATTAATCACTAACCTTTGATGCTCTTCATCAGATGACACTCATAGGACTTCATGTTACACAATACATGTATGTTTTGTTCGATAGAGTTCATTTTTATATCAAAAAATCGCAGTATACATTGGCGCATTATGTTCAGTAGTTCCAAAAACATCCGGTGATTTTGCAGAGCCACATCAATTTACAGAAATACTCATCATAAATGTTGATGAAAATACAAGTGGTATACATGGAACTTTAGATAAACTTCTCCTTAATGCAACCACTGTGTCAGATTTCAAAAAAGCTTTACCGAAAAAGCACACCATGCAATAATCTGAGTACAGCGCTCAGAGACCAAAACAAGCCAAACAGATATCCGCCATGCTGTGTAGTCAACAGAAGTCAGAAATATCATTATAAATATTCACTTACCTTTGATGATCTTCATCAGAATGCACTCCCAGGAATCCCAGTTCCACAAAAAATGTTTGATTTGTTCGATAAAGTCCATAATTTATGTCCAAATACCTCCTTTTTGTTTGCGCGTTTAGTACACAATCCAAATTCACGAGGCGCGGGCAAGTCCAGGCGAAGGTTCAGACGAAAAGTCATATTACAGTTCGTAGAAACATGTCAAACGAAGTATAGAATCAATCTTTAGGATGTTTTTATCATAAATCTTCAGTAATGTTCCAACCAGAGAATTCCTTTGTCTGTAGAAATGCAATGGAACGCAGGCTAACTCTCACGTGAGCACGTGTAATCAGCTCATGCCACTCTGGCAGACCTCTGACTCATTCAGCTCCCATTCCCTCCTCCTTCACAGTAGAAGCATCAAACAAGGTTCAAAATACTGTTGACATCTAGTGGAAGCCTTAGGAAGTGCAATATGACCCCATAGACACTGTATCTTCGATAGGCAATGAGTTGAAAACCTACAAACCTCAGATTTCCCACTTCCTGGTAGGATCTTTCTCACGTTTTTGCCTGGCATGAGTTCTGTTATGCTCATAGACCTCATTCAAGCAGTTTTCAGAGTGTTTTCTATCCAAATCTACTAATTATATGCATATTCTAGCTTTTATGGCTGAGTAGCAGGCAGTTTAATTTGGGCATGCTTTTCATCCAAAATTCCGAATGCTGCCCCCACCCTAGTGAAGTGAAACACATTCAAACATCTCATATTCAACATTGCATCACATTGTATTAATAAAACATTCCATAATTCTTTCAAACATTTAAGTCACCATCCACCACTAGAGATTACACTGTGTCTCTGCCAGGGATTGAGGTGTATAGTTGGCTAACTACAACGCAATAAAGTAAAAAGAAAAGGAATGCTATGGCGGTAGCACAGTATAAGGATTATAATGGTTTTGACTGATTGACTCATACTATCAAACATCTTGGCCGGGTCCTAGCCATCCTACACACCACAGGAAAGTACACTTTTGTGGACGCCCAGAACAAAGCTATATTTTCTTTTTCTTTTTCCTTGCAGTGGAAGCTCAGGATTTAGAGCACAGAGAGAGAGAAAGTTCACGACACGCTTCCGAACTCTGTGGACAGATTGACTGATGCCTGCCCTTCAATAAAAGCCTGGCAGAAGTTTGATTTCAGTGCATGAAAGTGTTTCTGGTGTGGTGGGATAGGGAGGGAGGAAGTGGTGGCGAGGAGAAAGAGGATACTGTAAAGGAGAGTGGGTAGAGGAGAGTTAAGGTGTTATAAACCAGGGCCCTACACAAAGGGGCCCACTGTGCTGGGGAGGAGAGATTATGTCCTAACCTCTACAATCCTTTGCTGAAGTTGTATTCAGACAAGAGCGCAAAAGATAAAAGCTGGAGGGAGATATCACGAAGGTTGAACACCGATACCGATATCAAAGGAAAATGGAGAACCATTTGGGACTGGTGTGTTCGCAATCTGAAAAAGGTGAATGAGACGAGGAGTGGGGCTGCTGCCGCCGGTGTGTGTGTCGGACCTATTGTCCGAGAACTGGGTTGGCTTCGTGTTTATGTGAAACATCGTCAGACAGACACCAACATGCTAGATACAGTATATACTCTGGCAAACAGCTGAGTCCTTTTGTACAGTGTGTGTGTGTTTGTGATCTTATGTTTAGCAGACCTGGATGGGAGAAATTGTGAGAAATATGATGTTATGATAATGATTAGCAGTCCAAGTTCAAACATCTGAAAACAGACCCTGTGTGTGTGTGTGTGTGTGTGTGTGTGTGTGTGTGTGTGTGTGTGTGTGTGTACTAGTTATATTGAGATGCATTTTAACTCAAATGGAGCCCATGGAGATGCTTTAAGATTACTTGCAATGTATTCTAAAGTATTCGCCATTTGCTTGTTGGAGGGGGATGGCATTGTGGACAGCCCTGCGACAGAGCTGGGACCCGAGGGCCCACCAACAGGGGATTTCAAAACAACTGGGAACTCTGAAAAAAAGGTCAAATCATGACGTCAGTCATCTTCAGGTCGGAGCTCTAGAAGAATCCCGAGCTTCCTACTTGGAATTCCGAGTTGGATAACCGTTGGATAATCGTGTCCACTCCATCCGCTTTTGAGTGAGATAGACCCTTCCATCTACCCAAAAAACTGCGGATGTGTGCTAAATACATTTGTACAGATATTGGTTAACATGTTTTCTTTAACTTTTGTCTTTATTTTTTATTCACACATTAGGGCGGTGGGTAATGTATCGGGGGATGTCAAGGTAACTGGGTAGTTTACTGTTTTTGCTTTTGTGGTTCCCCCTTTAATCACACCTTTGAGAGTACAGCCTTCTTAATGCACCTTTTGTTTGGCATTGCACAATGGTCTTCTTATTGGCACGCTGTGTTTTACGTTGCACAGTTTTCCTCTTGTGATATTTCCTTCTCATCGTCACCTGGGAAGAACAAAAATGTATATTTAGCAAAAGGTCTGCAAATTTCTTTGTCTGGTTATTAAGGCTTGTGGCAGAACATGTCACTGTTCTGAATCAGTCACTCAATACACTTGTAATGCTTTGAGCCATGTAGAGGAGGTTCATTTATTGTGGGTCTATCCTTAAAAACTACAGCTAGACAGCCCTTCTCACCTATGTACCTTAGCAGGAAAGTCCTCATTGAAATGTTGAAAGGTGCAGCAGGTAGCCCAGTGATTAGAGTGTTGGGCCAGTAACCGAAAGGTTGCTAGATTGAATACCCGAGCTGACAAGGTAAAAATCTGTCGTTCTGCCCCTGAACAAGGCGGCTGTTCCCCGGTAGGCCGTCATTGTAAATAAGAATTTGTTCTTAACTGACTTGCCTAGTTAAATAAAGGTACAAAAAACAATCATTGTGCGCTGCCCTACGTCTTGTGGATCTAGCCAAACTAAAACGACACAAGGATGAAATGACTGTCTTTATTGTGATTTGTAAAGCAGTTAAATTGTAAAAAAGCTAAGCTTAAACGGCGCAGAACATGACATATAAACAATCATCACCCAGAGGAAGAGAACAGAGAACATACACTATATGGCCAAAAGTATGTGTTCACGCCTTCAAATGAGTGGATACGGCTATTTCAGCCGCACCCTTTGCTGACAGGTGTATAAAATCGAGCACACAGCCATGTAAACTTTACTGGCCTACACAGAACCCTGACCTCAACCCCATCAAACGCCTTCGGGATGAATTGGAATTGCGACTACGAGCCAGGCCTAATCGCCCAACATCAGTGCCTGTTCTCACTGATGCTCTTGTGGCTGAATGGAAGCAAGTCCTCGCAGCAATGTTCCAACATCTAGTGGAAAGCCCTCCCGGAAGAGTGGAGGCTGTTACAGATGCAAAGGGGGGACCAACTCCATATTAATGCCCATGATTTTGGAATGTGATGTTCGATGAGCAGGTGTCAACCACACTAGTTGTGCACTCATTCTCCGAGAGTCATTTTTTGTTTGTTTGGGAGATGTATGCAGACACGGCAGGAGTCGCGGGACGGTTTTAAAATCAAGTTTTGTCCGGCATCTGTTAAGCACACTGTCAGCAATTTCTCTTGTTGCCTAATTGAACCAACTGCGAGTTGGGGTAGTTCGGTTCACGTCTCAGACCATCGGCCTGTGCAGTGAAAGGGCGGAGTAAGCCGTTTGAGATTGGTGAATGTGCTGCTAAAAAGGCAAATCCGGGAGGCAAATCCAGGGGATGCAGGCAAACATATTGAACAAATTACTGTTGATGATTCCACTTGTTCGCAAAGACGCTGGTGTGATTAGAACTCAGTCAGTTCAAGAATAAAAGCGTTATGAGATTTGTTCAATGTGTACAAAATGTATATTATTATTTAAAATTAGAAAAAAATTATAGAGGTTCGGACCTCGGTGTCCTCATACAGCTGAAGTCGGAAGTTTACATACACCTTAGCCAAATACATTTAAACTCAGTTTTTGACATTTCCTGACATTTAATCCACGTAAAAATTCCATGTCTTACGTCAGTTAACCTGTCTAGGATGAGAGTGCCGCTAGCGGCACTCCCCCCCCCCCCCCCACTGAAAAACCAGTGCCGCGAAATTCAAAAAAAATATTTTTTTTAAATATTTAACTTTCACACATTAAAGTCCAATACAGCTAATGAAAGACACAGATCTTGTGAATCCAGCCAACATGTCCGATTTTTAAAATGTTTTACAGGGAAGACACAATATGTAAAGATGTACATCTATTACCTAAAAACACATTAGCATAATCCACCATCTTTTATTTGTCCACCAACACCAGTAGCTATCACCAATTCGGCTAAACTAAGATATTTATAGCCCCTAACCAAGAAAAAAACTCATCAGATGACAGTCTGATAACATATTTATGGTATGGTATAGGTTTTGTTAGAAAAAAGTGCATATTTCAGGTAGATGGCATAGGTTACAATTGCACCCACCGTCACAAATGGACTAGAATAATTACTATGAGCAACGTGTTTACCTACTTACTAATCATCAAACATTTCGTAAAAATACACAGCATACACTAATCGGAAGACACAGATCCTGTGAATACAGACAATATTTCAGATTTTCTAAGTGTCTTACAGCGAAAACACAATAAATCGTTATATTAGCATAGCACATAGCACATAGCAGCCCAGCATTGATTCTAGCCAAAGTGGGCGATAACGTCAACATCGCCAAAAATATATTAATTTTTTCACTAACCTTCTCAGAATTCTTCAGATGACACTCCTGTAACATCATATTACACAATCCATATAGAGTTTGATCGAAAATGTTTATATTTAGCCACCAAAATCATGGTTAGACAATGTGAAATGTAGCCAAGCTGGTGAGAAAATGTCCTTGCGCCACTTAGACAGTGATCTACTCTTATACATAAATACTCATAAACGTGACTAAAAAATATAGGGTGGACAGGGATTGATAGACAATTTAATTCTTAATACAATCGCGGAATTACATTTTTTAATTTATCCTTACTTTTCAATACAGTTTGCGCCAAGCGAAGCTACGTCAAAAAACATGGCGTCCTAAGCCACTAACATTTTTCGACAGAAACACGATTTATCATAATAAAAATGTCCTACTTTGAGCTGTTCTTCCATCAGTATCTTGGGCAAAGGATCCTTTCTTGGGAGTAATCGTCTTTTGGTGGAAAGCTGTCCTCTTGCCATGTGGAAATGCCAACTGCGTTCGGGATGAACTGGAAGCGTGCCCAGCAATTCACAGCGTTTCAGCAATAAATGTCCCAAAATCGCACTAAACGGATATAAATTGCTATAAAACGCTTTAAATTAACTACCTTATGATGTTTTTAACTCCCATAACGAGTAGAAACATGACCCGAGTAATATTACTCCCTCCACTAATGCTTGGAACAGGTGCGGCTCGGTGTCCTCTAGGCGCATGACGCAGCTCCAAAAGAGTGACTAGCCTCAGGGTTTTTTCATTTGTAGTGCCTGTGAACGCGCAATAGACCCCATTCAAATCGTCATCACGTAAAGGCATCCAGGGGAAGACGTAAGCAGTGTCCGTATACTCATAGCAATAACAGTGCCCTTTTAACTGACTCCAGATCAGGGGCCAAAATTTCTGAAATCTGACTCCATGTCAGGGAAATTGCTGTAGAATGGGCTCTGTTCCACTTAGAGACAAAATTTCAACTCCTATAGAAACTATAGACTGTTTTCTATCCAATAATAATAATAATATGCATATTGTACGATCAAGGATTTTGTGGAAAGCCGTTTCAAAAATTACACGATTAGCATAAATAGTCACAACAGCGCCCCCATTCTCAACAGGTTTTAAGATCACCGCTTTATTTTAAGAATGTGAAATGTCAGAATAATAGTAGAGAGAATTATTTATTTTAGCTTTTATTTCTTTCATCACATTCCCAGTGGGTCAGAAGTTTACATACACTCAAGTAGAATTTGGTAGCATTGCCTTTCAATTGTTTAACTTGGGTCAAACGTATCGGGTAGCCTTCCACAAGCTTCCCACAATAAATTTGGTGCATTTTGGCACATTCCTTCTGACAGAGCTGGTGTAACTGAGTCAGGTTTATAGGCCTCCTTGCTCACACACGTTTTTTCAGTTCTGCCCACAAATCTTCTACAGGATTGAGTTCAGGGCTTTGTGATGGCCACTCCAATACCTTGACTTTGTTGTCCTTAAGCCAATTTGCCACAACTTGGAAGTATGCTTGGGGTCATTGTCCATTTGGAAGACCCATTTGTGACCAAGCTTTGACTTCCTGACATGTTGCTTCAATATATCCACATCATTTTCCATCCTCATGATGCCATCTATTTTGTGAAGTGCACCAGTCCTTCCTGCAGCAAAGCACCCCCACAACAAGATGCTGCCACCTCCGTGCATCACGGTTGGGATGGTGTTCTTCGGCTTGCAAGCCTCCCCCTCTTTCCTCCAAACATAACAATGGTCATTTTGGCCAAACAGTTCTATTTTTGTTTCATCAGACCAGAGGACATTTCTCCAAAAGTACGATATTTGTCCCCATGTGCAGTTGCAAACCGTAGTCTGGCTTCTATTATGGCAGTTTTGGAGCAGTGGCTTCTTCCTTGCTGAGCGGCATTTCAGGTTATGTTGATATAGGTCTCGTTTTACTGTGCATATAGTTACTTTAGTACCTGTTTCTTCCAGCATCTTCACAAGGTACTTTGCTGTCGTTCTGAGATTGATTTGCACTTTTCGCACCAAAGTACGTTCATCTCTAGGAGACCGAACTCGTCTCCTTCCTGAGCGGTATGACGGCTGTGTTGTCCCATGGTGTTCATACTTGCGTACTATTGTTTGTACAGTTGAATGTGGTACCTTCAGGCGTTTGGAAATTGCTCCCAAGGATGAACCAGACTTGTGGAGGTCTACAATTTTTTTTCTGAGGTCTTGGCTGATTTCTTTTGATTTTCCCATGATGTCAAGCAAAGAGGCACTGAGTTTGAAGGTAGGACTTGAAATATATCCACAGGTACACATCCAAATGACTCAAATGATGTCAATTAGCCTATCAGAAGCTTCTAAAGCCATGTCATCATTTTCTGGAATTTTCCAAGTTGTTTAACTTCTCTGGCGCAGGCAATCCGCTAGCGAACCACCTCAACAACATCCGGTGAAATTGCAGAGCTCCAAATTCAAAATACAAAAATAGTCATAATAAACATTCATAAGAAATAAAAATGTTATACATCAGTTTAAAGATTAAGTTATTGATAAATCCAGACACTTTGTCAGATTTTAAAAAGGCTTTACAGCAAAAGCATACTATGCGATTATCTGAGGACAGCGCCCCGCTTACAAAGCATACAAACATTTTACAACCATGTAAAGGAATTACAAAAGTCATAAATAGCAATAAAATTAATCACTTACCTTTGAAGATCTTCATTTGGTTGCAGTCACAAGAGTCCCAGCTACACAATAAATGTTTGTTTTGTTCGATAAAGTCCCTCTTTATATCCCCAAAACGTTTTTTGTTGGCGTGTTTTGTTCAGTAATCCACTGGCTCAAAGGCGGT
Source organism: Salvelinus fontinalis (assembly GCF_029448725.1). Taxonomy (NCBI): domain Eukaryota; kingdom Metazoa; phylum Chordata; class Actinopteri; order Salmoniformes; family Salmonidae; genus Salvelinus; species Salvelinus fontinalis. The sequence continues at coordinate 581,527 of NC_074701.1, forward strand.
CAAAACATGCAGATGAATACATCCTAATAGTATCGGTAAAGTTCGTCGAAACTTGTCAAACGATGTTTATAATTAATTCTCAGGTTGTCAATTGTCTAAATAATCGATAATATTTAAACCGGACAATAGCGTATTCAATAGAAAGGAAAAACAACGAAGGTGCTCACTCGGTCACGCACGTAAACCAGCTCTGCATTCTTTCTCAGTCCACTGACAAAAAGGTCTCATTCTACTTCATTTTTCGGAAAACAAGCCTGAAACAATGTCTAAAGACTGTTGACATCTTGCGGAAGCCATAGGAACTGCATTCTGGGCCCAAAACCATTAGATACTCTATAGGCATTCAATTGAAAAGTACCCACATCAACAAAATCCCACTTCCTGGATGGATTTTCCTTCTGTTGCACTCACAGCCATTATCTTAACAGTTATGGAAACATTAGAGTGTTTCCTATCCAAATCTACCAATTATATGCATATCCTAGCTTCTGGGGCTCAGTAACAGGCAGTTTACTTTGGGCACGCTACTCATCCAGATGTCAAAATACTGCCCCCAAGCCATAAGAAGTTTTAAAGGCACATACAACTTAGTGTTTGTAAACTTCTGACCCACTGGAATTGTGGTACAGTGAATTATAAGATAAATAATCTGTCTGTAAATAATTGTTGGGAAAATGATTTGCGTCATGCACAAAGTAGATGTCCTAACCGACTTGCCAAAACTATAGCTATGTTAACAAGAAATTTGTGGAGTGGTTGAAAAACTAGTTTAATGACTCCAACCTAAGTGTATGTAAACTTCCGACTTAAACTGTATGTATAGTCACAATCATTTAACCTGTGGTACCTGGATATGCTTTCATCAGGTTTGCTCTCAGAGGGAATGCCTCATCTCCCACAAAGACATATGGGCTCTGTGTTTGTGTCCCCTACAAGCAATCTGGCCTTGGTAGTGGCAGCTGGGCTATAATGAGTTGATTCGCGAGAAGATTCCTGCATCTCCCTCCCGGTCACATGCGACCCCGTCGATCATGGTGAAGCGACACCTTGCACCGTGTATTGCAGACTTACATCAGGGCCAATGAGAAAAAACCTTTCTAGTTTTAATACTCGCTGCCCGAGTTAGCCGGAGCTCGGATCGGAATATGTTTTCTGTCGACAGCTCGGATAATTCCAAAGATCCCAAAACTCTGGCGATTTCGGCCCATTTTGCCACAAAGGGATAAGCTAGAAAATCCTCCTTCAGGACATGCCAGATAGCCTGGCACAATTCCGTGATGATGGCACAAACTGTCGAGATTTCTAGCTTGTAACTCGCTGCGATACTTTACTGTGTGCTGCCACTCACCAAAAACCGAGAGGTCACAGCCAGCCTTTCTGCAGCAATAATGGGCAAGCTGTGAGTTCTCTCATGAGAGATGTGAGGGGCAAACCGCTAAAGAAAGTCGTCAAATCTGGCAGCCGACATCTGAATGTATTGAAAATGTCTTTCCTCTTCAATGCTTTGCAAAGTATTCTCCATCGTCCCCTCTTGTAGTGTTCAGTGGATGAACATGCCATTTTCTCCCTTGTTATTTTTATTTATCCTCCTGAGAAGTAAGAGCAATCCAAGCTCTTCCTATGCGTAGTGAGACATGTTTGCTTCTGCAGCTAATTAAATCCTTAAAAAGTAGCGTTGAAAAGCCTACAACACCATATTTACAAGCTTTAACCATAGATTTTTTCTGGCCACTCTTCCGTAAAGGCCAGCTCTGTGGAGTGTACGACTTAATGTGGTCCCACGGACAGATACTCCTATCTCTGCTGTGGAGCTTTGCAGCTCCTTCAGGGTTATCTTTAGTCTCTTTGTTGCATCTCTGATTAATGCCCTCCATACCTGTTCCGTGAGTTTTGGTGGGCGGTCCTCTCTTGACAGGTTTGTTGTGGTGCCATATTCTTTCCATTTTTTTAATAATTGATTTAATGGTGCTCTGTGGGATGTTCAAAGTTTCAGATATTTTTTTATAACTCAACCCTGATCTGTACTTCTCCAAAACTTTGTCCCTGACCTGTTTGGAGATCTCATTGGTCTTCATGGTGCCGCTTGCTTGGTGGTGCCCCTTGCATAGTGGTGTTGCAGACTCTGGGGCCTTTCAGATCAGGTGTATATATACTGAGATCATGTGACACTTAGATAAAGTCCACCTGTGTGCAATGTAACTAATTATGTGACTTCTGAAGGTAATTGGTTGCACCACATCTTTTTTAGGGGCTTCATAGCAAAGGGGGTGAATCCATATGCCCGCATCACTTTTCCGTATTTTGAAACAAGTTCTTTTTTTATTCCACTTCACCAATTTGGACTATTTTGTTTATGTCCATTACATGAAATCCAAATAAAAATCAATTTAAATGACAGGTTGTAATGCAACAAAATAGGAAAAACACCAAGGGGGATGAATACTTTTGCAAGGCACTGTATGTAGAGACCTTTAGTCTTACATACACTACTGGCTAGTAGCTCATGGGCTCCAGACACAGTCTTGTACAGTACACGGACGGACATGCACGCAAACAGATACACAGCCATGCACACACACTCATGCTCACACATACAGACATCCTCCAGGGGCCCCTCCATTCTAAAATAGCCCTGCATGAATATGTGTTCATTTAAGAACACAAGGATTTTCTCTTTTCTGGTGACAATGACCTATTGTTCAGAGTCAAAGCAAGCAGGGGAAAAACAGTGGATTCGTGGAATGTAAGAGTCTTATTCATTACTCTCTATTTCCCCTACTTTTAACAACATACATACATAGTGGGGTCTGAAATGATTTAGACCCTTACCAACATACATACATAGTGGGGTCTGAAATGATTTAGACCCTTAACAAAGATGAGCAATAATGACTGTATAAAATAAATAATTCAAATATTGAGATATATTGTATGCAATGTTTTTGGTTATTATATCTTGTTTGGGATGGGGGCAGTATTTTGACCTCCGGATGAAAAGCGTGCCCAAAGTAAACTGCCTGTTACTCAGGCCCAGAAGCTAGGATATGCATATACTTGGTATATTTGGATAGAAAACACTCTAAAGTTTCTAAAACTGTTAATATAATGTCTGTGAGTATAACTTTTATAACAAAAAAACGCCATTTGGGTTGCGCGTTATGTTCAGAAAACCAAAGCCTCGTTCCGTTCGACGAAAATTCCAAAAAGTATCCGTAATGGTCGTAGAAACATGTCAAATGTTTTTTTATAATCAATCCTCAGGTTGTTTTTAACAAACATAATCAATAATATTTCAACCGGACCGTAACCTACTCAATTAGAGAGAAAAAGAAAATGGGGAGCTACCCTCTCGCGCTCAGGAACTAATCTGAGGACACCTGACTACTTTTGAAAAATCTCGCTCATATTTCAAAATAAAAGCCTGAAACTATGTCTAAAGCCTGGTCACAGCCTGAGGAAGCCATTGGAAAAGGAATCTGGTTGATACCCCTTTAAATAGAAGAAAGACGGGCCAGGAAACACAGATAAAAAAAAAAAATCACTTCCGGGTTAGATTTTCTCAGGTTTTCGCCTGCAGAATCAGTTTTGTTATACTCACAGACAATATTTTGACAGTTTTGGAAACTGTGGAGTGTTTTCTATCCTAATCTGTAAATTATATGCATATTCTACGATCTGGACCTGAGAAATAGTCTGTTTACCTTGGGAACGTTATTTTAAGAAAATAAAAAAAATCTGACCCCTAGCGTCAAGAGGTTAAAACTTCTTCAGGATCGGTGGGTCCCCTGCGGGTCATTGAGCTTGTCACACCCTGGCCTTAGTATTCTTTGTTTTCTTTATTATTTTAGTTAGGTCAGGGTGTGACATGGGGAATGTTTGTGTTTTGTTGGTTTTGGGTGATTATATGGTAAAGGGGGTGTTGGGTGTATTGTATGGGTTTGTGTGTAGTGCATGTGTCTAGTGTTGTCTATGTATGTTTAGTTGTCTAGGAGAGTCTATGGTTACCTGAATGAGTTCCCAATTAGAGACAGCTGATTTCGGTTGTCTCTGATTGGGAGCCTTATTTAGGGTAGCCATAGGCTCTCATTGGTTGTGAGTAATTGTCTATGTAGAACGTTTGTAGCCTGTATGTATGTGCACAACGTTTGTAGCTTCACGGTCGTTTTGTTGTTTTGTTAGTTTGTATAGAGTTTTGTGTCGTGTTCATCTTCGTGGTGTTAATAAAAGAAGATGGCTTATTTTCCAACTGCTGCGTTTTGGTCCGTCAATCCAATTCGTCCTCCCAACTCCAGAAATCCTGTGTAGGTAGGTCCTGTTGCCGCCTTCCATGCCGCTTGGTCCTATGGTGAGTAATTCTGTCACGATTGTGTGGCGGATTGACGGACCAAAACGCAGCAGTTGGAAAATAAGCCATCTTCTTTTATTAACACCACGAAGATGAACACGACACAAAACTCTATACAAACTAACAAAACAACAAAACGACCGTGAAGCTACAAACGTTGTGCACATACATACAGGCTACAAACGTTCTACATAGACAATTACTCACAACCAATGAGAGCCTATGGCTACCCTAAATAAGGCTCCCAATCAGAGACAACCGAAATCAGCTGTCTCTAATTGGGAACTCATTCAGGTAACCATAGACTCTCCTAGACAACTAAACATACATAGACAACACTAGACACATGCACTACACACAAACCCATACAATACACCCAACACCCCCTTTACCATATAATCACCCAAAACCAACAAAACACAAACATTCCCCATGTCACACCCTGACCTAACTAAAATAATAAAGAAAACAAAGAATACTAAGGCCAGGGTGTGACAGAGCTAATGTAGGCTAATACAATTAGCATGAAGTTGTAAGTAACAAGAACATTTCCCGGGACATAGACATATCTGAAAATGGTAGAAAGCTTAAATTCTTGTTAGTCTAACTGCTCTGTCCAATTTACAGTAGCTATTACAGTGAAAGAATACCATGCTATTGTTTGAGGAGAGTGCTCATTTTTGAAAATGAAAAGTTATTAACAAACCAATTAGGCACATTTGGGCAGTCTTGATTACATTTACATTACATTTAAGTCATTTAGCAGACGCTCTTATCCAGAGCGACTTACAAATTGGTGCATTCACCTTATGATATCCAGTGGAACAACCACTTAACAATAGTGCATCTAACTCTTTTAAGGGGGGGGGGGGGGGGTTAGAAGGATTACTTTATCCTATCCTAGGTATTCCTTAAAGAGGTGGGGTTTCAGGTGTCTCCGGAAGGTGGTGATTGACTCCGCTGACCTGGCGTCGTGAGGGAGTTTGTTCCACCATTGGGGTGCCAGAGCAGCGAACAGTTTTGACTGGGCTGAACGGGAACTGTACTTCCTCAGAGGTAGGGAGGCGAGCAGGCCAGAGGTGGATGAACGCAGTGCCCTTGTTTGGGTGTAGGGCCTGATCAGAGCCTGAAGGTACGGAGGTGCCGTTCCCCTCACAGCTCCGTAGGCAAGCACCATGGTCTTGTAGCGGATGCGAGCTTCAACTGGAAGCCAGTGGAGAGAGCGGAGGAGCGGGGTGACGTGAGAGAACTTGGGAAAGTTGAACACCAGACGGGCTGCGGCGTTCTGGATGAGTTGTAGGGGTTTAATGGCACAGGCAGGGAACCCAGCCAACAGCGAGTTGCAGTAATCCAGACGGGAGATGACAAGTGCTTAGATTAGGACCTGCGCCGCTTCCTGCGTGAGGCAGGGTCGTACTCTGCGAATGTTGTAGAGCATGAACCTACAGGAACGGGTCACCGCCTTGATGTTAGTTGAGAACGACAGGGTGTTGTCCAGGATCACGCCAAGGTTCTTAGCACTCTGGGAGGAGGACACAATGGAGTTGTCAACCGTGATGGCGAGATCATGGAACGGGCAGTCCTTCCCCGGGAGGAAAAGCAGCTCCGTCTTGCCGAGGTTCAGTTTGAGGTGGTGATCCGTCATCCACACTGATATGTCTGCCAGACATGCAGAGATGCGATTCACCACCTGGTTATCAGAGGGGGGAAAGGAGAAGATTAATTGTGTGTCGTCTGCATAGCAATGATAGGAGAGACCATGTGAGGATATGACAGAACCAAGTGACTTGGTGTATAGCGAGAATAGGAGAGGGCCTAGAACAGAGCCCTGGGGGACACCAGTGGTGAGAGCACGTGGTGCGGAGACAGATTCTCGCCACGCCACCTGGTAGGAGCGACCTGTCAGGTAGGACACAATCCAAGCATGGGCCGCGCCGGAGATGCCCAGCTCGGAGAGGGTGGAGAGGAGGATCTGATGGTTCACAGTATCAAAGGCAGCCGATAGGTCTAGAAGGATGAGAGCAGAGGAGAGAGAGTTAGCTTTAGCAGTGCGGAGCGCCTCCGTGACACAGAGAAGAGCAGTCTCAGTTGAATGACTAGTCTTGAAACCTGACTGATTTGGATCAAGAAGGTCATTCTGAGAGAGATAGCAGGAGAGCTGGCCAAGGACGGCACGTTCAAGAGTTTTAGAGAGAAAAGAAAGAAGGGATACTGGTCTGTAGTTGTTGACATCGGAGGGATCGAGTGTAGGTTTTTTCAGAAGGGGTGCAACTCTCGCTCTCTTGAAGACGGAAGGGACGTAGCCAGCGGTCAAGGATGAGTTGATGAGCGAGGTGAGGTAAGGGAGAAGGTCTCCGGAAATGGTCTGGAGAAGAGAGGAGGGGATAGGGTCAAGCGGGCAGGTTGTTGGGCGGCCGGCCGTCACAAGACGCGAGATTTCATCTGGAGAGAGAGGGGAGAAAGAGGTCAAAGCACAGGGTAGGGCAGTGTGAGCAGAACCAGCGGAGTCGTTTGACTTAGCAAACGAGGATCGGATGTCGTCGACCTTCTTTTCAAAATGGTTGACGAAGTCATCAGCAGAGAGGGAGGAGGGGGGAGGAGGGGGAGGAGGATTCAGGAGGGAGGAGAAGGTGGCAAAGAGCTTCCTAGGGTTAGAGGCAGATGCTTGGAATTTAGAGTGGTAGAAATTGGCTTTAGCAGCAGAGACAGAAGAGGAGAATGTAGAGAGGAGGGAGTGAAAGGATGCCAGGTCCGCAGGGAGGCGAGTTTTCCTCCATTTCCGCTCGGCTGCCCGGAGCCCTGTTCTGTGAGCTCGCAATGAGTCTTCGAGCCACGGAGCAGGAGGGGAGGACCGAGCCGGCCTGGAGGATAGAGAGAGTCAAAGGATGCAGAAAGGGAGGAGAGGAGGGTTGAGGAGGCAGAATCAGGAGATAGGTTGGAGAAGGTTTGAGCAGAGGGAAGAGATGATAGGATGGAAGAGGAGAGAGTAGCGGGGGAGAGAGAGCGAAGGTTGGGACGGCGCGATACCATCCGAGTAGGGGCAGTGTGGGAAGTGTTGGATGAGAGCGAGAGGGAAAAGGATACAAGGTAGTGGTCGGAGACTTGGAGGGGAGTTGCAATGAGATTAGTGGAAGAACAGCATCTAGTAAAGATGAGGTCAAGCGTATTGCCTGCCTTGTGAGTAGGGGGGGAAGGTGAGAGGGTGAGGTCAAAAGAGGAGAGGAGTGGAAAGAAGGAGGCAGAGAGGAATGAGTCAAAGGTAGACGTGGGGAGGTTAAAGTCACCCAGAACTGTGAGAGGTGAGCCATCCTCAGGAAAGGAACTTATCAGGGCGTCAAGCTCATTGATGAACTCTCCAAGGGAACCTGGAGGGCGATAAATGATAAGGATGTTAAGCTTGAAAGGGCTGGTAACTGTGACAGCATGGAATTCAAAGGAGGCGATAGACAGATGGGTCAGGGGAGAAAGAGAGAATGTCCACTTGGGAGAGATGAGGATCCCAGTGCCACCACCCCGCTGACCAGAAGCTCTCGGGGTGTGCGAGAACACGTGGGCAGACGAGGAGAGAGCAGTAGGAGTAGCAGTGTTATCAGTGGTAATCCATGTTTCCGTCAGTGCCAAGAAGTCGAGGGACTGGAGGGAAGCATAGGCTGAGATGAACTCTGCCTTGTTGGCCGCAGATCGGCAGTTCCAGAGGCTGCCTGAGACCTGGAACTCCACGTGGGTCGTGCGCGCTGGGACCACCAGGTTAGAGTAGCAGCGGCCACGCGGTGTGAAGCGTTTGTATGATCTGTGCAGAGAGGAGAGAACAGGGATAGACAGACACATAGTTGACAGGCTACAGAAGAGACTACGCTAATGCAAAGGAGATTGGAATGACAAGTGGACTACACGTCTCGAATGTTCAGAAAGTTAAGCTTACGTTGCAAAAAATCTTATTGACTAAAATGTTAAAATGAATTTTATTGACTAAAATTGACTAAAATGATATAGTACTGCTGGCTGGTGAAATAGGCTAGCCAGCAGTGGCTGCGTTGTTGACTTTGTTTGAAAGTGTAGCTGGCTAGGTAACCTCTAACTGGCTAGGTAACCTCGACAATTACTCTAGACTACACAATTATCTTGGATACAAAGACGGCTATGTAGCCAGCTAAGATCAAACAAATCAAACTGTTGTACTGTAATGAAATGAAATGTAATACCACCTGTGGAGCAAAGCGGAATGCAACTACTCGCTCCAACCCGGAAGTGCGTATCGTAGAGGGAGAGGCAATAGAAGTGTTGTTTCTTGTATTATTGTCTTTTGTGTCTTTAGAGGACTGCTTCACCTTAATGTCCCCTTTCCCCCCTTTCCCTTTTTCTTCTGTCCTTATTTTGTCCCACTTTGTCCCTTCTTTGTCCCTTCTTCTCTTCTGCCAACTAGACACTCCTTGTTAGCTAGCTAGCTTCTTCCAGGAATGTCCCTAGCAACTGCCTAGCAACAGGTAAACAACTTAGCTAGCTAAGAAAACGGTATAATTTTATGAAAAAATTGTTACGTTTTCAAAAGCCTTTCTTCTTTGTTTGCTGCTTGTTTGGTCTCCTATTCAGTTTGCAGTTTTCTTTTGATTTTTTTTCGATGTACTTTACTCTAAAAAAAACATTTAAATTTCAATATTTGTAGGAGCTCATCTTTTCAGCTGCTGCTGCTTAATTTGGAACTCCGGAACAATAGGCATTGATACAATTGATACAACATTTGGAACAGAAATGCAATGGTTAATTAGATCAGTCTAAAACTTTGCACATACACTGCTTCCATCTAGTGGCCAAATTTCAAAGTGTTTCCTTTCAAATGGTATGAATATGCATATCCTTGCTTTAGGGCCTGAGTTACAGGCAGTTAGATTTGGGTATGTCATTTTAGGCAAACATTTAAAAAAAGGTCTGATCCTTTTAGGAATTAACAATGTATATAAATATAATTATCTGCAACCACCACAGCTTTTCAAAACTGCAAAGTAAGTCAGTTGGTTGGATGGTTGGTTTGGCTCGCTAGATAACTAGCTGGATGTTTTGATTTGAATGTGAGGTTGAGGTTGAGGAGAGAAGCCTGAAGCAAGAGACGGCAACTGAGATGACAGAGGACGTGTGCAGATGCTCGGGAGTACTACAAGGCTACTTTGGACTATTGCCAATGTAATGATTTAGACCCTTAACAAAGATGAGCAATAATGACTGTATAAAATAAATAATTCAAATATTGAGATATATTGTATGCAATGTTTTTGGTTATTATATCTTGTTTGGGATGGGGGCAGTATTTTGACCTCCGGATGAAAAGCGTGCCCAAAGTAAACTGCCTGTTACTCAGGCCCAGAAGCTAGGATATGCATATACTTGGTATATTTGGATAGAAAACACTCTAAAGTTTCTAAAACTGTTAATATAATGTCTGTGAGTATAACTTTTATAACAAAAAAACGCCATTTGGGTTGCGCGTTATGTTCAGAAAACCAAAGCCTCGTTCCGTTCGACGAAAATTCCAAAAAGTATCCGTAATGGTCGTAGAAACATGTCAAATGTTTTTTTATAATCAATCCTCAGGTTGTTTTTAACAAACATAATCAATAATATTTCAACCGGACCGTAACCTACTCAATTAGAGAGAAAAAGAAAATGGGGAGCTACCCTCTCGCGCTCAGGAACTAATCTGAGGACACCTGACTACTTTTGAAAAATCTCGCTCATATTTCAAAATAAAAGCATGAAAATATGTCTAAAGCCTGGTCACAGCCTGAGGAAGCCATTGGAAAAGGAATCTGGTTGATACCCCTTTAAATAGAAGAAAGACGGGCCAGGAAACACAGATAAAAAAAAAAAAATCACTTCCGGGTTAGATTTTCTCAGGTTTTCGCCTGCAGAATCAGTTTTGTTATACTCACAGACAATATTTTGACAGTTTTGGAAACTGTGGAGTGTTTTCTATCCTAATCTGTAAATTATATGCATATTCTACGATCTGGACCTGAGAAATAGTCTGTTTACCTTGGGAACGTTATTTTAAGAAAAGAAAAAAAATCTGACCCCTAGCGTCAAGAGGTTAAAACTTCTTCAGGATCGGTGGGTCCCCTGCGGGTCATTGAGCTAATGTAGGCTAATACAATTAGCATGAAGTTGTAAGTAACAAGAACATTTCCCAGGACATAGACATATCTGAAAATGGTAAAAAGCTTAAATTCTTGTTAGTCTAACTGCTCTGTCCAATTTACAGTAGCTATTACAGTGAAAGAATACCATGCTATTGTTTGAGGAGAGTGCTCATTTTTGAAAATGAAAAGTTATTAACAAACCAATTAGGCACATTTGGGCAGTCTTGATTACATTTACATTACATTTAAGTCATTTAGCAGACGCTCTTATCCAGAGCGACTTACAAATTGGTGCATTCACCTTATGATATCCAGTGGAACAACCACTTAACAATAGTGCATCTAACTCTTTTAAGGGGGGGGGGGGGGGGGTTAGAAGGATTACTTTATCCTATCCTAGGTATTCCTTAAAGAGGTGGGGTTTCAGGTGTCTCCGGAAGGTGGTGATTGACTCCGCTGACCTGGCGTCGTGAGGGAGTTTGTTCCACCATTGGGGTGCCAGAGCAGCGAAGAGTTTTGACTGGGCTGAACGGGAACTGTACTTCCTCAGAGGTAGGGAGGCGAGCAGGCCAGAGGTGGATGAACGCAGTGCCCTTGTTTGGGTGTAGGGCCTGATCAGAGCCTGAAGGTACGGAGGTGCCGTTCCCCTCACAGCTCCGTAGGCAAGCACCATGGTCTTGTAGCGGATGCGAGCTTCAACTGGAAGCCAGTGGAGAGAGCGGAGGAGCGGGGTGACGTGAGAGAACTTGGGAAAGTTGAACACCAGACGGGCTGCGGCGTTCTGGATGAGTTGTAGGGGTTTAATGGCACAGGCAGGGAACCCAGCCAACAGCGAGTTGCAGTAATCCAGACGGGAGATGACAAGTGCTTGGATTAGGACCTGCGCCGCTTCCTGCGTGAGGCAGGGTCGTACTCTGCGAATGTTGTAGAGCATGAACCTACAGGAACGGGTCACCGCCTTGATGTTAGTTGAGAACGACAGGGTGTTGTCCAGGATCACGCCAAGGTTCTTAGCACTCTGGGAGGAGGACACAATGGAGTTGTCAACCGTGATGGCGAGATCATGGAACGGGCAGTCCTTCCCCGGGAGGAAGAGCAGCTCCGTCTTGCCGAGGTTCAGTTTGAGGTGGTGATCCGTCATCCACACTGATATGTCTGCCAGACATGCAGAGATGCGATTCACCACCTGGTTATCAGAGGGGGGAAAGGAGAAGATTAATTGTGTGTCGTCTGCATAGCAATGATAGGAGAGACCATGTGAGGATATGACAGAACCAAGTGACTTGGTGTATAGCGAGAATAGGAGAGGGCCTAGAACAGAGCCCTGGGGGACACCAGTGGTGAGAGCACGTGGTGCGGAGACAGATTCTCGCCACGCCACCTGGTAGGAGCGACCTGTCAGGTAGGACACAATCCAAGCATGGGCCGCGCCGGAGATGCCCAGCTCGGAGAGGGTGGAGAGGAGGATCTGATGGTTCACAGTATCAAAGGCAGCCGATAGGTCTAGAAGGATGAGAGCAGAGGAGAGAGAGTTAGCTTTAGCAGTGCGGAGCGCCTCCGTGACACAGAGAAGAGCAGTCTCAGTTGAATGACTAGTCTTGAAACCTGACTGATTTGGATCAAGAAGGTCATTCTGAGAGAGATAGCAGGAGAGCTGGCCAAGGACGGCACGTTCAAGAGTTTTAGAGAGAAAAGAAAGAAGGGATACTGGTCTGTAGTTGTTGACATCGGAGGGATCGAGTGTAGGTTTTTTCAGAATGGGTGCAACTCTCGCTCTCTTGAAGACGGAAGGGACGTAGCCAGCGGTCAAGGATGAGTTGATGAGCGAGGTGAGGTAAGGGAGAAGGTCTCCGGAAATGGTCTGGAGAAGAGAGGAGGGGATAGGGTCAAGCGGGCAGGTTGTTGGGCGGCCGGCCGTCACAAGACGCAAGATTTCATCTGGAGAGAGAGGGGAGAAAGAGGTCAAAGCACAGGGTAGGGCAGTGTGAGCAGAACCAGCGGAGTCGTTTGACTTAGCAAACGAGGATCGGATGTCGTCGACCTTATTTTCAAAATGGTTGACGAAGTCATCAGCAGAGAGGGAGGAGGGGGGAGGAGGGGGAGGAGGATTCAGGAGGGAGGAGAAGGTGGCAAAGAGCTTCCTAGGGTTAGAGGCAGATGCTTGGAATTTAGAGTGGTAGAAATTGGCTTTAGCAGCAGAGACAGAAGAGGAGAATGTAGAGAGGAGGGAGTGAAAGGATGCCAGGTCCGCAGGGAGGCGAGTTTTCCTCCATTTCCGCTCGGCTGCCCGGAGCCCTGTTCTGTGAGCTCGCAATGAGTCTTCGAGCCACGGAGCAGGAGGGGAGGACCGAGCCGGCCTGGAGGATAGAGAGAGTCAAAGGATGCAGAAAGGGAGGAGAGGAGGGTTGAGGAGGCAGAATCAGGAGATAGGTTGGAGAAGGTTTGAGCAGAGGGAAGAGATGATAGGATGGAAGAGGAGAGAGTAGCGGGGGAGAGAGAGCGAAGGTTGGGACGGCGCGATACCATCCGAGTAGGGGCAGTGTGGGAAGTGTTGGATGAGAGCGAGAGGGAAAAGGATACAAGGTAGTGGTCGGAGACTTGGAGGGGAGTTGCAATGAGATTAGTGGAAGAACAGCATCTAGTAAAGATGAGGTCAAGCGTATTGCCTGCCTTGTGAGTAGGGGGGGAAGGTGAGAGGGTGAGGTCAAAAGAGGAGAGGAGTGGAAAGAAGGAGGCAGAGAGGAATGAGTCAAAGGTAGACGTGGGGAGGTTAAAGTCACCCAGAACTGTGAGAGGTGAGCCATCCTCAGGAAAGGAACTTATCAGGGCGTCAAGCTCATTGATGAACTCTCCAAGGGAACCTGGAGGGCGATAAATGATAAGGATGTTAAGCTTGAAAGGGCTGGTAACTGTGACAGCATGGAATTCAAAGGAGGCGATAGACAGATGGGTCAGGGGAGAAAGAGAGAATGTCCACTTGGGAGAGATGAGGATCCCAGTGCCACCACCCCGCTGACCAGAAGCTCTCGGGGTGTGCGAGAACACGTGGGCAGACGAGGAGAGAGCAGTAGGAGTAGCAGTGTTATCAGTGGTAATCCATGTTTCCGTCAGTGCCAAGAAGTCGAGGGACTGGAGGGAAGCATAGGCTGAGATGAACTCTGCCTTGTTGGCCGCAGATCGGCAGTTCCAGAGGCTGCCTGAGACCTGGAACTCCACGTGGGTCGTGCGCGCTGGGACCACCAGGTTAGAGTAGCAGCGGCCACGCGGTGTGAAGCGTTTGTATGGTCTGTGCAAAGAGGAGAGAACAGGGATAGACAGACACATAGTTGACAGGCTACAGAAGAGACTACGCTAATGCAAAGGAGATTGGAATGACAAGTGGACTACACGTCTCGAATGTTCAGAAAGTTAAGCTTACGTTGCAAAAAATCTTATTGACTAAAATGTTAAAATGAATTTTATTGACTAAAATTGACTAAAATGATATAGTACTGCTGGCTGGTGAAATAGGCTAGCCAGCAGTGGCTGCGTTGTTGACTTTGTTTGAAAGTGTAGCTGGCTAGGTAACCTCTAACTGGCTAGGTAACCTCGACAATTACTCTAGACTACACAATTATCTTGGATACAAAGACGGCTATGTAGCCAGCTAAGATCAAACAAATCAAACTGTTGTACTGTAATGAAATGAAATGTAATACCACCTGTGGAGCAAAGCGGAATGCAACTACTCGCTCCAACCCGGAAGTGCGTATCGTAGAGGGAGAGGCAATAGAAGTGTTGTTTCTTGTATTATTGTCTTTTGTGTCTTTAGAGGACTGCTTCACCTTAATGTCCCCTTTCCCCCCTTTCCCTTTTTCTTCTGTCCTTATTTTGTCCCACTTTGTCCCTTCTTTGTCCCTTCTTCTCTTCTGCCAACTAGACACTCCTTGTTAGCTAGCTAGCTTCTTCCAGGAATGTCCCTAGCAACTGCCTAGCAACAGGTAAACAACTTAGCTAGCTAAGAAAACGGTATAATTTTATGAAAAAATTGTTACTTTTTCAAAAGCCTTTCTTCTTTGTTTGCTGCTTGTTTGGTCTCCTATTCAGTTTGCAGTTTTCTTTTGATTTTTTTTCGATGTACTTTACTCTAAAAAAAACATTTAAATTTCAATATTTGTAGGAGCTCATCTTTTCAGCTGCTGCTGCTTAATTTGGAACTCCGGAACAATAGGCATTGATACAATTGATACAACATTTGGAACAGAAATGCAATGGTTAATTAGATCAGTCTAAAACTTTACACATACACTGCTTCCATCTAGTGGCCAAATTTCAAAGTGTTTCCTTTCAAATGGTATGAATATGCATATCCTTGCTTTAGGGCCTGAGTTACAGGCAGTTAGATTTGGGTATGTCATTTTAGGCAAACATTTAAAAAAAGGTCTGATCCTTTTAGGAATTAACAATGTATATAAATATAATTATCTGCAACCACCACAGCTTTTCAAAACTGCAAAGTAAGTCAGTTGGTTGGATGGTTGGTTTGGCTCGCTAGATAACTAGCTGGATGTTTTGATTTGAATGTGAGGTTGAGGTTGAGGAGAGAAGCCTGAAGCAAGAGACGGCAACTGAGATGACAGAGGACGTGTGCAGATGCTCGGGAGTACTACAAGGCTACTTTGGACTATTGCCAATGTGCAATGAGCTTTCAGGCGTCCCAACAGCTGCCAGGGTATCGCCTAGGTGGGTGCTGCATGTTGGTGGTGGTCAAGGAGTAGCTGGCTAGCTACCGGCAACAGAGATAGACCAGTTGCGTTGTTGACTACAGTCATCATGTCTCTGAGTCCAGACCTGTCTGACCCTGTCCCTGACCAAGACTCCTGAGGTTTTCACCTGGCTGTGACTAACCGTGCCGCTCCCTCCTCACAAAGATATTAATCACACAGTTTCACATTATTGATTTGTTTATTTAATTATTTGTTTTTTTATTTAGATGGACTCTTAGCTGTCATAGTTGTATATCTAAGAAACAAAACCTTACTATAAGGTCTGTGTACGGCCCTGGTGTGTTGACTGAGGTCGTCCACCCTGTTTCCACACCACTTCCCCTCTGACAGTGGGCTGCATGGAGATGGTCCGGAACCACTGCCAGGACCAGAGAACCCAAGGCTGTGTTTCAAATGGCACTCTACTTCCTATATAGTGCACTACTTTTGACCAGTGGTGAAATAATTACCCAATTGTCATACTTGAGTAAAAGTAAAGATACCTTAATAGAAAATGAAAGTGAAAGTCATTCCAGTAAAATACTACTTGAGTAAATATACTTAACTTCTTTGGGGTAGGGGGCAGTATTTTCACGTCCGGATGAAAAACATGCCCAGAGTAAACTGCCTTCTACTCAGGCCCAGATGCTAGGATATGCATATTATTAGTAGATTTGATAGAAATAGATAGATAGAAAACACTCTGAAGTTTCTAAAACTGTTTGACTGATGTCTGTGAGTATAATAGAACTCATATGGCAGGCAGAAACATGAGAAAAAATCAAACCAGGAAGTGGGAAATCTGAGGTTTTTAGTTTTTCAACTCTTTGCTTATCCAAGATGCAATGGAAATGGGGTCATGTTGCACTTCCTACGGCTTCCACAAGATGTCAACAGTCTTTAGAACCTTGTTTGATGCTTCTACTGTGAAGTGGGGCCGGATGAGAGGGGATTGAGTAAGGTCTGCCATGAGCTGAACATGCGCTGACCATGCTCGTTCACGTGAGAGTCTTCCATCGCATTTCTGAAGACAAAGGAATTCTCCGGTTGGAACATTATTGAAGATTTATGTTAAAAACATCCTAAAGATTGATTCTAAACTTTGTTTGACATGTTACTACGGCCTGTAATATGACTTCTCGTCTGAACTTTTGCCTGGACCTGCCCGCGCGTCGTGAGTGTAGATTGTGTACTGAACGCACGAACAACAAGGAGGAATTTGGACATAAATGATGGACATTATCGAACAAAACAAACATTTATTGTGGAACTGGGATTCCTGGGAGTGCATTCTGATGAAGATCATCAAAGGTAAGGGAATATTTATAACTCTATTTCTGACTTCTGTTGACTCCAACATGGCGGATATGTCTTTGGGTTGATTTGTCGTCTGAGTGCCGTACTCAGATTATTGCATGGTTTGCTTTTTCCGTAAAGTTTTTTTGAAATCTGACACAGCGGTTGCATTAAGGAGAAGTGGATCTAAAATTCCATGTATAACACTTGTATTTTCATCAACATATATGATGACTATTTCTGTAAATTGATGTGGCTCTCTGCAAAATCACCGGATGTTTTGGAACGACTCAACATAACGGGCCAATTTAAACTGAGATTTTTGGATATAAATATTAACTTTACCGAACAAAACATACATGTATTGTGTAACATGAAGTCCTATGAGTGTCATCTGATGAAGATCTTCAAAGGTTAGTGATTCATTTTATCTATATTTCTGCTTTTTCTCACTACTCTCTTTGGCTGGAAAAATGGCTGGGTTTTTCTGTGACTTGGCTCTGACCTAACATAATCGTTTGGTTTGCTTTCATCGTAAAGCCTTTTTGAAATTGGACATTGTGGCTGGGTTTACAACAAGTGTATCTTTAAAATGGTGTAAAGTACATGTATGTTTGAGGAATTTTAATTATAGGATTTCTGTTGTTTTGAATTTGGCGCCCTGCAGTTTCACTGGCTGTTGACGAGGTGAGACGCTACCGTCCCACATACCCTAGAGAGGTTAAAGTAAGTATCAGCAGTAAATGTAATTGTTAAAATATACTTAAGAATCAAAATCCTTATATTAAGCAAACCAGACAGCACGATTTTCTGATTTTTTTTTTACTGATAGCTAGGGGCGCACAGACATATTTTTTAAAAACTAAGCATTTGTGTTTAGTGAGACTGCCATATCAGAGGCAGTAGGGATGATCAGAGATGTTCTCTTGATAAGTGCTAAGCACTAAAATGTAACGAGTACTTTTGGGTGTCAGGGAAAACATATGGAGTAAAAAGTACTTTTTTTTGTTATGTACTGGAGTAAAAATAAAAGTTATTAAAAATATAAATAGCAAAGTAAAGTATAGATACACAAAAAAGGTACTTAAGTAGTACTCTAAAGTACGGGCTGGTCAAAAGTAACGCACTATGTAGAGAGTAGGATACCATTTTGGACGCAGACAGAGACAAGAGCCAGAGCCTCTACTGTCACATCAGAGACAGGCTCCATGACACACAGTGACAGAGGGATTCCACTCAGTAAAACCCCAGGAACATGTACGCTGACAGTGTTTAGTTTAGACAACTCTTAAACGACATGTCATTTCCTGTCTATAACTCACTTCATCCCGCCATCCCCTTCCTCTAACTATTCTTCACCTCCAATACCACCATGAGTTGTGTGTGTGTGTGTGTGTGTGTGTGTGTGTGTGTGTGTGTGTGTGTGTGTGTGTGTGTGTGTGTGTGTGTGTGTGTGTGTGTGTTGAGTTGAGTTGAGTACTGGAAACAGGGCTTTTTATCAATTAGATTTGCAACCTCCTGCATCCTCGATGGACATCACCTGAATGAAAGGTGCCTATCGAGGAGGGGAGGACACTCTTCCGTTTGTCTACCAACGAATTGACACACTCCTCGACCATTTATCGCTTTCCAGGTCACGGAGGACAGAGGATGGAGGAGAGAGGACAGAGGACAGACTTTTGCCCAAACGAGAAAAGACCAGGGAGACAAACAGAGCCACACAGATACAGCACCACAGACATAAGGAACACCCAATGGGCTCTGTCGCTAGGTGGTGCTAAGAGGTACAATTCATAGAAAGAGAATTAGAATAGAATGGCTTCTTCTATTTCTATGGTGCAGTAGGCTAAGGAGCGAAAAACAGCAATGATGAATACCGCCTCGAGTTTTTCCAGACTTTTGCATCTGACTTGGAAAAACTCTCCACACCTTCTTACAAACAACTGTTTTTATTATGCAGAGGTTGTTGACTCTTCTCTTTGTTATTGTTTTGTTGATGAAACTGAGAAGAGGAGCACCCAGCATCTCGTAAAAAAAAAAGTTGCAGTACATATTCTGCTGTTCTACTCGCACGTGCAATGATGTCCGAGCGGGAAAAAAATGTCTTTGTTGTTGTACAGTAGGTGGGGTTCAGGGGCATAGGTATCAGTTCTGAACAGAGATATGAAACTTTCCCACACTGGTGCAAGTTAACCAATGTATCTCTTAGATTAAGGCTGATATGAAAAAAGGAAGTATTTCATTTTTTCATTTAAAATTGATGTGGCAAGCAAACATTCGAAATAAATGATTGATCTTGTTTACCGCAACTAAACAAACATATTCCCTGATATGATCCGTCTCGCAGTGACTATAACCTAAAGTGCCCTTAAGTTTCATGTGAGTGAGACACATCCAAATAGCTCTAAGTTAACCCAAAAAAAAGGAAAAAGAGAAAAGAAATAACAAAGCTTGAGCTAACATGCGCCTAATTCCAAGAATGGACTGTTCGTTGCCGTGAGGTTCCGGGCTTGGATCCAAGCGATAAGCTTGATAAGATATGAGCTACGTTCCCTATCAGTGCAGTGCTGTGACCCCACTGAGTGAGAGCAGAAATAACAATGCTTGCTCTCCAGTAGGGCCCCTGGGTGCATTTACTCAGTGGCATAATGTTTGTGCTCTCAGGCCCTTGCAGCTGCCTTGAAGGCTCCCCTTATCTGGGGCCCCAGCTTGGCTTGGTCTGGGCCAACATAGCACAGTCCTAACTCGGAGTTCCAGCTATGCTGATATTGAATATGCCACACTGTGTACACTACCACTACAAACAAGCCTCACACAAAGGAAAAAGATGTGGAGAGAGAGAAAAGAGAAAGGAAGGGAGAGAGAGAGAGAGAGAGAGTGTGTGAGAAAGAGAGAGAGAGAGAGAGAGAGAGCGTGTGTGTGAGAAAGAGAGCAAGAGAGAGAGAGGAGGTGAAAAGGAGGGAAAAAAACAAGAAGACAAGAAGCCAAAAAGGCTAAAGAACGGCTAGGGTTTTTTGTTGATTTCCATGAGGGGCTCCCATGGTGGGGAGAGTAGGGTGGGGGTTCATTCCTAACTTTGTGCCCGGAAGGGAAGCGGGCTTTTGCTGCTTTGGCTGCAGCCGGGGAATGGAGGCAGGCCTAAGCCCCCGCAGGCACGCATGCCTTGGCTGGCTACGGCTCCTCAAGACTGTCAGCAGGACCCGGGGCCGCCTCCATCTGCAGCGGATGTGGCTGCAGAGCCCCCGACTGACTCCTGCCTAAGTGGCTACCTGGGGGGTTACTGTCTATTTTCTCTGATTCCTGATCCATCTTAGTATACCGGAAACAGCAAGACATAACCATAACACCAATTGGAAGCATGAGACAATTGCCATAATCTGACTGTATAAAGAGAAAAGGAAGTGTAAGAGAGAGAGGGAGATGGAGAGAGAGAGGGGGGAGGGGGTAGTAAGAAAGAGAAAGTGAGAGGGTATGTGTAGTGTAAGAGAACGTGTAATAAGAGAGCGGGGGAGAGGGAGTAAAGAGACATTCGGCACCCCAAAAGTCATACAACTGAAGTAGTTGCAGACGCTGGTGAGTCGCAGTGGAAGTCCATCCAAGAAGAGAAGGAACGGTCCACGTTTCCCATCCTTTTTTCTCCTGCCCTTTATGTTCTCCTCTCACTGGACTTGCACAGAGGCACCGGGCTGGCATTGACATGGTGATTTCCAGCCCCCCTGTTCTTTCTCGAAACACTCCTGAGAATAGTCCTTAATGTCATGAAGCTCTGAGGCCCGTTACGGCTAATTGGAAATATCAAATCTAAAAATACACTGAGACCACCGCACAGCAGTCATTTTGATGCATCTAATCAGGCATCTTGCAATAAACTTAAATAGTCTCAAACTGATATATGTAAATTGATGAACTTCACAACCTCCAACAATTGTTGCAATTGGATGCAAAATTGCAATTAGTTGTTATATGCTGAAAAATATCCCTCATCCTCCAACCACACGCAAACATATTCCAGCCTTTGGATCCCAGACAGTGCCAAAAGAAGACAGCCTTTTGTGTCACAAACCCATACGACTGTCAGAATACACCATCCAACCACTCTAACTCCCTCTCAAAACCAAAATCAAGACATAGTCACAAATCAAAGTGTATTTGTAACGTGCACAGTATACAGCAGGTGTAAACAGTACAGTGGATCCTTACTTGCACTCTCCTCAACAATGCACTAACACTAATACCAAGTCATATAAAATAAATACACACAAGAAATAAATGAGAATAGAAGAAATACAAACAAGAATATACACAAGGTCAAAACCAGTACCAATATCAATATCAGGGTACTGGTGACATTTGAGGTAAGCTATTCAAGCAATAAGGCACGGGGGGGGGGGGGGGGGGGGGTAAATGGCCAATATACCATGGCTAAGGTCTGTTCTTAGGTGCTTTATTGGCTGGATGTGTTTTGGGTGGTGGACCATTCTGGATACACACGGGAAACTGTTGAGTGTGAAAAACCCAGCAGCGTTGCAGTTGTTGACACAAACCGGTGCGCCTGGTATCTACTACCATGCCCCGTTCAAAGGCACTTACATTTTTTGTCTTGCCTGTTCACCCTCTGAATGGCAAACATACACAATCCATGTTTCAATTCTATGGAGATTGTGTGTGTCCGTAATGTGTGAGTCTGTGCGTGCATGTAGTGTGTGGAAGCCTCAGTGTATGAGTGTGTGTGTGTGTGTGTGTGTGTGTGTGTGTGTGTGGGGGGGGGGGGGGGGTGTAAGTGTGTGGTGTGTGGATAGAGTCGTATGAGTGTGTGTAGGTATAGTCAGTGCAAATAGTCCATGAGTGATTAGCTTGGTATAAGGAGGTAGAAGCTGTCTCGGCGCCTGGGACATCCACACCACTCTCTATAGAGCCTTACGGTTGAGGGCGGTGATGCAGCAAGACAGAATGCTCTCAATAGTGCATCTGTAGAAGTTCCTGAGGATCGGAGGGGCCATGCCAAATCTCTTCAGCCGCCTGCTTCATGACTGTGCCGGTGTGATGGGTCCATGTGCCGGTGTGATGGGTCCATGGAGAGGGTCAAGAACTTCAAGTTCTTGACCCTCTCCACTGCATCCCTGTCGATGTGGATGGGGACGTGCTCCCCATCTGCTTCCTTTAGTCCACGATCACCTCTTTGGTTTTACTGACATTGAGGGAGAGGGAGAGGTTGTTGACCTGGCACCACATTACCAGGTTTCAACCTCACTGTAAGCTGTCTCATTGTTGCTGTTGATCAGGCCCTGCCACCATGGCCTCAAAACTGGAAACTGTTTTATATTAGACCCTGAAAGCGAGAGATCTTTTCTTTCTTTCTTTGGGTCCCCAAATGTGGACTATAGGAATTTTAAGCTTAACCCTAAGAAGATTAGGCGGCTCTTCAATACAGCAAACGGCCCTGGCAGATCAAAGACTGATGTCTGATTTATTGGTCATTAGCTGTGGCTTATCCCAAAATGCCTTCAACCCCCAATACTGATCCCCTCCCTCTATATCCCCTAGCCCAGCACAGTGCACCAGAACTGCGTTCAAGTACTAATAGATATCTTTCAAATACATTTAGCGTTTGCTAAAATACTTGGCTGCAGTGCTGGATGGACAGGGTCTGGATTTTGTGAATATTCTATTGGTTCCATTGCGCCAGGCAAGCTCAATCAAACCCAGCTAAAGTATTGGAAATTATTTCAAATGGTATTGGAACCCACGTCTTAAGTGCACCCCTCACTTCGGAAAGAGTTTGGAAACAGTGTGCAGAGCTCTGGAGCAGGATAGGGATATTATCCCCCCGAATGGAAGGCCTCTTCTCTTACTTTCTCTCTGTTATCGAAAATCTTGAAAAAATGTACACTTCCTCAATCACTCTAATGTGGAGTGTGGACTGCAAAGTGCAAGCACACACACATGCACATACACTCCTCTATTTTACAGACTGTTTGTACAGTTTTCCTCCGTTCATGCTTTTCCCACACTTTGATAGTAGTCACTCTGCTCTCTGTAGAACGCAATCTCCAAATGAATCATTTCTTTTACATCAGTAGGTACAGTTGAAGTCAGAAGTTTACATACACCTTAGACAAGAACATTTAAACTCAATTTTTCACAATACCAGACATTTAATCCTGTTATAGATCAGTTCGGATCAACCAATTTATTTCAAGAATGTGAAATGTCAAAATAATTGTAGAGAGAATGATTTATTTCAGATTTTTTTTCTTTCATCACATTCCCAGTGGGTCAGAAGTTTACATACACTTAATTAGTATTTGGTAGCATTGCCTTTAAATTGTTTAACTTGGGTTAAATGTTTTGTGTAGCCTTCCACAAGCTTCCCACATTAAGTTGGGTCAATTTTGGCCTTGCCTCCTGACAGAGCTGGTGAAACTGAGTCAGGTTTGTAGGCCTCCTTGCTCGCACACGCGTTTTCAGTTCTGCCCACACATTTTCTATAGGATTGAGGTCAGGGCTTTGTGATGGCCACTCCAATACCTTGACTTTGTTGTCCTTAAGCTATTTTGCCACAACTTTGGAAGTATGCTTGGGGTCATTGTCCATTTGGAAGACCCATTTGCAACCAAGCTTTAACTTCCTGACTCTTAAGCATTTCACTGTAAGTATTCGGCGCACGTGACAAATACACCTTGATTTGATGTCTTGAGATGTTTCTTCAATATATCCACATCATTTTCCTCCCTCATGATGCCATCTATTTTGTGAAGTGCACCAGTCCCTCCTGCAGCAAAGCACTCCCACATGATGATGCTACCACCCACGTGCTTCAGGGTTGGGATGGTGTTCTTCGGCTTGCAAGCCTCCCCCTTTTTACTCCAAACATAATGATGGTCATTATGGCTAAACAGTTCTATTTTTGTTTCATCAGACAAGAGAACATTACTCCAAAAAGTACGATCTTTGTCCCCATGTGCAGTTGCAAACCGTAGTCTCTCTTTTTTAAGGCGGCGTCTTCCTTGCTGAGTGGCCTTTCAGCTTATGTCGATATAGGACTCGTTTTACTGTGGGTGTAGATCATTTTGTACCTGTTTCCTCCAGCATCTTCACAAGGTCCCTTTGCTGTTGTTCTGGGATTGATCTGAACCTTTCACACCAAAGTACGTTCATCACTAGGAGACAGAACGCGTCTCCTTCCTGAGCGGGAGGACGGCTGCGTTGTCCCATAGTGATTATATTTGCGTACTATTGTTTGCACAGGTGAACGTGGTACCTTCAGGCGTTTGGAAATTGCTCCCAAGGATGAAGCAGACTTGTGGAGGTCCACAATTTTTTTCTGAGGTCTTGACTGATTTATTTTGATTTTCCCATGATGTCAAGCAAAGAGGCACTGAGTTTGAAGGTAGGCTTTGAAATACATCCACAGGTAGACCTCCGATTGACTCAAATTATGTCAATTTACCTACCAGAAGCTTCAAAAGCCATGACATCATTTTCTGGATTTTTCCAAGCTGTTTAAAGGCAAAGTCAACTTAGTGTACGTAAACTTCTGACCCACTGGAATTGTGATACAGTGAGTTATAAGGGAAACAATCTGTCTGTAAACAATTGTTGGAAAAATGACTTGTGTCATGCAACTAACCGACTTGCCAAAACTATAGTTTGTTAACAAGAAATTGAGTGGTTGAAAAACGAGTTTTAATGACTCCAACCTAAGTGTATGTAAACTTCCGTCTTCAACTGTACTTAAGCTTTAGATTCATTGAAAATACATTATTAAGTGGTAGAACAAAGAAGTCAAAAGGGAAAGTAATACAAAGAGTAAAAATAATGAATGTAAGCAATACTTTCTTTCTCTGCTCATGCTGTTTTTGATCATTCTGCTTTTTCTTTTCCGTATTTTCCCTGACTTTGTTTACAATGCTAAATGTGAATTTGTTGGTCCTCTGCTTTCTGGAAAGTATTTATTCGAGTGGCTCCTTGCCAAGAGGGTTATAGGCATATTTATACCCGTTCTTTATCAAAACAAAGGGGCCATCTAGATCCTAACATTTACAGTATATATTGTTTGTGAAATATAAATAATTGCCTCAGATATGTGGCGGGCTGCAGGGGTTGTGCAATTAGTATCCAGCACAGTCTCTGGGGGAAGGCAAGGCTGTTAGCCATCCGCCGTATTGTGATTTAACCAAACAACCTCCCTATTAGCAGAGAACAGTATATGCACCCCATTATCTCACCAACAACAAACTAACTCCATCCACCACCAGCCTCAATGGAGCAATGCCAGCCTACATTGCACTACTAGTTCAAGTGTTCTAAGTTGGCACAGTTAACCTTTTCACGTGTGAGTCCTAAATATCTCCAACGTTTCCCCCCAACATGAGTTTTTTTTATGCTTGAGATGTCAGAATGAACTCACTCATCACATTTCTATCCACAGTTTTTATGCGAGTAAAGTCATACCCCGTATAAAAAAAATAGTGACAGCTGTGATGGAAAAAGGTAGTTTCGGTACAATTTTATAAATGCAGACAGATAATTTGCTCTTCAACATGGTGGGATCTTTTTGTGTCGGTAAAATTCGTTGCGCAAGAAACAGTGGTGGAAACGCCTTCATACGCAAATATTGATTTAATAACCATCATATCGAGTCACCCAATGATATGGTGCATGGTCCTCCCAGTATGACTCTGGAAACCATGCACTTTATTAGGCTACAGATGAAATAAGTGCTGATGAACTTTACAGGGTGGTAGACGTGCACAGTGATCTTGATGATCCTTTACAATAAATATCAAGGGTGTTATTCTGGTGACATGATCGAGACTTGACAAATAAAACATTCTCACTCTCATCAATAATACTCTCATAGTGTAGACAAGCATTCTTGCACAATATCTGCAAGCTGTTGGCTAGAGAACACGTGCCAAGACCAGAGTAGGCTCATTTGCTATTTAACGCAACAGTTATTGTGACAAACAATCAGTAGAGTTGAAAATGTGATGGAAACATTGATTTAAAAAAAACGTATTTGGTAAATATTTTTTGGGGTGAAAAAGTACATTTTGTGTGCACTACTTCATCATGCCCTGACTTTTACCTGCAACAAGTCCGTTTGGTGGAAACACGCCTGTCATGATCGTCGTAATGTAGAAGAGAGGAGGACCAAGGCGCAGCGTGAAGTGAATACATTCTTCTATTTAACCTGTTTGGGCTGCAGGGGCAGTATTGAGTAGCCGGATAAAAGGTGCCCATTTCAAACGGCCTCGTACTCAATTCTTGCTCGTACAATATGCATATTATTATTACTATTGGATAGAAAACACTCTCTAGTTTCTAAAACCGTTTGAATTATATCTGTGAGTAAAACAGAACTGCTTTTGCAGCAAACTTCCTGACAGGAAGTGGAAAATCTGAAATCGATGTTCTCTTCTAGGGCCTGCCTATTAAAGTCCTTGATATTTATTCGTTTAGATGCACTTCATACGTCTTCCACTAGATGTCGACAAGCAGTGAGAGAAGAAATTGAGTGTGTAACTTGATCTGGGCTCGAATAAATGCTCTTTGTATGACGTGTCACCAGTTTCCTGTTTTCTGGAGAGCGAGTGAAGGGACCTGGATTTGCCTTCTGTACAGCTGTCGTTATGGACGACTAATATCTCCGGCTTTGATTTTATTTGATACATGTGACAATATCATCGTAAAGTGTGTTTTTTCAATATAGTTTAATCAGATTATTGAAATTTTTTCGGGACTTTTGCCGTGTTCCGTTCTCTGAGTTTGTTGACAATGGAGAGATTTGCGCCACTTGACAAGTGTGCTTGCTAAATCGAGAGGGAAAAAGGCCGTTCTAAATCCAAACAACGATTGTTCCCGACAAAGGACCCCTTGTACAACATTCTGATGAAAGATCATCAAAAGTAGGACCCATTGTATGATGCTATTTCATATATCTGTCGTACATGTGAACTAGTAGTTTGCGGCCAGGTTTTGGGCACGCTCTCACCATAACGTAAACTGCATATCGTAATGAAGTTATTTTTAGAATTCTAACACGGCGATTGCATTAAGAACTAGTGTATCTATCATTTCCTATACAACATGTATTTTTTTGTTCTGTTTATGAATAGTTATTTGGTCAGAATATGTGTGTCAGAAAAAGTGTCATAAAAATATCCGCACAGTCTGGGAAAAAGATTATACGTTAGCACAATGTATAACCACTGATTTCAGCTCTAAATATGCACATTTTCGAACAAAACATAAGTGTATGTATAACCTGATGTTATAGGACTGTCATCTGATGAAGGTTTATGAAGGTTAGTGAAAATTAATATCTTTTGCTGGTTTATTCCCTATCGCTAACGTGCCTATTGCTATCGCTAACGTGCCTTGATGAATGAATGCGGTAGTGTGGTAGGCTATTGTAGTAAGCTAATATAATGCTATATTGTGTTTTCGCTGTAAAACACTTAAAAAATCTGAAATATTGGCTGGATTCACAAGATGTTTGTCTTTAATTTGCTGTACACCTTCGATTTTTCAGAAATGTTTTATGATGAGTATTTAGGTATTTGACGTTGGTGTCTGTAATTACTCTGGCTGCTTCGGTTCTATTTCTGACGGTAGCTGTGATGGTAGCTGCATTGTAAAACTGATTTATACCTCAAATATGCACATTTTTCAAACAAAACATAGATTTATTGTATAACATGTTATAAGACTGTCATCTGATGAAGTTGTTTCTTGGTTAGTTTGGTTGGTTCTTGGTTAGTTAGGTTGGCTTTGTGCATGCTACCTGTGCTGTGAAAAATGTCTGTACTTTTTTGTATTTGGTGGTGAGCTAACATAAATATATGTGGTGTTTTCGCTGTAAAACATTTAAAAAAATCGGACATGTTGACTGGATTCACAAGATGTGTATCTTTCATTTGCTGTATTGGACTTGTTAATGTGTGAAAGTTAAATATTTAAAAAAAAAATATTTTGAATTTCGCGCTCTGGCCTTTCAGTGGAATGTGGGAGGAGTTCCGCTAGCGGAACGCCGGAGCCAGACAGGTTAAAGCATTCATTAAAGCTACATTCCGAGATTTCAGCAAAATGACAGGCCCGCCCGCCTCTTGATTTTGTACTCCCATATCCAAGATTGTAGCTTCAATGCAGTCCCCTACAGATACACTCCACCAACTGACAAAAAAAGAGCTGACCACAGAAAGACAAATTGCTTCCTCAGGTATATAAAAGCATAAGGAAGCATAAAGAGTACATCCATCCAGCCATCCAGGCGTTTAGTGTGTTTGCTAAGGGCTAGGCGATGCCAGCCGTGAGGTGGAGTGGGCCGTAGGTTTATGTCATGAGAAGTACATACACCTGGGTAAAGGAGAGAGATTAAAAGCGTTTGAGCAACTACTCTCTGTTAGGTCAATATTGCAATCTTTCTCCTGGCTGCCCCATGCAGAATGCTATCGCTATCCAATCTCAGGAACAATCCAGCTCTTATCGCTTACTGGTTCGGATTTCACCCATTTGGGCCAATTAGGAGATCTCTCCCTCTCAGAGTGAGCGGTTCTTGCCTGGCAGCAGCGGGCCACCGTACGGTTGCTCTGGTTACTGTGCTGTTCAGGCAGGGAGGCCATCAGGGGAGTTAAGAGTTTAGCAATAATCACAAAACCGCTGTGCAGTGTGCTCATTCCCAGATGTGTGATGTGTGTGTGTGTGTGTGTGTGTGTGTGTGTGTGTGTGTGTGTGTGTGTGTGTGTGTGTGTGTGTGTGTGTGTGTGTGTGTGTGTGTGTGTGTGTGTGTGTGTGTGTGTGTGTGTGTGTGTGTGTGTGTGTGTGTGTGTGTGTGTGTGTGTGTGTGTGTGTGTGTGTGTGTGTGTGTGTTGGGGAGGGAGGGAGGGAGGGAGAGAGAGGAGTGGTATTAATGGACATGTCACAATATGACAAACTATTTTTAAAAGTCCAATGTTGATAGATACTGTATTACAATACATACCTGTGACATGAGGTTAGTCAATACGGAAATTGTCACTATGACTGCAGTGCCATGACTGTGACTGCAGAAAACAGATATTGACCAAATATTTTCATACAGTATGTTGTCACAGTTTTATAGGAATCCTGTGCACTGCCTACATCACCAATACCCATAATCTGTGAAACAGTCTCTCAGAGGTGAGGCAGCCTGGCCCACCGCTGGAAACGTTGACACAAACCTGAACACGACCCATCATGGGCTACCTAAACACACACACCACACTCCATCTGAAACCTTCACTTTTTTTTTTACATTTCTCTAAAAGTATTTTTAATCTATTCTAGTCATTGCTACACTCTTACAAAAAAAGTTGCTATCTAGAACCAAAAGGGTTCTTCGGCTGTACCCATAGGAGAACCCTTTGAAGAATCCCCTTTGGGTTCCAAGTAAAACCGTGATGGGTTCTATGTAGAACCCTTTCAACAGACGGTTCTACATGCAACCCAAAAGAGTTCTACCTGGAACCAAAATTGGTTCTCCTATGGGGACAGCCGCAGAACCCTTTTGTAACCTGTATTTTTTAGTCAAGTTAATGATTAGTTATTGATTAGATTAGGTGCCTCTCCCAAGATTTCTCCTGACATTTTCTTTGCAGCTTGGCTACTATTCTCATTGCATAACCACGATTTGTGCCGCTAAATATGCAAATTTTCGAACAAACAATATATGTATTGTGTAATATGATGTTATAGGACTGTCATCTGATGAAGTTTTGAGAAGGTTAGTGAAAAATGTAATATCTTTTGCTGGTTTATTCGCTATCGCTAACGTGCATGAATCAATGCTGCTGTGTGGTTGGCTATTGTAGTAAGCAATAGTAAGCTATTGTAGTAAGCTGTATTTTTCATAAATGTTTTAAGATGATTATTTAGGTAATTCACGTTGCTCTCTGTAGTTATTCTAGTTGCTTTGGGGAGAGTTGTGATGGTGGCTGCAATGTAAAACTATGATTTATACCTGAAATATGCAAATTTTTCTAACAAAACATATGCTATACAATAAATATGTTATCAGACTGTCATCTGATGAAGTTGTTTCTTGGTTAGTGACTTTTTATATCTTTATTTAGTCGAAATTGTGATAGCTACCTATGCAGGAAAAAAATGGTGGAAAACAAAAGTTGTGTCTTTTGCTATGGTGGTTAGCTAACAGATTTACATATTGTGTCTTCCCTGTAAAACATTTTAAAAATCAGAAATTATGTCTGGATTCACAAGATGTGTATCTTTCATCTGGTGTCTTGGACTTGTGATTTAATGATATTTAGATGCTTGTATTTACTTGTGACGCTATGCTAGGCTATGCTAGTCAGCTTTTTTACTGATGGGGGTGCTCTTGGATTGTGATGAAGTAGAAGTTAACAAGAAATTTGTGGAGTGGTTGAAAAACGAGTTTTAATGACTCCAACCTACGTGTATGTAAACTTCCGACTTCAGCTGTAACTGTTTTACCCTATCATATCCCAAATATAAGGTTTGTGTTACTCAATTGTATATAACAGGAGCATGAACCATGTATAGCTTCAAAATATGTTCAAAAGCTGTCAACTACCATGTCCATTTTCCATCTGAGTAGGCCTATTGCCGCGTTCACTTGCTAGACGGAAATAAGAAACTTTGACATTTACGACTTACTAAATGGTTATACATGGCATGTTCCCTACTAACTACAATCAGCTAGGAAGTCTGAGATTTCAGAGTTTCCTTGTTCCAACTAGCACGTGAACGCAACACATGTATTAGGCTAGGTCACCTTTAGGATTAAGGAGAGGTTTCACGGATACAGATTACACCAGGTCCTTCAACAATTTTCGATTGTTCCTGCTTTTTCTGTGTCTTGGAAAACGTCCCCATACTGTTAAAAGGCCCAGTGCTGTCAAAAATGCGATTACCAGTGTTTTTATATATATTTCCACATATATTTCCACAATAATACTGTAAAATTGTGAAAATTATGATGATGCCCTATTTGTCACGTTCCTGACCTATTTTCTGTTGTTTGGTATGTGTTTAATTGGTCAGGGCGTGAGTTGGGGTGGGTAGTCTATGTTATGTGTTTTCTATGTTGGGTTAATGGTTTGCCTGGTATGGTTCTCAATTAGAGGTCAGGTGTTTGACGTTTCCCCTGATTGAGAGCCATATTAAGGTAGGTTGTTCTCACTGTTTGTTTGTGGGTGATTGTTCCTGTGTCAGTGTATACCACATGGGACTGTTTCGTTTGTTCGTTCGTTTTAGGTAGTCTGTTCCTGTTCGTGCGTTCTTCATCTATATGTAAGTTTGTTTGTTTCAGGTCTGTTGCCTTCGTTTATTGTTTTGTAGTTTGTTCTAGTGTTTTCGTGTTTCGTCTGTCATTTAAATAAATTCAGTATGTATTCATCACCCGCTGCGCCTTGGTCCGTTCATGCACCACAAGACGAGCGTTACACTATTAGTGTAAGAGCTTTTTGAAAAGAGTTCCTGAATATTTAGCCTGTATTGTTGGGATATAGTTTTGGCCTGCCTGGTGACATCACAAGGCAACAAGTGAGTTGATAGACCAAAAAGAAACAGTTTCAAACCTCTCTGCCATTAGCAAATAGTTTTCTGTTTCCCGCTACATACTCAGACCACTCCTAGACAGTCCTAGCTAAAATCTTGCTTGAGGAAATGCTCTCCAACAGCCTTGAAGGAGTTCCCACACATGCTGAGCACGTTGGCTGCTTTTTCTTCACTCTGCGGTCCGACTCATCCCAAACCATCTCAATTTGGTTGAGGTCGAGGAATTGTGGATGCCAGGTCATCTGATGCAGCACTCCATCACTCTCCTTGTACAGATAGCCCTTACACAGCCTGGTGGTGTGTCTGGTCATTGTCCTTTTGAAAAACAAATGATAGTTCCACTAAGCCCAAAACAGATGGGATGGCGTATCGCTGCAGAATGCTGTGGTAGCCATGCTGGTTAAGTGTGGCGAACTGCAATAGACTCGAAGAGTCCCCGCGATATGCAACTGTTCAGGGAAGTCAGGAACCAATACACGCAGTCAGTCAGGAAAGCAAAGGCCAGCTTTTTCAAGCAGAAATTTGCATCCTGTAGCTCTAACTCCAAAAGGTTCTGGGATACTGTAAAGCCCATGGAAAACAAGAGCACCTCCTCCCACCTGCCCACTGCACTGAGGCTAGATAACACGGTCACCACTGATAAGTCCGTGATAATCGAAAACTTCAACAAACATTTCTCAATGGCTGGCCATGCCTTCCTCCTGGCAACTCCAACCTTGGCCAACAGCCCCGCCCCCCCCCCCGCTGCTACTCGCCCAAGCCTCCCCAGCTTCTCCTTTACCCATATCCAGATAGCAGATGTTCTGAAAGAGCTGGAAAACCTGGACCCATACAAATCAGCTGGGCTTGACAATCTGGACCCCCTATTTCTGAAACTGTCCGCCGCCATTGTCGCACCCCCTATTACCAGCCTGTTCAACCTCTCCTTCGTATCATCTGAGATCCCCAAGGATTGGAAAGCTACCGCTGTCATCCCCCTCTTCAAAGGGGGAGACACCCTGGACCCAAACTGTTACAGACCTATATCCATCCGGCCCTGCCTAGCTAAGGTCTTCGAAAGCCAAGTCAACAAACAGATCACTGACCATCTCGAATCCCACCGTACCTTCTCCGCTGTGCAATCCGGTTTCCGAGCCGGTCACGGGTGCACCTCAGCCACGCTCAAGGTACTAAACGATATCATAACCGCCATCGATAAAAGACATTACTGTGCAGCCGTCTTCATTGACCTGGCCAAGGCTTTCGACTCTGTCAATCACCATATTCTTATCGGCAGACTCAATAGCCTCGGTTTTTCTAATGACTGCCTTGCTTGGTTCACCAACTACTTTGCAGACAGAGTTCAGTGTGTCAAATCGGAGGGCATGTTGTCCGGTCCTCTGGCAGTCTCTATGGGGGTACCACAGGGTTCAATTCTCGGGCCGACTCTTTTCTCTGTATACATCAATGATGTTGCTCTTGCTGCGGGCGATTCCCTGATCCACCTCTACGCAGACGACACCATTCTGTATACTTCCAGCCCTTCCCTGGACACTGTGCTATCTAACCTCCAAACGAGCTTCAATGCCATACAACACTCCTTCCGTGGCCTCCAACTGCTCTTAAACGCTAGTAAAACCAAATGCATGCTTTTCAACCGTTCACTGCCTGCACCCGCACGCCCGACTAG
Source organism: Salvelinus fontinalis (assembly GCF_029448725.1). Taxonomy (NCBI): domain Eukaryota; kingdom Metazoa; phylum Chordata; class Actinopteri; order Salmoniformes; family Salmonidae; genus Salvelinus; species Salvelinus fontinalis. The sequence goes on from NC_074701.1 coordinate 614,278, forward strand.
CATCACCACCCTGGACGGTTCCGACCTAGAATATGTGGACATCTATAAGTACCTAGGTGTCTGGCTAGACTGCAAACTCTCCTTCCAGACTCATATCAAACATCTCCAATCCAAAATCAAATCTAGAGTCGGCTTTCTATTCCGCAACAAAGCCCCCTTCACTCACGCCGCCAAACTTACCCTAGTAAAACTGACTATCCTACCGATCCTTCGGCGATGTCATCTACAAAATAGCTTCCAATACTCTACTCAGCAAACTGGATGCAGTTTATCACAGTGCCATCCGTTTTGTTACTAAAGCACCTTATACGACCCACCACTGCGACCTGTATGCCCTAGTCGGCTGGCCCTCGCTACATGTTCGTCGTCAGACCCACTGGCTCCAGGTGATCTACAAGGCTATGCTAGGTAAAGTGCCGCCTTATCTCAGTTCACTGGTCACGATGGCTACACCCACCCGTAGCACGCGCTCCAGCAGGTGTATCTCACTGATCATCCCTAAAGCCAAAACCTCATTTGGACGCCTTTCCTTCCAGTTCTCTGCTGCCTGCGACTGGAACGAATTGCAAAAATCTCTGAAGTTGGAGACTTTTATCTCCCTCAACAACTTTAAAAATCTGTTATCCGAGCAGCTAACCGATCGCTGCAGCTGTACATAGTCCATCTGTAAACTACCCACCCAATTTACCTACCTCACCCCCATACTGCTTTTATTTATTTACTTTTCTGCTCTTTTGCACACCAGTATCTCTTCTTGCACATGATCATCTGATGATTTATCACTCCAGTGTTAATCTGGTAAATTGTAATTATTCGATTTATTGCCTACCTCATGCCTTTTGCACACATTGTATATAGATTCTCTTTTTTCTACCATGTTATTGACTTGTTTATTGTTTACTCCATGTGTAACTCTGTGTTGTTGTCTGTTCACACTGCTATGCTTTATCTTGGCCAGGTCGCAGTTGCAAATGAGAACTTGTTCTCAACTAGCCTACCTGGTTAAATAAAGGTGAAATAAAAAAATAAAATAAATAAATAAGTGTGCCTTGAATTCTAAATAAATCACAGATTGTGTAACCAGCAAAGCAACCCCACACCATAACACCTCCTCCTCCATGCTTTACGGTGGGAAATAAACATGCAGAGATCATCCGTTCACCCATACCGCGTCTCAGAAAGACACAACGGTTGGAACCAAAAATCTACAATTTGGGCTAAAGACTAGAGGACAAATGTCTACCAGTCTAATGTCCCTTGCTCGTGTTTCTTGGCCCAAGCAAGTCTCTTCTTCTTATTGGTGTCCTTTAGTAGTGGTTTCTTTTCAGCAAATTGACCGTGAAGGCCTGATTCACATATCTCATATCTCTACATATTCACGTCTCCTCTGAACAGTTGATGTTGAGATGTGTCTTACTTGAACTCAGTGAAGCATTTATTTGGGCTGCAATTTCTGAGGCTGGTAACTCTAATGAACTAATCCTCTGCAGCAGAGGTAACTCTGGGTCTTCCATTCCTGTGGCGGTCGTCATGAGAGCCAGTTTCATCATAGTGCTTGATGGTTTTTGCAACTGCACTTGAAGAAACTTTCAAAGTTCTTGAAATGTTCCGTATTGACTGCCCTTCATGTCATAAAGTAAGTATGGACTGTCGTTTCTCTTTGCTTATTTGAGCTGTTCTTGCCACAATATGGGCTTGGTATTTTACCAAATAGGGCTATCTTCTGTATACCCCACCTACCTTGCCACAACAATTAAATGGCTCGAACGCAGTAAGAAGGAAAGAAATTCCACATTAACTTTTAAGAAGGCACACCTGTTAATTGAAATGCATTCCATGTGACTATCATTATGAAGTTGGTTGAGAGAATTCCAAGAGTGTGCAAAGCTGTCATCAAGGCATAGGGTGGCTATTTGAAGAATCAACAATATAAAATATATTTTGATTTGTTTAACACTTTTTTGGTTATTACATGATTCCATGTGTTATTTCATAGTTTTGATGTCTTCACTATTATTCTACAACATAGAAAATATAAAAAATAAAGAAAAACCCTTGAATGAGTAGGTGTTCTAAAACTTTTGACCGGTAGTGTATGTTCATACCCTGCGTGTTTTGATAGTCCCACACACTGATAGTCCCAATTTGCATGTTGACTGCAGGAATGTCCATCAGAGCTTTTGCCAGATAATTGAATGTTCATTTCTCTACCATAAGCTGCCTCCAACATAATTTTAAAGAATTTGGCAGTACTTCCAACCGGCCTCACAGCTCAGGAAGAAGACGCGTTCTGTCTCCTAGAAATGAACGTACTTTGGTGCGAAAAGTGCAAATCAATCCCAGAACAACAGCAAAGGACCTTGTGAAGATTTTGGAGGGAACAGGTACAAAAGTATCTATATCCACAGTAAAATGAGTCCTATATCGACATAACCTGACGCTCAGCAAGGAAGAAGCCACTGCTCCAAAACCGCCATAAAAAAGCCAGACTACGGTTTGCAACTGCACATGGGGACAAAGATCGTACTTTTTGGAGAAATGCCCTCTGGTCTAATGAAGCAAAAATATAACTGTTTGGCCATAATGGCTATCGTTATGTTTGAAGAAAAAAGGGGAATGTTTTCAAGCCAAAGAACACCATCCCAACCGTGATGCACGGGGGTGGCACCATTAAGTTGTGGGGGTGCTTTGCTGCAGGAGGGACTGGGGCACTTCACAAAATAGATGGCATCACGAGGAATGAAAATTATGTGGATAAATTGAAGCAACATCAGTCAGGAACTTAAAGCTTGGTCACAAATGGACAATGACCCCAACCATACTTCCAAAGTTGTGGCAAAATGGCTTAAGGACAACAAAGTCAAGGTATTGGAGTGGCCATCACAAAGCCCTGACCTCAATCATATAGAAAATGTGTGGGCAGAACTGATAAAGCATGTGCGAGCAAGGAGGCCTACAAACCTGACTCAGTTACACCAGCTCTGTCAGGAGGAATGGGCCAAAATTCACCCAACTTATTGTGGGAAGCTTGTGGAAGGCTACCCGAAACGTTAAACAATTGAAAGGCAATGCTACAAAATACTAAGTGAGTGTATGTAAACTTCTGACCCACTTGGAATGTGATGAAAGAATTCTCTCTGCTATTATTCTGACATTTCAGGTGATACTAACTGACCTAAGACAGGGAATTCTTACTAGGATTAAATGTCAGGAATTGTGAAACTGAGTTGAAATGTATTTGGCTAAGGTGTATGTAAACTTCCGACTTCAACTGTATCTAAACATGTGGCAAATCAGAATGTGAACAAGATCAGTATCAAGGACGCATTGTAAAACCTGGTGTAAACGGGGCTTCTTCAGACAGACATACAGATTTTGTAAAAGCAGCTATTCATTAAAGTAGGTATTAGTAATAACAGGGCCGATCACATATCAGTAAACCCTCTGTTATCAGTTGTGCTGCTTTTAATCTTAGATTGCAAGTCAGACAATGTACATCACAGTCATTGAAGTGCATACTATACATCTAAAGTATGATATAACCGAGCCAAGTCTTTTTGGGCCCTGTACTGTACCCCACTCTTTTATGCTCTCTCTTTTCTTCTCGCTCTCCCTTTTTTCTCTCTCGCTCTCCATCCCCCTCTCTCTCCCTCCCTTCCTCCCCTCATATAAAGTTGTCCTCTGGGTTGTGTAAGTTCTGTGGTTTGGCATGGCAGTGCAGAAAACCCAGAAGTTCCTGTTGTGGTAAGCACTACTATTACTTCGCCTCACTGCTGGGTGAAAGAAGATGGTGGGAGAGAGAAGAGAAGGAAGGGATAAAGACGAGAGAGAGAGAGAGAGAGAGAGAGAGAGAGAGAGAGAGAGAGAGAGAGAGAGAGAGAGAGAGAGAGAGAGAGAGAGAGAGAGAGAGAGAGAGAGAGAGAGAGAGAGAGAGAGAGCAGATATGAAAACCGATAGACATCTCGGTCTCTTTCTCCATATTTATCACCAATTTTTTTTGCCTAGAATGCAATGTATTGCCTTATGCATCATGTCACGTGATCAATATAACTTTCTGCTAAAGTGTCAGACTGATTGTTGAGACATCATCTTCCCGATGCATTTCTCCTGGCATCCATAGTGTGACACTAATCACCCCCCCCCCCCCCCCGGATGCAATTTATTCACTTATAAAGCATGTCCATAAAGCCTTTCTCTAGGCCTCAATAGTGAGACACTAATCTCCTCCCTCCCTCGTGAATGTAATGTGTTCACTTAGGGATCATGTCCGTGAAGCCTTTCTCGAGGCGTTCATAGTGTGATGCTAATCTTCCCCCTCATTGGATGCAATTCGTTCACATAAGCTTCATGTTCCTTGAAGCCAATCTTTTTGCATAATCATACCAGATTGATGCTTATCAATGATATCATGTTGGAGCTTAGGGCAGGTGCTGAAACTTCCCGAGAGAAACTTCCCTCTGTTTTGACTCAACTCCAACTCTCTCATTGTTGGTCTACAGTTAGGTTTCTGTGATAACTTATATTGCATTTTTTCCTATAAAATGCTATCAAAACCTTACATTGTACAGTTACATTTCTATAACTTACTTGACATGTTTTCCAATATAAATTATATCAAGTAGTTACATATTACAGTTATGTTTCTATGACTTAATAATTAATAACACAGTCCCGGCAAAGTGAACATCCACTACTGGTGGAGTTACATAAAATGAGGCTAGGAACTGTAGAACTATCATGTTTCCTCCATATATTTTTTATCTTTCCCACTCTTTCTGTTTCTCTCTTTGTCTTGCACACACACACACACACACATTTTAATGTTAAGAAAATGAAAACAACTTCGACAAGAGCAACCTGGTCTCAATTTACCCACTTCATTTAAGTACCTAATGGTTCTTGAACATCTGAATCATCTCAGTTCTGGATGATACATTTATATTTTACTCACATACTGGGCCCAGCCTCTCAAATTCCATTCAATTGTTATGGTCAAATGTAATTTAGCCACCCCAAATGAATCCAGGCCACGTTGTTGTATTGACAGTTCAGCAACACAAGAATGACAAATCACAAACACTGTATCGTCAAGGGATGTGTGTGTGTGAGTGTGTGTGTGCATGCATACGTGGCTGTGTCTGGGGGGAGACAGGGCCAGTGATGAACATGAGATGGGGGCCCCAGGGGTCGGCTCCTGGTCTGAATGCATGGAATCTACCCGCTCGGGGTGAACTTTAACCTAGTGCCCCCAATCCTCACCTTACCCAGGTGTGCTCCCCTCGGGACAGCAGTGAACCTGTGTGTGGATGGCCCCCGGGGTTCATCCCAGCGCAGTCACCCAGCTCTATGAGCACCAATCTAGGCCTCTCCCCACCTCTCCTCTCTATCTCTCCCCTCACCCCCCCCCCCTCTTCTCCAGACATCCATGTAATGAACCCTTAATGAGCCTGTTACTCCAACTGTCACTTATTCTAGCTCATCTGGGAAAATAGGGAAGGAAGGGGAGGTGGAGCAGTACTAAGCGATAGGGAGAGAGAGATAGTAAAGGTCAGACTGACATACTGTACATACATACATACTGTATAGCCAGATAACAACAATCAAATACAATTGTATTGGTCACGTACACAGATTTGCAGATATTATTGCAGGTGTAGCAAGATTATTTTGTTTCTTGCTCCAACAGTGCAGTAATACCTAGCAATAAAAATAAAACATTCTGGTGGCAGAATCATGCTATGGGGATGCTTTTCAACAGCAAAGACTGAGAAGCTGGTAAGGATAAAGGGAACAATGAATGGAGCCAAATACAGGCAAATCCTTGATGAGAACCTGATTCAGAGTGTAAGTGGTACGTTCCAACAGGACAATGACCCCAAGCATACAGCCAAAGCAATGCTGGAATGGCTTCAGAACAAGGATGTGAATCACCTTGAGTGGCCTAGCCAAAGCCAAGACTTGAATCCCACTGAAAGCTGTGGAAAGATTTTAAGATTGCTGTTCACCGCCACACCCCATCTAACTTAACAGAGCTTGAGAAAATCTGCAAGGAAGAATGGGAGAAAATCCCAAAATCCAAATGTGCAACGCTGATACAGACATACCCAAGATGACTCAAAGCTGTAATCGCAGCCAAAGGTGCTTCTACAAAGTATTGACTTAGGGGTGTGAATACTTAAGCAAATTAGATATTTCAGTTTTTCATTTTCAATAAATTTGCTAAAACTTCTAAAAACATGTTTTCACTTTGTCATTAAGGGTAGTGTGTGTAGGTGGGTTTTGAATTCAGGCTGAATCACAACAAAATGTGGAATAAGTAGAGGAATATGAATACTTTTTTAAAGCACTGTAGGTATTTATCTTGTCCAGGGGGGATAGGGCAGTGTAATGATGATTGCGTTGTCCGTAGATCTATTGGGGGGATATGCGAATTGTAGTGGGTCTAGGGTTTTAGGTAAGGTGGAGGTGATATGGTCGTTAACTAGCATCTCAAAGGACTTTATGATGACAGAAGTGAGTGCTACAGGGTGATAGTCATTTAGTTCAGTTACTTTTGCTTCATTGCGTACAGGAACAATGGTGGGCATCTTGAAGCAAGTGGGGACAACTGACTGGGATATGGAGAGATTGAATATATCCATAAACACTCCAGCCAGCTGGTCTGCACATGCTCTGAGGATGTGGCTAGGGACGCTGTCTGGGCCGGCAGCCTTCCATGAGGTTAGCACGCTTAAATGACGTACGTCGGCCACGGAGAACAAGAGCACACAGTCCTTGAAGCAATAAGGGGGCCGATTTGGTGCTCAGTGTTTTCCTCGACGCGGGCGAATACGTGTCCGTGTCCGCGACGTGGCTGACTTTCCCTTTATAATCCGTGATTGTCTGGAGTCCCTGCCACGTACGTCTCATGTATGAGCCGTTGAATTGCGACTCCACTTTGTCTCAGTACTGTCGTTGTTCCTCTTTTATTGCATTACAGCGGTCGTAGCTGGTCTGTTTGTACATGTCCAAGTTTCCAGTCACCTTGCCATGGTTAAATGCGATGGTTCGCGCTTTCAGTTCTGCGCGAATGCTGCCATCTATCCGCGGTTTTTGGTTTGAATAAGTTCTAATTGTCACAGTGGGAACAACATCCTCTATGCACTTCTCGATGAACCCCGTCACCGAGTGAGTGTATACAGTACTAGTCAAAAGTTTGGACACACCTACTCTAGTGGTTAGAGCCAGAAGGTTGCTGGATCAAATCCCCGAGCTGACAAGGTAAACATTTGTCGTTCTGGTCCTGAGCAAGGAGAACTATGTTATTTCATAGTTTTGATGTCTTCACTATTACTCTACACCGTAGAAACTAGTACAAATAAGGAAAAACCCTTGAATGAGTAGGTGTACACCAAACTTTTGACTGATACTGTACATTGACACTATTCTCAGAGGTGACATGGAACATTTCCCAGTCCGAGTGATCAAAACAATCTTGTAATATAGATTCTGATTAGTCAGACCAACGTTGAACAGTCCTTACCACGGGAACTTCCTGTTTAAGTTTCTGCCTATAGATGGGGAGGAGCAGAAGGGAGTTATGAGGATGGGGGAGGGCCTTGTTGTCGTCCCAGAAGGGAGAGTAGCAATGATCCAGGTTCTGTGCTGCACGTGTAGCACAGGAGATGTGTTGATAGAATTTCAGTAGCGGTTTCCTCAGATTTCCCTCATGAAAGGCCCCAACTACAATAAATGCGGTCTCAAGATGTGTGGTTTCCAGTTTGCACATAGTCCAGTGTAGTTTCTTGAGAGGAGTCACAGTGTCTGCTTGGGGGGGAATATACACTGCAGTGACAATGACCGAAGGAGGTAATGCAGTTGGCATTTGGTGGTGAGGTATTCAAGATCGGGAAACCAACAAAAGTTCTTGAGTTCCTGTATGTTACCTCAATCACACCATGAGTTGTTAATCATGAAACAAACCCCTCCGGGAGAGACATAATGAACAGTGACTATGGCCGGGATTCAAACAAACTGCATTGCGCTAACAACGCACTGCAGTAGTAGAATGCTGTGGGACAGTAAAAAACAGTAGGATATACAGAGAAAAAATATATACAGAGAATTATATGTATATAGGCTTTCACACGTTTACGTGGTATGAAGTCCCCATCACTATGGGGAGCTAGTCTTCACTTGCTCCTTAGTGCAACAGGTGAAGGAGATAGAAGGGAAATGTTTTGATAGAGAGGCAGAGAAAGGGAGAGGGGGAGAGTTGTGATCAATGCTCCGTTTGGATCTCATAGGATCGCGGTGCAACTTCTCTCTGCACACACCCTTGCGGCATCCAGGTTCCTGTAGTGATGTCTCGGAGTCGTACATGATCTCCAGGTTTCAGTTCAGGTAAGTGTCTTGCACTTTTGTCGTGTCGCTGTTTTTGTTTGTCTTTCTGTTTTTCCTTCGCAAGTTTGACTTTGTGAGCACCTCTGGGTGTTAACAAGTCCTCATAGATTAGTAGGTTGGTTCTGATGCGACGTCCCATCAACATTTGTGCAGGTGAGCGGTGCACTGCGGTTGATCATCAGATTTTTTAGGGAATCCTCCTTTCCATTGTATGCCTTTATCATCAGACCTTTGAGAATTTTGACTGAACTCTCTGCTAAGCCGTTGGACCTTGGGTAGTTGGGGCTGGAGGTGTTGTGTCGGAATCCCCAGTCGTTAGCGAACAATCGGAATTTGGAACTTGAGAACTGCGGGCCATTGTCCAAGTACAGTTCAGACGCAACCACATGTCTTGCAAAGACTGATTTCAGGTAGGTGATTACAGCTGGAGGTAGTTGGCAGTGTTGCTACTTCAGGGTAGTTTGAGTAGTAGTCGGTAACAACAATGTGACTTTTGCCATTGCAGTCAAAAAGGTAAACTCCAACTTTGTAGTAGGGTCTGTTGGGTACTGGATGCGGCATTAGCGGCTTTGCTTGCTGCTTTGGCCTGTAGGTCAAACACAGTTCACATGAAGCAGTGGTCTGGCTGATTTCCTGGTTCATTCTTGGCCAGTACATTACTTCTCGTGCTCGTCGTTTGCATTTTTCCTCACCCAAGTGGCCCACGTGTATTTTCTGTAGCATTTGTTTGCGTAGTGTCATGGGAATGACAATCTTGTTGCCTTTGAACACTAAGTCATCAACAATAGTGAGCTCTGCTCTGCAAATCCAGTAATCCTGTATTCTCCTTGGACTCAGACCATCCTATCAGTGTTTTTTCTTTCATCTCTGTCATTGTTTGTTCAGCTGCGGTCTCTTTTTTGATCTGCTCCATTCTCTCAGAAGACACAGGAAGTGATGCTACGATCATGTCGACGTAGGCCTGAATCTCAGTGTTTTTCTGTGTGTCGAAGCTCTCTTTCTTGTCGACTGCTCGAGAAAGAGTGTCGGCGGCGAACATGAACTTTCCAGGGGTATAGATCATCTTCACATCATACTTTTACAGTCTGATTAACATTATCTGGATTCTCATTGGACAATCATTCAGTGGCTTAGACATGATTGACACCAATGGTTTGTGGTCTGTTTCTACTTCGAAGTCTCGTCCGTAGACGTATTGGTGAAACCCTTCCCAAGCGTATGTTCTCGCCGGTAGTTCTTTCTCTATTTGTGCATACCTTGTCTCTGCGCCTTTCAAGGCTCTGGATGCATAAGCGACGGGTTGCCATGTGTCGTCATGCTGTTGCAGAAGAACTTCTCCCAGGCCAAACTGTGACGCATCTGCAGAAATCCTTGTGCTTTTCTCTGGATCATAGAACCTGAGCACTGGCTCTTCTGTGATTGTCTTCTTTAGGTTTTTGAAGCAGTTTTCCTATTCGTGGGTCCATTCCCATTCATTCTTCTGTTCCAGAAGACATCTGAGTGGAGCGGACTGTGCTGACAGTTGAGGTATGAACTTTGCAAGGTAGGTGATCATGTCCATGAAGCGTCTCACGGCGTCCTTGTTCTTCGGGCGTTCCATGTTGTTGATGGCTGATGTTTTCCTCTAGTCTGGTTTGACACCGTCCTCTGAAAGTACGTCTCCCACGAAGGTAAGTGTTTTTACACCAAACTCGCATTTATCCTTGTTTAGTTTTAGGTTGACTTTCCGTGTCAGGTCCAGCACTTGTCTCACTCTCGCGTCGTGTTCTTCTTTTGTGGACCCCCAGACGATGATGTCATCCATCATGGTCTCCACTCCTGGAATGTGCTCGAAGATCATGTGGATTGTCTTGTGGTAGACCTCTGGCGCTGAGAGAATCCCACCATGTTATGTTTGTTCCTTATATAATGACAAACCTAGGCGTAGGTTTAACAACTTTTAATGAACATATACTTCAGCTTGAAAACTCCTTGTTTAGCCATGGAAGGCATTGTTCAACCACCTAACCATCTAAATGTTATTAACACATAACAACACAAGGACTAGGATTGAATCGTACTACACCGGCTCCGACGCTGGTCAGATGTGGCAATTTACAAAGGGAAGCACAGCCGAGAGATGCCCAGTAACACGAGCTTACCAGACGAGCTAAAACACTTCTATGCTCGCTTCGAGACAAGTAACACTGAAATATGCATCAGCATATCGGCTGTTCCGGACGACTGTGTGATCACGCTCTCCGCAGCCGATGTGAGTAAGACCTTAAAACAGGTCAACATTCACAAGCTGAAGCTGGAGTCTTATACTATATCTTATATCTCCCTCACTAACTTTAAGCATCAGCTGTCAGAGCAGGTTACCGATCATTGCACCTGTACACAGCCCATCTGTAAATAGCCCACCCAACTACCTCATCCCAATATTGTTATTGTTTTTGCTCCTTTGCACCCCAGTATCTGTACTTGCACATTCATCTTCTGCATCTATCACTCCAGTGTTAATGCTAAATTGTAACTATTTCGCCACTATGGCCTATTTATTGTCTTACCTCCCTAATCTTACAACATTTGCACACACTGTATATAGATTTTTCTATTGTGTTATTGACTGTACGTTTGTTTATCCCATGTGTAACTTTGTGTTTGTGTCACACTGCTTTGCTTTATCTTGGCCAGGTTGCAGTTGTAAATGAGAACTTGTTCCCAACTGGCCTGCATGGTTAAATAAAGGTGAAATAAAAAATAAAAAACATGGCCACTGGACCAGACGGAATACCAGGACGTGTACTCCGAGCATGAAGTGACCAACTGGCAAGTATCTTCACTTCACATTTTCAACCTCTCCCTGTCTGAGTCTGTAATACCAACATTTTTCAAGCAGACCACAATAGTCCTTGTGCCCAAGAACACTAAGGTAATGTGCATAAAATACTACCGACCCGTAGCACTCACGTCTGAAGCCATGAAATGCTTAGAAAGGGCTCACATCAACAACATTATCCCAGAAACCCTAGCCCACTCACATTTGCATACGGCCCCAACAGATCCACTAATGATGCAATCTCTATGGCACTCCACACTGCCCTTTCACACCTGGACAAAAGGAACACCTATGTGAGAATGCAATTAATTGACTACTGCTCAGCATTCAACACCATAGTGCCCTCAAAGCTCACCACTAAGCTAAGGACCCTGGGACTAAACACCTCCCTCTGTAACTGGATCCTGGACTTCCTGACACGCCGCAACCAGGTAGTAAGGGTAGGTAACAACACATCTGCCACGCTGATCCTCAACACGGGTGCGTGCTCAGTCCCCTCCTGTATTCCCTGTTCACTCACGACTGCACGACCAGGCACGACTCAAACTTCATTAAATTCGCCGATAACACAACAACGATGAAACAGCTCATAGAGAAGAGGTCAGAGACCTGACCGTGTGGTGCAAGGGCAACAACCTCTCCCGCAACGTGATCAAGACAAAGGAGATGATTGTGGACTACAGGAAAAGGAGGACCGAGCATGCCCCCATTCTCATTGACAGGGCTGTAGTGGAGCAGGTTGAGAGCTTCAAGTTCCTTGGCGTCCACATCACCTACAAATTAACATGGTCCAAGCACACCAAGACAGTCGTGAAGAGGGCACGACAAAAAACATATTCCCCCTCAGGAGACTGAAAATATTTGGCATGGGTCCTCAGATTCGCAAAAGCTCCATCAGCTGCACCATCGAGAGCATCCTGACTGGTTTCATCACTGCCTGGTATGGAAACCGTTCTACAGAGGGTAGTGCGTACGGCCCAGTACATCACCAGGGCCAAGTTTCCAGCCATCCAGGACCTCTATACCAGGCGGTGTCTGAGGAAGGCCCTAAAAAGTGTCAAAGACTGAAGCCACCCTAGTCATTGACTGTTTTCTTTGCTACCACACAGCAAGCGGTACCGGAAAACCAAGTCTGGGTCCAAGAGGCTTCTAAACAGCTTCTACCCCCAAACCACAACTCCTGAACAGCTAATCAAATGGCTACTCAGACTATTTGCATTGCCACCCCCCCCCCCTCCCCTCTACGCTGCTGCTACTCTCTGTTATCATCTATGCATAGTCACTTTAATACCTCTACATACATGTACATATTACCTCAATTACCTCAACACCAGTGCCCCTGCACAATGACTCTGTACCGGCACCCCCTGAATATAGCCCCACTATTGTTATTTACTGCTGCTCTTCAATGTTTGGGATAGGGGGCAGCATTTTCACTTTTGCATGAATTGGTGCCCATAGTGAACTCCCTCCTACTCTGTCCCAGATGATAATATATGCATATTATTATTACTATTGGATAGAAAACACTCTGAAGTTTCTAAAACTGTTTGAATTATGTCTGTGAGTATAACATAACTCATATGGCAGACAAACTTCCAAACAGGAAGTGAGAATTCTGAGAAGGGTCGATGTGAAAGTCATCGCCTATTCAATTCCCTGTAATATATGGATATGTTTGCACTTCCTACGCCTTCCACTAGATGACAACAGTCAGAACGTGGAATGAAGCCTCTAGTGTGATGTGGGGCCGGATGGGAGCTATTTGAGTCAGTGGTCTGTCAGAATGCTACTTCCTGGTCACGCGCGCTAGTCATGGAATGGCCATGTGTGCCATTACTTATACAGACATGAAGAAATGCTCCAGTTGGAACGTTATTGGATATATATGATAACAACATCCTGAAGATTGATTCTCTACTAAGTTTGACCAGTTTATTCGACTTGTAATATAACTTTTTGAAGTTTTCGTCCGACGTTTGCCTGCATCTGCGCCAGCGTTTGGACATGTGTACTACACATGCTAGCTAAAGTTGCTAATTGGACATAAGTAATGGACATTATCAAACAAAACAACAATTTATTGTGTAACTAGGATTCCTGGCATTGCATTCTGATGTAGATAATCAAAGGTAAGGGAATATTTATGATGTAATTTTGTATTTCTGTTGACTCCAACATGGCGGAGAAATTTTGTTAAATCTGGGCGCCGTTTCAGATTATTGCATGGTGTGCTTTTTACTAAAGTTTTTCAAAAATCTGACACAGCGGTTGCATTAAGAACAAGTGTATCTTTAATTATATGTAAAACATGTATCTTTCATCAAAGTTTATGATGAGTATTTCTGTTATTTGACGTGGCTTTCTGTAATTACTCCGGATATTTTGGAGGAATTTCTGAATTTGGCGCCAATGTAAACCGAGATTTGTGGATCAAAATGCACATTATCGAACAAAACATAAATGTATTGTGTAACATGATGTCCTATGAGTGTCATCTGATGAAGATTATCAAAGGTTAGTGATTCATTTAATCTCTATTTCTGCTTTTGTGTGACTATCTTTGGGCTGGGAAAAATGGCTGTGTGTTTTTTGGATTTGGTGGTGATCTAACATAAATATATGTTGTGTTTTCACTGTAAAACATTTAAAAAATCGGACACGATGGGTAGATTAACAAGATGTTTATCTTTCATTTGCTGTATTGGACTTGTTAATGTGTGTAAGTTACATATTTCGGAAAAATATTTTTGATTTTCGCTCGCTGCCTTTTCAGCGGAATGTGGGAGGAGTTCCGCTAGCGGAACCCCGGTGCCAGACAGGTTAAGGACAACAAAGTCAAGGTATAGGAGTGTCCATCACAAAGCCCTGACCTCAACCCTATAGAAAATGTGTGGGCAGGCCTGAAAAAGTGTGTGCGAGCAAGGAGGCCTACAAACTTGACTCAGTTACACGAGCTCTGTCAGGAGGAATGGGCCAAAATTCACCCAACCTTTTGTGGGAAGCTTGTGGAAGGCTACCCGAAACGTTTGACACAAGTTAAAACCTCTCTGGGATATGTGGGACGCTAGCGTCCCAACTGGCCAACATCCAGTGAAAATGCAGAGGGCCAAATTCAAATAAATTACTATAATAATTAAACTTTGATGAAATCACGCATTCAATATACCAAATTAAAGCTACACTTGTTGTGAATCAGGCCAATGTGTCAGATTTCAAAAATGCTTTACGGCGAAAGCAAACAATGCTATTATCTGAGGATAGCACCAAAGTAAACAAACACAGACCATCATATTTCAACCCTCCAGGCGCGACACAAAACGTAGAAATAAAGATATAATTAATGTCTTAACTTTGAAGAGCTTCTTCTGTTGGCACTCCAATATGTCCCATAAACATCACAATGGGAAGCTTGTGGAAGGCTACCTGAAACGTTTGACCCAAGTTAAACAATTGAAAGGCAATGCTACCAAATACTAATTGAGTGTATGTAAACTTCTGAACCACTGGGAATGTGATGAAAAAAACTAAAGCTGAAATAAATCATTCTCTCCATTATTTTTCTGACATTTCACATTCCTAAAATAAAGTGGTGATCCTAACTGACCTAAGACAGGAAATGTTTACTCGGATTAAATGTCAGGAATTGTGAAAAACTGAGTTTAAATGTATTTGGCTAAGGTGTATGTAAACTTCCCGACTTCAACTGTATGTGTTACCTAAAACAGCTGTATCGTTAGATTGGTAGAATATATTTTTGATCTGATTTCAGAAAAGTAGAGGAAGATTTTATATATGCGCAAACGTCTTGTCTAACTTGTTGGAAAAGTGGTTAAAGTAGCTGATTTCAGCCTCCCGAGTGGCGCAGTGGTCTAAGACACTACATCGCTTGAGGCGTCACTACAGACCCAGGTTCGATCCCAGGCAGTGTCTCAGCCGGCCGTGACCGGGAGACCCATGAGGCGGCACATAATTGGCCCTGCTTCATCTGGGTTAGGGGAGGGTTTGTCCCATCATTGTCCCGTCACACTCTAGCAACACCTTGTGGGGGGCCGGGCGCCTGCAAGCTGAAAATAAAAAAGTGGATGGAGGACAAAAAGAGGAGTGTAGAATGCTAAATATTAGGAAGGTGCTCCTAATGTTTTGTACACTCAGTGAACATTAGGCAGGCCTTTCTCTTTTAGAATAATAATATCTCTACAAACAGAGAATTTTGCGGCAAATTCAGCTGTAGAGGCTGGTAGAGGACAACGTGCAACCCTACTACTCTCTTTCTTCTCCTCTCTTTCTTCTTCTTTGTGGTTGAAGTGCCAGGTCTGATGCCTACAGCTGACGAATCCAAAGAATGAACACAAAAAAAATCATGACTTTTAAATAAATATACATTTCCTGATTTAGACTTTGCCTTGATTTATTTTTCCTCAGCCTTGGTTTTGGTGTGGCCTGGCTTGATAATAACAACTATTTATCCATTCCTCGGAGCTGATCACTCACTCTCTTACTGGTGTGGGTTTCGAATACACACACCACGCTGACGTGCGG
Organism: Salvelinus fontinalis; assembly: GCF_029448725.1. Taxonomy (NCBI): domain Eukaryota; kingdom Metazoa; phylum Chordata; class Actinopteri; order Salmoniformes; family Salmonidae; genus Salvelinus; species Salvelinus fontinalis. Next base: position 630,023 of record NC_074701.1, read on the forward strand.
AGCTGGAGCGAACGCAACCATTTTTTGTTGTTGCTCTGTACAAAAACACATTAATCTAACCATGTCAGCAGTGCTTTGACACAATGGGGATTTCAAAGTGATAGAAAGCATTAGTCACCACACGTCTCCACCACCACCAGTCTCCCCACTGATAAGGAAGAAGGGCGGCAGGCCTTTCTAGCAGTGAGTCCATGGGATGTGGTCATGACCAAGGTTCCAGTGGGTCTTTGTCTGAGCGTGGCTCCGTGTGTGTGTGTGTGTGTGTGTGTGTGTGTGTGTGTGTGTGTGTGTGTGTGTGTGTGTGTGTGTGTGTGTGTGTGTGTGTGTGTGTGTGTGTGTGTGTGTGTGTGTGTGTGTGTGTGTGTGTGTGCTTGCGCCCATCCACATGAAAAAATACTACAGTTTATTATAGAATACTACAGTACTTACTATAGAATTCTGTAGTAAAATGTAGTATAATACTAAACTACACACTGTATCCCTCAATCATGTGTAGTAGTTACTATAGAATGTTGTAGTATACTGTAGAATACTATAGTATATACTACAGTATTATCCACAAAAAACACACTGTAGTAAATACTACATTAACTTCTACTTGGTCACAATCCCGGATCCGGGAGCATCCTCATCAGTAAAAAAGCTGTCTAGCATAGCCTAGCATAGCGCCACAAGTAAATACTAGCATATAAATATCATGAAATCACAAGTCCAAGACACCAAATGAAAGATACACATCTTGTGAATCCAGCCATCGTTTACGATTTTTAAAATGTTTTACAGCGAAAACACAATATGTATTTCTATTAGCTAACCACGATAGCAAAAGACTCAACCGCATATTTTCACATTTTTTTTACCGCATAGGTAGCTATCACAAATTCGACCAAATAAAGATATAATTAGTCACTAACCAAGAAACAACTTCATCAGATGACAGTCCTATAACATGTTATACAATAAATCTATGTTTTGTTTGAAAAATGTGCATATTTCAGTTATAAATCATAGTTTTACATTGTAGCTGCAATCTCAAATATCACCAAAGCAGCTAGAATTACTACAGAGAGCAACGTGAAATACCTAAATACTCATCATAAAACATTTAAGAAAAATACATGGTGTACAGCAAATGAAAGACAAACATCTTGTGAATCCAGCCAATATTTCAGATTTTTTAAGTGTTTTACAGCGAAAACACAATATAGCATTATATTAGCTTACTACAATAGCCAACCACACAACAGCATTAATTCACCACAAAGGTAGCGATAGCGAAAAAAACAGCAAAATATATACATTTATTCACTAACCTTGACAAACTTCATCAGATGACAGTCCTATAACATCATATTACACGATACATATATGTTTTGTTAGAAAATGTGCATATTTAGCGGTACAAATCGTGGTTTTACAATGTGAATACGTAGTCAAAATGCACAAAATTGTCCGGAGAAATCTTGGAGAGTCACCTAATCTAATCAAATAACTCATCATAAACTTTACTAAAAAATACATGTTGTACACCAAATGAAAGATACACTAGTTCTTAATGCAACCGCTGTGTTAGATTTTTAAAAATAACTTTAGTACGACATACACGTTATACACGTTACGTTATAGCGAGACAGCGCCCAAAATCAGGGCGGAAAATATGACTAAACATTTTCAACAGAAATACAAAATAACATCATAAATGGTTCCTAATTTTGATGAGCTTCCATCAGAATGTTGTACAAGTTGTCCTTTGTCCAGAATAATCGTTGTTTGGTTGTAGAATATCCTCTTCTCCTGTCGAATTAGCAACCAAAGCTAGCCATGTGGCGCAAACGTGCCCAACTTCACATAACGCAAAGAAAAGAAAATGCCTGAAAATCGCATTAAACGTTCAATGAACTGATACAACTAAAAAATAACTACTTTATGATGTTTTTGTCACATATATCAAATAAAATCAGAGCCGGATATATCTAACATCTATACCGAAAGCTTTTCAGAATGCAACCTGGGGTTCCTTCTTGCCCCTTCCAAGACAATGAAAATTCCAGACACGTCATTCCAAAAGCTCTTGTTCGGCCGCAGATCAAAACCTCATGAGGACAGGGGGTGCTGTTGTCACTTTTTATGGAAAACGTGTCCTTTTTAAACGGCTTCCTACTCAATTCTTGCTCGTACAATATACATATTATTATTATTATTGGATAGAAAACACTCTCTAGTTTCTATAGCCGTTGGAATTTTGTCTCTGAGTGGAACAGAACTCATTCTACAGCACTTTCCCTGACATGGAGTCAGATTTCAGACATCTTGGCCCCTGATCTGGAGTCAGTTGTAAAGTCCCTGTAAATGCTATGAGGATACAAACACTGCTTACGTTTTCCCCTGGATGTCATTACGTGGTGACGCTTTGAATGGAGTCGATTGCGCAATCAGGGCCTGTATAAAACAGCACAAGGTGGAAGTAGCGTCCCTTTCCTGCTGCCCCTGACGCACGGTGGACACGGACCTGCTCTTTTTCCAAGCTTTAGTTTAGCCAGTAATATTTCTCCGGTCATGTTTTTACTCGTTATAGGTGTTAAAAACATCATAAGGTAGTTAATTTAAACCGTTTTATAGCAATTTATATCCGTTTAGTGCGATTTTGAGGCATTTCTTTCTGAGACACTTTGAACCTCTGGGCACGTTTCCAGTTCATGCCGAACGTTAGTGGGCATTTCCACATGGCAAGAGGACAGCTTTCGACCAAAAGACGATTAGACCCAAGAAAGGATTCATTGCCCAAGATTCTGATGGAAGAACAGCTCATAGTAAGAACAATTTATTATGATAAATCGTGTTTCTGTCGAAAAATGTTAATCGCTTATGCCGCCCTTTTGTTAGATGTAGCTTCGCTTGGCGCAACCTGTATTGAAAAGTAAGGATAATTTAAAAAATGTAATTCAGCGATTGTATTAAGAATTAAATTGTCTATCAATCGCTGTCCACCCTATATTTTTTAGTCAAGTTTATGAGTATTTATGTATAAGACTAGATCACTGTCTAATATGGCGCACAACATTTTCTGACCAGCTGGGCTACTTTTGTCAATGTCTAACCATGATTTTGGTGGCTAAATATGCACATTTTCGAACAAACTCTATATGTATGTTGTAATATGATGTTACAGGAGTGTCATCTGAAGAATTCTGAGAAGGTTAGTGAAAAAATTTATATATTTTGGCAATATTTACGTTATCGCTCTCTTTGGCTAGAATCAATGCTCTGGTAATGTTTGCACGTGGTATGCTAATATAACGATTTATTGTGTTTTCACTGTAAGACACTTAGAAAATCTGAAATATTGTCTGTATTCACAGGATCTGTGTCTTTCAATTAGTGTATGCTGTGTATTTTTACGAAATGTTTTATGATTAGTAATTAGGTAATACACGTTGCTCTGTGTATTTATTCTAGTCGAGTTGTGATGGTGGGTGCAATTGTAAACTATGATTTATACCTGAAATATGCACATTTTTCTAACAAAACCTATCCTATACCATAAATATGTTATCAGACTGTCATCTGATGAGGTTTTTTCTTGGTTAGTGGCTATCAATATCTTTATTTGGCCGAATTGGTGATAGCTAGTGGTGTTGGTGGACAAAGAAAAAATGGTGTCTTTTGCTAAGGTGTTTAGCTAATAGATTTACATATTGTGTCTTCCCTGTAAAACATTTTAAAAATCGGACATGTTGGCTGGATTCACACGATCTGTATCTTTCATTAGCTGTATTGGACTTGTTAATGTGTGAAAGTTAAATATTAAAAAATAAAATAATAATGTATTTCGTGCTCTGCCTTTTCAGTGGAATGTGGGAGGAGTTCCGCTAGCGGAACCCCCGTCCTAAACAGGCTAGACACCCCATTCCACCTCTCACTGCCTGTTGACATCTAGTGGAAGGCGTATGCAGTGCATGTAGATCCATAGATTTCAGGCAAATTAATAGGAAGGCCCTGGAACAGAGCCTCGATTTCAGATTTTTCACTTCCTAACAGGAAGTTTGCTGCAAAATGAGTTCTGTTTTACTCACAGATATAATTCAAACGGTTTTAGAAACTAGAGAGTGTTTTCTATCCAATAGTAATAATAATATGCATATTGTACGAGCAAGAATTGAGTACGAGGCAGTTTAATTTGGGCACGATTTTTTACAAAGTGAAAATAGCGCCCCCCTATTGAGAAAAGGTTTTAGTGTTCGCAAAAAACACTAGAGTGCAATAATTTTTTTTTTAATAGTAAATACTACAGTATTTAGGTTACTACAGTACTACAATTACTACAGTAACCTACCCATTCCCCTCCCCCATTTCCCAATTTGTGCCATCCATAAGTCAGAAACCTATATGCCAAGTATTATCCTGTATTGTGTTCCCTACAAGTTAAAGAAAAGAGCAGGTTCTCTGAACTATCTGTTCAGACCCCAGTTCTACCTACCTACAGGTTTTGGATAATGTGTTTTTTCTCCAGTAGGTTTCCTCAAGAAGAAAGCCTACAGTTCTATGTAAAAGATAATAAAACAAAAACACTATACTAAGTACTACAGCATACTACAGTCTGCAGAACACTACAGTAAATACTACATTATAAACTGAGTGACTAGAGCCCTGAATGCTGATTGGCTGATAGCTGTGGTATATCAGACTGTATACCACGGGTATGACAAAGCATTTCTTTTCACTGCTCTAATTATGTTGGTAACTGGTTTGTTGTATATGGCCAATATACGGCTAAGAGCTATATCCAGAACAGCCCTTAGCCGTGGAATATTGGCCATATACCACACCCCCCCCGAGCCTTATTGCTTAAGTATACTATTCCAAAAATACTACAGTATACTATAATCGGCAAAACTACATGAATTACTGTAGTATATACTACAGTTTCATTTAGCTGCAGTAATTATACTATAGCTAACTGTAAATACTACATTCACTACAGTGAAGTCCGTAAAAACACTAAAGTGAATACTATACTATTTACCATAGTATTTTTTAATGTGGGTATTCATGCATGCATCTTTGTGTGTGTGTGTTTGTGTTTCTCCCTAATATCATCTTTATCTCACACACAGACTGACTGAGCCTTATACCAGGGTATATGGAGAGTATTGCACTGCCCCTTTCATGTCCTATTTACTTCATCTTTGATTAATAGGCTGTGTATTTAAGAAGTCTACAGATCAGTCTGATTTGATTATTTTCAAGAAATTGAGAAATGAGGTGAGCAAATGATTAATGAGACAAAGTGGTCATACTTTTGACAAAAGTGTAAGAACACAGGAGCAATCCAAATAAAATGTGTCACTCTCTGAAAGAGCTGGGCTACAGCAAATGGCTCAAAACCAAAGCAAGTAATGTCAGTCTGAGCAAAAATCTAGAGATTTTATTGATGATGAGGGCATTTGTTTTGTCAGAGTGGTTAGAGGGACAATAGAGCCCTGAGTACCAGGACATTAGGACCTGATGGTTGTTAGCGAGCTGGGTACTACCAACGCATGTCCAGAGAGCAGAAGAGGAGATTATCGTGACACAACGGTCACGTGGAATTTTACTGCGGTCATGACTCCTGACTGCGGTAACACGGTCACTGCAACAACCCTGGGTGTTCCTAATTGTTTTGTACACGCCGTGTCTATCAATGACATGAAATCCGCTTTTTCCCGTCAACTTCTTTTTATTTGCAGACGTTTCAGTTCTTTTGGTCTCTCACTAAGACGGCTGAGAGCCAACTTAGTGCACAACTACCAAGTATCAGTAACTGGCTGTCAAGACAACAAGCAATTTATTAATTTGGGAAAAACAGAGTACATATTATTTGCCTCTAAGATTAGGCTAGGTAGATCACCAGGCTTTAAAGTCACGGTTGGTGACACAGCAGTTACAGCCAAGAACTGTGTTGAATACTTGGCCTCTGTACTAGACAGGTTCCTGAGAGGCGAGAGCATATGCCATTGTAAATGCCATTGTCAACCAGAAAGTAATGTTTCTGTCCAGAAAAGCCACATTTCTAGATAAAGGGACCTTGAAAACACTTGCAGCCTCACTTTGACTACGCATGCACTACCTGGTACAGTAAATAATCAAGAACTAGCTACAGACAGCTCAGAATGAAATGTCAAGGGCCATTGAATCGTAGCCTTTGGGTTCATATTGGGCCTTCTCAGCTCAGTGAACTAGAGTGGTTATCAGTTGATGAAAGGGTCATTCAGCTGAAGTTGGAATTGGCCCATAATATCGGGTATGGCACAGTCCCCCAGTATTTAAAGAACTATCTTACTACTGTTAGGGACTCTCATTCCTATGCCACGTGAGGCAGTGCCACAGATTTTGTGCCATGTCGATTCAAGAGCGGTACTGGCCATAAAACGTTTATATATGCGGTAGTGGTAGAGTGGAACAAACTCCCGGGCCAGATGAAAACAGTTTATGCCAGTCGCAGGTTCAAACACTCCTGCAAGGTTTGGTTAATGATGAGATAGCCTCCTAGCCAAGTGTAAAGCCCTGGAGTGATTTGTTACATGTGTATATTTGCTTTTTTCTTGTATACAGTGGCAAGAAAAAGTATGTGAACCCTTTGGAAATACCTGGATTTCTGCATAAATTGGTCATAAAACTTGATCTGATCTTCATCTAGGTCACAACAATAGATGAGAAACACAGTCTGCTTAAACTAATAACACACAAACAATTATACGTTTTCATTCACATTCACAGTGCATGGTGGAAAAGTATGTGAACCGTTGGATTTAACAACTGGTTGACCCGCTTTGACAGCAATACCCTCAACCAAACGTTTTCTGTAGTTGCGGATCAGACCTGCACAACGGTCAGGAGGAATTTCGGACCATTCCTCTTCACAAAGCTATTTCAGTTCAGCAATATTCTTGGGATGTCTGGTGTGAACTTCTCTCTTGAGGTCATGACACAGCATCTCAATCGGGTTGAGGTCAGGAATCTGACTGGGTCACTCCAGAAGGCGTATTTTCTTCTGTTGAAGCCATTCTGTTGTTGATTTACTTCTGTGTTTTGGGTCGTTGTCCTGTTGCATCACCCAACTTCTGTTGAGCTTCAATTGGCGGACAGATAGCCTAACATTCTCCTGCAAAATGTTTTGATAAACTTGGGAATTCATTTTTCCATCGATGATAGCAAGCTGTCCAGGCCCTGATGCAGCAAAGCAGCCTCAAACCATGATGCTCCCTCCACGAATGTTTTTTTTTTTGTCAGCAGTGGCTTCTTCCGTGGTGTCCTCCCATGAACACCATTCTTGTTTAGTGTTTTACGCATCGTAGACTCGTCAACAGAGATGTTAGCATGTTCCAGAGATTTCTGTAAGTCTTTAGTTGACACTCTAGGATTCTTCTTAAACTCATTGAGCATTCTGCGCTGTGCTCTTGCAGTCATCTTTGCGGGACGGCCACTCCTAGGGAGAGTAGCAACAGTGCTGAACTTTCTCCATTTATAGACAATTTGAATAACCGTGGACTGATCAAGGCTTTTAGAGATACTTTTGTCACCCTTTCCAGCTTTATGCAAGTAAATAATTCTTAGTCTTAGGTCTTATGAGATCTCTTTTGCTTGAGGCATGGTTCACATCAGGCAATGCTTCTTGTGAATAGCGAACTCAGGGCAAGGAAGCTCTAACCAACATCTCCAACCTTGTCTCATTGATTGGACTCCAGGTTAGCTGACTGCTGACTCCAATTAGCTTTTGGAGAAGTCATTAGCCTAGGGGTTCAACCTACACTGTGAATGTTTAAATGATGTATTCAATATAGACAAGAAAAATACAATAATGTGTGTGTGTTATTAGTTTAAGCATACTATGTTTGTCTATTGTTGTGACTTAGATGAAGATCAGATCAAATTTGAATATCAATTTATGTTGAAATCCATGTAATTCCAAAGGTTTCACTTGTTCTGTATATCTAAATAAGTGGACATTGTGTATGATTGAATATGTGGCACAGAGTGCCCATGTCATTTTATTTCGCCTTTCAGCCACTTTCCTACCAATAGAAGACCACAATGGAAACAAGTCTGACTTTTTGTGTATGTAAACCTCTGCAATTTTGGTAAATGTACTGGTTGCCTGGTGTGGCTTCTTTATGTATTTTAAATTGTCCCCCCCCCAAAAATGAATGACGACTGAATTGCGCATCGCAAATATTCATCCAAGACATTTTTTTTTTCCATATCTGGTTTGCATACCCATTCTTACCCTAGATATAATGTACTAGTAGATATCAGAAGTTGAAACGTCTTTCCCGGCTACCGATGACATTCAATTCTGTGAGCTGCTCCATGCCACAGCCAGTTGAGAGCTGTGCGCTTTTGCAGCCTGATATTCTGCTGAATCTAGCTATGTGTGCAGCGAGTATGTAAATATAAACTCAGCAAAAAAAGAAATGTCCTCTCACTGTCAAATGCGTTTATTTTCAGAAAACTTAACATGTGTAAATATTTGTAAGAACATAACAAGATTCAACAACTGAGACATAAACTGAACAAGTTCCACAGACATGTGACTAACAGAAATGGAATGATGTGTCCCTGAACAACAACATTTCTGGGGGGAATGGCCATAGCCCTCACCCTCCGATCCAACAGGTCGCAGACATGCTCAATGGGATTGAGATCCGGACTCTTCACTGGCCATGGCAGAACAATGACATTCCTGTCTTGCAGGAAATCACGCACAGAACGAGCAGTATGGCTGGTGGCATTGTCATGCTGGACGGTCGTGTCAGGATGAGCCTGTAGGAAGGGTACCACATGAGGGAGGAGGATGTCTTCCCAGTAACGCACAGCGTTGAGATTACCTGCAATGATAACAAGCTCAGTCCGATGATGCTGAGACACCGCCCCAGACCATGACGGACCCTCCACCTCCAAATCGATCCCGCTCCAGAGTACAGGCCTTGGTGTAACGCTCATTCCATCGACGATAAACGCGAATCCGACCATCACCCCTGGTGAGACAAAACCGCCACTCGTCAGTGAAGATCACTTTTTGACAGTGCTCTCTGGTCCAGCGATGGTGGGTTTGTGCCCATAGGTGACGTTGTTGCCGGTGATGTCTGGTGATGACCTGCCTTTACAACAGGCCTACAAGCCCTCAGTCCAGCCTCTCTCAGCCTATTGTGGACCGTCTGAGCACTGATGGAGGGATTGTGCATTCCTGGTGTTACTCGGGCAGTTTATGTTGCCATCCTGTACCTGTCTCGCAGGTGTGATGTTTGGATGTACCGAACCTGTGCAGGTGTTGTTACACGTGGTCTGCCACTGCGAGGACGATCCGCTGTCCGTCCTGTCTTCCTGTAGCGCTGTCTTAGGCATCTCACAGTACGGACATTGCAATTTATTGCCCTGGCCACATCTGCAGTCCTCATGCCTACTTGCAGCATGCCTAAGGCACGTGCACGCAGTTGAGCAGGGACCCTGGACATCTTTCTTTTGGTGTTTTTCAGAGTCAGTAGAAAGACCTCTCTAGTGTCCTAAGTTTTCATAACTGTGACCTTAATTGCCTACCGTCTGTAAGCTGTTAGTGTCTTAACGACCGTTCCACAGGTGCATGTTCATTAATTGTTTATGGTTCATTGAACAAGCATGGGAAACAGTGTTTAAACCCTTTACAATGCAGATCTGTGAAGTTATTTGGATTTTTATGAATTATCTTTGAAAGGCAGGGTCCTGAAAAAGGGACGTTTCTTTTTTTGCTGAGTTTATTTAATGTGCTCTGTGATTGTGTAGGCTACTTTGTGCATGATTTCTCTATTGTACTACATAATTAATACAGCTTATTTCTACTTTGATACACATCAGTGAGGATTAAGAAGTGAGAATATGCAATGTCCACTGAAAAAAGTGTGTATAAGGCACCTGCATATAGCCCCCACTACACCACTGATGGACAGACCTCAGTCTTTTCATATTCTCACGTCTCTGTGCACTGTGCACACACACAAACACACACATACTCACTCAACCATACACGTGATAAACACTCACATGCACACATACACAAGTCACACGTACACACTCACTCGCAAATGTACACAGTTGTCAAAAAGTCTATCTCTTGCGCAATGGAGGTTTTCGTAAATATACAAACAGAATGGGAACGTTCCTCCTCATAGGTCCACGCCTCTATAAGGCTAGGATTAGAGCCACAGCATCAAACAAAGTGGGACATCAATTACCTCCTAAAGCAGACGGATCACTTCCAAGAGACCTTTCATTTTTTTCAAGGAGCCTTGCGCAACTCCTTGTGTAAACGTTGCACTATGCAAGACAAGCACATGTCACTGTAATGGATGGGTGTCCTGGTCTCAGCTTGAAGAGTTGCTCTTGGGTTGCTATAAATAAGACAGCAACACATTGTGTTACCAAGGGTTTACATCAGTAAGCATTTAATAATACACGTTTATTTCAGTGTAGATTCTCTATGGAGATATGTCACATCACACTTAGTTATTCTTTACATGCTAGATCATGGTACAGGTCCAAGTGTAACCTAGTTCAATTGGTAACCTCACCCACAGCTTCGAGTTGCTTGCTATTAGGTGGTGTGGCTGGCTATTGTTGTCAAGGTTTGTAAAGATTAGGCTATGGCGGTCAGTGCAGCTGTGCGCACACCAGGCTGCTTCTCATTACAGGTAATCCTTCATTCCCCGCAGTGAAATGTGTTATTTTCCATTATAGTGCACACCTCCTCCTCCATCCCTCCTTTTTCCTGACGGGGGATCTGGGGGCATGATAGATGGTGTTTCTCCCTGTGTTTAGCTCACCATGCTTAGGCCTTGGCCTCTGTTAACCAGCATGAGGCTGCCATTGCTCGCTGGCACATCCCATGTGGGGGTGCTGGGGGGTGGGATGTGTAGGGGGTCTGGGGTGGTTGATTTGGTAGGTGGAGTCTGATATGTTGGCTGAAGTAACTAGCTATATAACTCTAGTCCAAGGCATGAGATGTGGCTTCGGGGTCAGGGCGCTGGGCTATTAGAGGGATGGGGTGCTGGGGAGGGAGAGGTTATTTTTGTGCTGGGATTTCAGCATTGTTATACAGTGATGAGCATAACATGTATTTTTTGTGCATAAAAAGCAATTGTGTAAAGAGCCTTCTCAACGTGAATCAGAAAATACATTTAAATGAGACCACAAGGTGAATGAAAATATCATCTACTGTAGTATTGTACCTGCAACCCTAACTGAAAAATGACCACATTCTTTCCTAAGAAGCACCTTTTCTAATCGAATAGTATGAGGACAGCATTTGCTGTACCCTTGCTCTCTTTGCTGACCTCAGCCTGGCCTAAAGGTATGCAGTACTGGACATCTTTGATAACCCCATGGTCATAGACACACACAGACTCAGTAGGACTGGCCCCTGAAGGCCCGATAACGCATTGGCGCCACAGGACCGCTGGTTTCACGTGGTGGAGCTAGGGGGAGAGAGAGTGACTGTCAAACATTCTCAGACTAAACAAATGACTCCATCTCCCTCCCCCTCAACCCCTATCATTCATTCTGACTATCTCATTACATCTCTCTCTCCCTCACACTCTCTCTTTCTCTGTCTCGCACTCTCTCTCTCTTTCACACATACACCCCCCTCCCTCCTCCGTGCCCTCCTGTTGCCCCAGTCTGGGCTGATGGAGTGGGGTTATCAGGCCAAACACCTCCCTGCTCTCCTGGGGTCCAGCCTGGGAGTTTGGAGGAGTGGAGCTGTCACAGTAGTGTGAACAAACCGGGGCTGTTAGTGCGCTGGAGAATAGACTGCTTCTTTATCCGTTTTTCTTTATGAATGCCAATTTATCTGACTGGCTAGGAGAGAGAGTGGAAGTGAGACTGGGGGTGACATGATCATCAGACAAGCCCATACTGTACTGGAATGTACATGCATGCCCATACACAGACACAAAATACAAAATGACAAAAAAAATACATAATGTATTTCTGACTTTTGCATATAAAATGAATTCTATATGGTACACTGTAAAAAATAATCCTGTTGTTTTTACAGTAACTTACAGTAAGGCAGGCCTTTCTTCTGGGGGTATTTCATAACAACAACACAATCATTTTGGGAGAAAGTAAATATCTGACACGACCAAAGCACCAGAATCTGTTGGCTCTTTGATATTGTTGATGTGACGAGTCTGCAATATTGACATTGGAAAGTGCTAGCTAATAGGTAGAACCTTCGTAAGTAAGCTTCTTTTCATATTTCAGTTCAGAAGTGCGTCAACAATGAATTGATCAGAGATGGTGGCGGGAGCCTCTCCCCGTGCAAATATGTATACACCACGAACCAGGGTTTTACCTTATAAATTTGAAATGGGTAATAAGCATGCAGGACCGTTCATGGAAAATAACTGTTCAGCAAACAAGTAGTGCTGTTGCGCTTGGAAAATACTGACTATGGGTCAGTGAACACAGGTCAACCCATACAGACCAACGGCTCTCCCCTTTTTTACATGTGTTATTAGGGAGGACCTAAATCCATCTTGATTGTTTGTGTTTTGATTATTGTGGAGGAATGAATGGTTATGCGACCAGTTTGTGTATATCACAGATCTGTGGATTAGCCAGGCTATAAACTATTAAAAAAAAGGGCAGGCCAGTCCACGGCCTAGTGGTTGGGAATCCCTTGCTTTCACCAATCATCCTTTGGCTGACATTAGCCTGAATGTTCCCTTTGTTTCTCTCTTTACTGTAGGACAAGGGGGTCAGACTCTCTCGCTAGGACCAAGTCCTGCCTCTTCTGTCGGTAAGTTTATTTGCATTGTTTAATGGCATCTTTAAAGTTTTTTAGGAAGGGACAGAGAACTTTCACATACAATAAGAGTGAGATGGCGTACTGAACACACCGGTGCAAAATAAATACGTAATATTCAATATCAGCATGTTAGACTAAATATTAGCACTTCGTATACTCGTGGGGAATTCCATTCCATCTGGATAACGACACAAAACAAATCATAAGGCTAGAGAATTGCATTGACAACATTACAACAACAAGCAACACTCAAACATGACGGAGAGTTAACGTGGAGAATGAATCTCCAGAAGAAAATGTGACTCCTCCACAGATACAAACGAGTCATGCTTTTCACCACTGGGACTGGTAAGTGTGTGAAAGCGATCTGTTAAAGTTGATGAATTACATACTTGAATTAGTCAGTAAGGAAATAAAGGAGTTGAAGGTGAGCCTTGAAATAAGTGACGAAGAGCTGCGATAATGGAGAAAGAAACAAACAAGCTAAAAGGCACAGTCAATAAGATAGAAATGGACATTAATGAACTTAAAAAGGAGAACGTCTTTCTGAGAAGCCTTACTAGACATACAGGCTAGATCTATGAGGGAAAATCCAGTACTTACAGGTATCCAAGAAAGAGAAGGAGAAGTTCCCGAAAACACTTCAAATCCCACTCGATGGCTGTCAATAAAATCCAACCCAAATGTGTAACGTAAACTCACGTAAACTCGTACATCGCCTTGGTCCATACAATTGCCCTTATTTTAGTGACCCAAAAACGTAGTACTTCCAGATCAACTGTATTGTCAATACCATTGTAAAGCACAATTTCTCCCCTTTCCAACAAAATCAATTACATGACCTAAACACTGCCCGTTTCTGCATAATTCAAGCAGGCAATGAGCCCCGTCGGGTCTTTTAAAAAATGGCGGGTGGGGAAGCGAAACTAATGCGTGATAGTGAGGAGGACAGATGTCGTGTGGTAAAATTGTTTTTGTTCACTCGATCTGTCCAACTTATCACCTTATCGCCTCTAAAATGTAAATAAAACACTATAAAGAGTTTATATAATGTGTCATTACATACCTATTTGAAGGTTTGCGAATTTGAATCGGGTTTTGAGGGCGGTGCTAAAGTGATCTTAGAAGTAAACAGCGGCTTTGAGAATGATGATCGCATGCAATGATGACGAAAAAATTGACTAGGTATCCCCCCTTACCCCCGTCACTGTCCATTTCTTGTTTTTAAACAATGAGAGAAGTGCTACACCTAGTGTAGAGAGATTGTAAGACAGAAATAGTTGCTTTATGCGTGCTGTACATTACGACATGACACGTCAAGATGTAACGGATGGTCAGTTTTTTCAACTTTTCTCCAATACTATAGAGCCATTACCATGTCGATCAACGCTTGAATAGAAACCTAGTTCACACCCCCGATTTTTGAAATCAACACAGTCGCTACAGTCCCATTAGTTTTCTTTGTAGCCTCGTTTGAATGTCGCGGTTACGCACATTTGTACGGAATGGGGTGAGTTTACATTACACCGTTTTGGACTAAGAGGACAGAGATATGAGCGTCCAATCATTGCTTTATCCTTAAAGAAAGCAAATTTGGCAATGGTTTAAAGCTTGGGTAAAAGACTCGCTGGCACGAAAATAGGCATGAATGATCAGTTCCTGAAGGAAATTGCAGAACGGTGCAAAGTTCTGTATCCAATCTTCAAGGAAAATAGATGAAAAGGGAATCGTGTAGCTCTCGTAGTCTACAAACTGTATATTGACAACCAAATGTTCCGAGACACAAAGACTACTCCATGGCTATTCTAAAAATTACAAAGTTCCCATAGAGCAGTCAAATAATGGAACACCTAATACAAGCCATGGTAAGGATTGTAATAATACATTAAAAAAAGATAGAAAAGCAATAAAATAATTGTTTATTAATGAATAAAGTACGACTACACTGTACCTTTCAAAATAGGGAATGTTGTCAAATAATTAGTATTACATTTTCCATTTATATTATTTTATAAATGAATAAGACAGCATTAGAAGGATAACTACAAAAATAACACCCCTTCAAAAATAGCTAATTGGAACACAAAAGTACTAATTCAGCATGGTGGAAGTAAAAACAGTAAACAGAAGACATAGAAGGCACAGTATGTGGTATGTGTGGATGTATTGTGATGGAAGGTGTGGTGTGTTTTTGCTGTCGGAAAAAATGTGGCATTAAGTGAGGGAGAAAGGAAATGGCTGCATATCCCAGAACCAATGTGTGTCTGTAAGCAGGGGTTGTGAGAAAGAGCTTTCATCTTTTTGCAGATGAGGGATGTACATTTAAAATAAATGACACATCTAATTTCTTTATTTATTGTCCTATCATGATGGAACTACATTTTAAAATAAATGATATACCAAATGTATTTATTTATTGTCCTATCATGATGGAACGGTCCACAGCCCTGTAGCCTAGACACCCTCCTGAACAGCCCATACACTAAAGAGAAGTCCCTATCTGTTTTATGGGCCTGCTGTACGCTGCCTATATGCAGCCAAAACAGGAAGATAAATGTGGTCAGAGACCTACTAGAGCAGCACCATCCCCTCAAGATGCCGAGCCCGCCTGGCAGGGTTGGTCCTACAAAGTCAGAGCCCCCTGATGGGAGAGCATAATATACAAGGAAATTCTCAAAGCTGCTAATGAGAACCTTGATGACCTTGTACCTAGCCGGTGGGGATTCCGGTGGGGTGCCCCCACACAGGCAGTGGCAGTGCTGGCAACACTGGCTGCAGTAACCCATGGGGAGGGGGTCACACTCAGACAATCAGAGAGGGGGCATACTATTGTGGCCCTTATGGTTGATTGTGGAGGAAAGGGGTTGAGTGTGTAAGAGTGTGTGTGTGTGTGTGTGTGTGTGTGTCTGTGTGTGTATGTGTGTGTGTATCCCACATCTGTTGCAAGGGGGTAAGGATGTTAGGGATAATATAGGAGGAATCACAATTGTTTGCTAAAATAATAATTGCTTGACAAAAATGTCATGTAATGCAATGGCAATCCTGGCCATAGGTAACAATCCTTTGCACAAACTGCCGACCTCATTACGCATATTCATTTTGAATAATGGAAATAAAGGTAAGCAAGATATTTGAATATACATTTTTAATAGCTATATATAAAGCAAACTGAGGTGAGAGCATTCTAAATACTTTCAGCGGTTGATCTGCTTCTGTTCTGTTCTCTGTGATCTTTTCGAAGGATGAGCCTTTCGGGGGGCCTAGGGAATCGGGGGGACATGGGTGGTCTGCCAGTCACTGGGATGACAACCCAACTTTGGAGGGGCTTTGGCGGGTTGAGTTGTGGAGAACAATTGGAGGATTACTTAGTAGCAATGCAAATATCATGTTACAGCTATAATTGTCATTGTAATGGCTAAGCAGATAATAAGAAAAGACGATCAGTATTTACCTGGCTCAAAGAGAAAGAATATAATATCTATTGTTTACAGGAAACTCATTCAACAATTTTAGATGAAGTCGTGTGGAAAATGTATTGAGGGGGTGAAATATACTTCTCCCATGGGCAAAACAACTCAAAAGGGGTGATGATATTAATTAACAGAAATTTTGATCCGAAAATGCAAATTGTCCAAACAGATCCGCAAGGTTAATGGATGATTTTAGATGTTATTGGACCATAAACCTTTACGAACCAAATAATGATGATCCACGCTTCTTTGAAAATATATATAATAAATTATCAATCCTTCAAGCAATACTCTATTATTACGGAGGGAGAATATAATAATGTTTTAAATACCTCTATGGACCGTAAAGGAAATCACACTACAAACTATCACCTTCATGTCATGGATATATTGGATCTAGTGGATATATGGAGGTTTAAATATCCTGACCTAGTGAGATATACATGGCGGAGACTCAATCAAGCTAGTCATCTTGACAGCTTTCTTATGTCATTCACGTTGGCACCAAAAGTGCAAAAAGTGTTGATAGGGGATAGAATCCGGTCTGACCATCAGATAATTGGCATATACAGTGGTTCTTCCTTTAAAAGTTCATGAGCTAATGCAGCAACCATTAAAATGCCACCATCTACCACTGGTAGATGGTGGCATTTTGTCATTGCACCACACTATCACAAGGGGGAGTTAGAAGGCTGATCTATCGGTAGTCTAAACTGTTGCACAAATTGACTGTCTTTTTGTAAATTAATGGAGGTGTTTTCAGTCTGAGAGTCTCTCTTCTCTGGCACTAGAGTCCTGCATCAGGCAACAACAACAAAAAAATGTTGGTGGTCCTGGAGTTAAGAGAGCACTTGGGTAAATACAATGGGGGAATTACACTTGGCATGTGGACAGACGATTGACGAAAAAAATAGGCATGGTGAGCTTTTGGTTTCTCTCCATCTAAAAACAGAAGCAAATAATTCTAAACAACAAACTGCCTTTATTTACCACGGTGTGAAAGAGTGATAGCCCCTCTATATAAAGTGAGTTTCTGAAACACGGAGTCCTTCTTTGCTGATGTGAAGAAGATATTATTTTTTAAAGAAGCCATATAAAGTTGGTTGCAATTTCAGTTGAATCCACCAGCAAAGACAATATAAAAATAATACAGCAAATAGTGGTTAAACTCAAATATACTAATTGATTAAAAAACTTTATCATTTGGAACCTTTATCAAGTGGAAGGGGGGAAAAGTAAAGAACTTGTCTGTCGGCCATGCAATAAAGATCATAATTGGTTAAAGAAAATTGTGGTGAATAAAAAAGTATACCAGTTTCATTTCAGAACCAAAACAATTTACAGCCGTGCCATCTCTTCGGAAGAGATTTTTGACGTACCTAATCAAAACGACGCCGGATTCAAAACTTCTACTTTTTTATATTTGTTATACAGAATTATTTCAACCAACAGAATGTTACATATATGGGGGACACAACCTCCCCAGTTCTGCAGATATTTCAGTGAAGAGACAGAATCATTAGATCATTTGTTTTGGTACTGTCCATATGTAGCTTGTTTTTGTTCACAGGTCCAGGAATGGCCGAAGAATAGCAATATTTACCTGGAGCTAACCCAGCAGATAGAAGTACTGGGAGATCTGAAAAGTCATAGTCAAATGATCAATAATATAATACTTTTAGCAAAACATTTTATTTTCAATTTACAATCTGTAGAAACCATGAAAATAGGAAGGTTCAGAACTTTTGTGAATCATCACAGCACAGTTGAAAAATATATGGCAAATAGAAATCCAATATGGATGGTGTTAATTAGGAGATAGATGGGAGGGGTTGAATGGAGCTGAAGGTTGGGATTACTAACACCTAATAACAACAAGATAACTAACGTAAAACACACTGTGCCCGTAAAACGTAAACAGGTTAAGAACTTTTTTGAAAACACAGTTTGAAAGATATGGCAAATAGAAATCAAACCGGGTGGACATCATAAATATGGGACAGGTTGAGGGTAGAGGAAGGACAAGAGTTTAAATAACAAACAAAATACAACTTTTGTAAAATACAATGTGTCCATAAAAAGTATACAGTATGTATAAGCTGGAAATACAGCCTGAAGCATTGTTGTTCACTAGTTTGCTCCAATTGGGGGAGGGGTGGTGGGGTTGGAGGGTAATAAAGGAAATATATATATTTTTTAAAGATGTGTATTTATATGTGTATGTATATTCTGTATATACATGTATATACAGTATATACATGTATGTACATGTACATGTATATACATGTATGTATATACTGTATATACATATATATTTAATTATTTGCAAAACAAATATTTGGAGGATTGGAAGTGATGCAGACAATTACATTGATGGAAGCTACAATCTATCTGCAATAATAAAGCTGATCCACCCCCTATAGAAAGTGATAATACAGCGGAAAGTATTCAGACCCCTTGACTTTTTTCACATTTTGTTAGGTTCCAGCCGTATTCAAAAACGTATTAAATCGTTTTTTCACTCATCACACAACACCCTATAAACAATTGGAATATGATATTTACATACAGTTGAAGTCGGAAGTTTAAATACACCTTAGCCAAAGACATTTAAACTCAGTTTTTCACAATTCCTGACATGTAATCCTAGTAAAATTCACAATGTGTTTCACTTTACATTAAGTTGCTTGTTCCTTCAATACTTTCTTTTATAACAACATTTGAATATCTGAAATTGTGATATCCCCTGCCAAATGTTTAATACTATTGAAAGTAAATAGTAATTACACTTAAAAGTCCTCTAACAACATTCTTTCTAGATTGCCATTGATCACAACTAAAAGCACTGTACTTGGTGTTTACCATCATTGTAATATAGTAACTACATAGTACTGTAATTACATGAGGCCTTTATGATATGTTTCACTTTACATTAAGTTACTTGTTCCGGTGTAGAAACACTGTAATTACAATACTTTTCTCTAGAACGGCATTGTAATAACTGACATGTTGATATATCCTGTAAATGTGTAATTGCATTGAACGTGCATTAAAGTTACACTTATAGGTGCTGTAGCCACCGTCATTCTACATTGAAGTGTATTTCCCCAATGATTGTAATAAAAAGGTTTGCCCTACTGTCTTTCACTTTACTTGAAGCTGCAATAACATGATATTATTTTGAACAAGATTTCACTTACAATACACCTTTGAAGCCAGAGAAATAAACCATTCAATCCCTTTTCAAAGGCAGGTACATTGTATTTACAAAGGATACACCATTATGTGTTTCACTTTACATTACGTTGCTTGCTCCTGGGTAGGTGCATTACAGTTAAATGCATATCCAATGTAGATACATTGCTCTTACATTTGATTCAGTATATCCTTTCAGTACATCCCAAAAATATGCAAATAAGATAACTGAAGCTGTACTTAATGATAGGGTTTTGCATTGTTACAACAGCTGACGGAGTCCTGGCCTAGCTTATTTTGGTGGTAGTGACTTATGTAGTTACATGTAACACGTTTACATAATAGGATGCATTGTTCACATGGTGCTCCACAGTGTAATTACAGAACATGTTAGTTACATTTGGAACAAGACATCTTGTAATGCATAAATCACGAGTAATTACACATGTGGAATAACCTCCAAGCTGGTTTGTAATTATATATCCTTATTCCACTTGTCATAACCTATTGCTAAACCCTTTTTACGTTGTAAATATATCAAACTGTCACGTTCCTGACCTTATTTCCTTTGTTTAGCCTTGTTTAGTTGGTCAGGACGTAAGCTGGGTGGGCATTCTATGTTATGTGTTTCTATGTTGGGTTCATTGTATTAGCCTGATATGGTTCTCAAGCAGGGGCAGGTGTTTTACGTTTCCTCTGATTGAGAACCATATTAAGGTAGGCTGTTCTCACTGTTTGTTTGTGGGTGATTGTTGCTGTGTCTGTGTTTGTTTCACCACACGGTACTGTTTCGTTTCGTTTGTTCTTTTGTTCCTACCTGTTCGTGCGTTCATGTTTTATGTTCTCAAGTTCAGGTCTGTTCACGTCGTTTTGTTATTTTGTATTTTGTCAGTGTTCTGTTTTGTTGGATATCATTAAAATTATGAAAAGGTTTAACTAAAGGTAACGTGTTACCAAATATTATATAAATGTCATTAAGCAAATTATATAGACAAATATAATACATTATCTGATGAAATTGCTTTAGAAAGGGGCACAAGACAGGGGTGCCCCATCTCCGCCCTCCAGTGTGCACTGGCAATTGAACTGATTGCAGAAGGAATTAGACAGGACCCAAACATAACAGGTATCATTGTTGGCAAAAATGAATATAAACTAAACGTACTTGCAGATGATCTCCTGATATACCTGATATACCTGATCAATATTGAAAACTCAATGTCCCCTTTGCTAAAAAAAACAAAAAAAACGTAATATTCTAAAATTTGAGGATATAAAATTAACGGGGAAAAATAATGGCAATTGCAAAAATAAAAATAAAAACATGATCCTGATACAGCAATCCTTTAAGTGGACCACAACAATATTACATACTTAGGATGCTTAATAAGTGACAAAAACAACAAATATATAAAGATAACTGTATTCAGCTACACAACAATATGAAAGGAGATCTAACTAAATTGAACAATCTTCCCATAAATCTTACAGGTAGAATAAACCTTTTCATAATGGCATGGCTGCCAAAGTTTTATTTGTATAATTGGTAATACCAATTACCCCACAGAAGACATTCTTTAAAAAAGTAGACTTCATATGGGCAAATAAAATTAATATAATAAAAATGTAAGTTTTACATCTTCCAGACTTGTATTTGCAACAATGCATACCGAAGGCTTTTACTTGCAACCTATTCTGCCCTACCAAGCGAAAAGGAAGTAACTGCTCATAGCGTGGAACTGATAAAAATGTCTTCAAATATTTGAATTGTCCAGCCAAATTAATTCTAAGGAGATCATTGGAGGTGTAGTGATCTGTTGGATTACTATGAGTAAATTTTTTATTCATGTTGACCGTGACCTCTGACATGACCTTCGAACCTTAAACTGCAGTTGCTGCCTGTTTCCTTGGCATGATATGTTACATGTTATGTTGTTCAATATTTTTCAATATATTTTTTCATAAAAAAAAAAAAAATGAATTATTGATTATTTTTCTAATGACACTATGTAAGTGTCATTAGAAAAATAATCAATAATTCATTGAAAA
Source organism: Salvelinus fontinalis (assembly GCF_029448725.1). Taxonomy (NCBI): domain Eukaryota; kingdom Metazoa; phylum Chordata; class Actinopteri; order Salmoniformes; family Salmonidae; genus Salvelinus; species Salvelinus fontinalis. The sequence continues at coordinate 651,557 of NC_074701.1, forward strand.
AATATTTTCATATAAGAGCACACAAATTACTTTTAGCTACAATTGATAAAATGCTGAATAGTTACATTTCATTTTAAGTACAACTTCGGTGATGGTGAATTCAGGTGCTGCATGGACGTTGTCTTGGCAGGCTTTGGTTTCCATGGCATCATTCTACATCTTCAGATGATGACCCTGCACCAAGCGGAGATCGCACTCCTCCTCTCCAAGCTTCACAAAGCTGATGTTCCTTCCCTTTACTGCCTTGCGGGTTTCGTACATTTGGTCAGTGGTTGTGTGGTCAATAGTTGTGTTTTTGTGGTCAGTAGTTGTTAACAGTAATTATTGTCTGTAGTTGTATTGCTTTGGTCAATAGTTGTGGTCAATAGTTGTGTGGGTGTTTGTGGTTAGTAATTGTGGTAAGTAGTTGTGTGGTTGTGGTCAGTAGTTGTGGTCAGTGATTGTGGTCAGTACATTTGGTCAGTGGTTGTAGTGGTCAGTAGTTACAATCGCCCCAGTCAACAAGCGGTAAGTTAACGGTTGCAAAGCACGATACATCAAAAGTGATTTTTATACTCCTATGTGCAGATCGGAATGTACAATTTCAATTATCAATTTGTTTGTAAATATTGCCGGAATATTGTACATGTTGCCTTTGTGGATATTTTCTGGTGCATTTTGTTGAACATAATTCCCGCTAATGCTTTCTGAAAAACAAAATAAATGCACATTCAGAGGCATAGGTCCTCGTGGCCGGTGATTTTAATGCAGGGGAAACAAATCCGTTTTACCAAAGTTTTACCTGTGCAACTAGAGGTGACAAAACACAGAAACGCATACAAGGCCAAGCATTTGGAAAATCAGACCATAACTCTATCCTCCTGCTTCCTTCTTACAAGAAAAAACTCAAACAGGAAGTACTAGTGATGGAATAGATATGTAAGAATGCTGTTCATTGACTATAGCTCAGCATTCAACACCATAGTCCCCTTCAATCTCATACCCAAGCTCAGGACACTGGAACTGACCACCTCCCTCTCCAACTGGATCCTGGACTTCCTGACGGGCCACCCCCAGGCGGTGAGTATAGGCAACAACACATCGGCCATGATGACCAACACGGGGGCCTCTCGGATATGATTCCCCCTTAGTCCTTTGTTGTACTCTCTGTTCACCCATGACCGTGTGGCCACGCACGACTCCAACACCATCATCAAGTTTGCTCAACACACGATGGTGGTAGGACTGATCACAGACAATGATGAGGCAGCCTATAGTGAGGAGGTCAGAGACCTGGCAGTGTGGTGCCAGGAAAATAACCTATCCCTCAATGTCAGGATCTGATTGTTGTCTACAGGAAATAGAGAGGTGAGCACGCCCCCATCCACATCGATGGGGCTGTAGTGGAGCGGGTTGAGAGCTTCAAGTTCCTCGTTGTCCACATCACTAAGGAATTAACATGGTCTACACACAGAGTGTGAGCTACTGCTCATTCTATTATCTATCCTGTTGCCTAGTCACATTACCCCATTATGTACATAGCTACCTCTATTACCTCATACCCCTGCACATCAACTCGGTACTGGTACTCCCTGCATAATACCATGTTATTTTTACTTTTTATTGTTATTCACTGTGTATTTATCCCTCATGTCACTATTTATATTTTAACTTTTTTTCCATCTTTAACTCTACCTTGTTGGTAAATGACCCGTAAGTAAGCATTTCACTGTTAGCCTACACAAGTATGTGACCAATAAAATTGGATTTGTGAATTTCACATCAGATTTAGACAGTTTAGAGAAGTGCTCATCTAGTCATATACACACGCACTGCTCTGCATGATACTGTCATGAAACTTCCCTTACTGCATGATAATGCCCTGAACACAATTTTGCCATGTCTCGACTCTTTTGGGGGACTGGGGGTGCTACTGAGGTTCCTGTCTAAATAGGGGGGATCATCCCGGGGATCCAGCATTACACGTTGCATGGCATTCTCAAAATAACAACATAGACAGTAGAAATGGGGGGAGTACAGGGTGACAAGAAGAGACGGAGAAGAAAGGGAGAAAGTGACGGGGAGACAGAGAAAACAACCATAGTCCTGGACAGTGGCTTGTTCAAATCAAATCCGAGTTGCTGTTGGAGTTATGTAGATGTAATCTTCACTGATAGGCAGTACATGCTTCTGGTCTGTCTATTTGTTGTGTGTCAGAGAGAGGGAAGACTTTGCAGCTATGCAGCTAATAGGCACAGAACAGACCAGTAAGAGCGTGTGGGTGTGTATGTGGGTTTACGCGAGTATGTATGTACGTGCGTGTGCACGAGCGTGTGTGTAAGTGTCCATACGTTTGTGGATTTGAGCCCCTTGTCGAAATCCTGCATGATTCATGAAAGGGGAACAAAGGAAAGTTTTTTCCTTTGCTCTAGCTGCAAGGGCCTGCAAAGACGGATGGATCTTCTCCAAATGCCACCGTGAGTGCACTAAGGCCTGCTTTGTTTGTCCAAGGCTAATTCTATTATGGTAATCGAGGATGAATCCAAGCTTCTTTCCCTTCTCGCTACTTATTCCCAAATAAAGTCTCCAGTTATCCCTGTTGCTCAGTGCTTCCGGCAGGTGATGTCACAACACGGCAATGGGCTGTGGCCCCTAGGGGCTTCTGGGAGAATATCAATAGAGCAGAGAGCTCTAGCTCAACTCTGGGTGTGTTTACATCAGGAACCTTTTTCAGTTCACCTACCCAGGGCAATTGATCAGTTTAGTCAGGTCCACTCACACACACACAATGATTTATTTTATTATAATAATACAATTATATTTAGTGACTTCAGAAGGTATTCACCCCCCTTCACTTTTCCCCCAAAATGTGTTTACAAAGTTGGGTTACAATATACTGTCATTTTTCTCAACAAAATACATAAAATAATCTGTTTCATTTCAGGAAACTAGGCGTATGTCGAGTGTCACTACATCACAGGAGAGACATTTGAACATAAACTTTAAAAAAACATCTAAATGCTTTTTTTGGCTGAAGTGCCTTCTGGAATATGTCAACTTTCATGAACCTTAAAAACCAACTTCTATGCCATCTGTACGAATAAAATTGTTAAATTACAAGCCTAGTAGGTTTAGCCACAGAAAAAGTCGGAACCTTCCTACTACCCATGATTGGCTGAGATAATGGGCGGGCTGGACATGCTGAGAGATGACTTCGGATTGGTCTGCCACCTAGCACGCTTCTGTCAAAAACATGAGCTGGTCAGTATGTGTAGGTAATCATATCTAACTCGTCTTTTTTGAAAGAGATCACGTAGTAAAACTGCAAAAATGTTGCTCTCCACTTTCTGGAAGACCGAGTTTTGAAATTAGTGGAATGCACAGTGGAATTAGAGTATGACAGCTAAGGAGATGGAGAAAATTCTGGCGTTTGATTGCAAATATGCAGACAGAGTTGAAAAGAGAACACACAGAAGACTGTTGTATAAAACACCCATCTCCGGATTACATCTTCAAATTTATATGCAGACCACACCGCTCACGTTGCGTGCATGAGCATTGCAAAATAAATGTACACATAGATGTTGAACGCTGAACACGGTGCAAGTCCTGCCTCTCCCATCTCCTCATTGGTTTATAGAAGCATACACCCACGTGCCATCTCCTCATTGGTTATTATACCCATGTGGGTGATTGAAAGATGAACTGAGGTCGGTTGGTCAGTGGTGGTAATGCACCTTATTATGAAAGTTAGATGCCAATCGCCATATAAAGTCCAAAGAAGAGGGGGAGGAGGAGAGATGACTAGAAACGATTTGGCTGACCGTTGTATGTGTGGATTAATTGTTGGAGTAGAGGACCTTGTGCATTTCAGGTAAAATAACAACTCAACGTTTATATCCCAGGACAAATGAGCTAAATAGGACAAATTAGCTAGCAACTGCAATGTTTAATGCTTTTCGACCTGTCCTCAAATGAATATAATTGGTTCAGAGTTTGTTTTGATATTTCAATCTGTGTGTCCTGATCGCGTTTGGTGTGGGGGTACAAAATCAATTTGCGCACGCGTTCGGTTTGGGCATGGTGCAAGGAAACCATGGCATCCGTGACAGAAAGGGAGAAGAGATCACCCATGTATACGGGAAAGATAGTCTAGCTAGATACATTTTCCAATATTACACATTTCAAATTTAGTCAGAAAGTCGTTTTCATTGCAAGTTAAAGCATGCTGTTAGTTAGCTAGCTAACATTATCTGGCTGGCTCGTTAGCTAAGGTTCCATGAATGATCTGTGTCATAATATTATTTCTTATCTCAGAGCTTTTTGCATTGCTAGTTATATCCTAATGTTAGCTAGCTAACATTGAACCTGGTTGGTTAGCTACCTGCAGATTCATGCAGGGTAGTAACGTTATGAGTTGGGATTATGGTTCATTGTTTAGCTAGCTAGCTACATGTCTAAACAAAAGACTCCACTATGCAAGTAACCATTTCAAAAAATGTTCATGATGTCACTGCGAAAACTGTCGATAGACGTAGCTGGTGAATTTGCTCTGGCTAACTACTTCGATTTCAGAGCACTCTAGCCTGAGTGAACCAGAGCGCAGAATAACTGACAAATTTACGAACGCTCAACACCCGTTGAATATGGCCGGTGTCAGTAAAAGTTGGCAAAAAAGTGTCATTAAATTGTTGCCAGCTGCACAGTTGCAGTCACCAATGCTCTGGATTACATAAAAACAGCCTAACCAGCACATCAAGAGCAAGTAAAATGGTTCCCTCATTTGTGTCTGGAAGTAGCTAGCATGCTAGCCAGTTAAGTCAAAACTGTAACTAGGCCACTCAGGAACGTTCAATGTCGTTGTTGGAAGCAACTAAAGTGGAGATTTGGCCTTGTGTTTAAGGCTATTGTCCTGCTGAAAGGTGGATTTGTCTTCCAATGTCTGTTGGAAAGCAGACCGAACCAGGTTTTCCTCTACCATTTTGCCTGTGCTTAGCTCTATTCCATTTCTTTTTATCATAAACTCCCTTGCTGATGACAAGCATACCCATAACATGATGCCTGAAAATATGAAGAGTAGTACTCAGTGATGTGTTGGATTTCCCAAACATAATACTTTCTATTCAGGACATAAACAAAAATAAATGTTTTTTTGTAGGGAGAGATAAGGGATGACAAATATAAATAATTAAATTGGATCAGATTACATTACCTTTATTGTCCACTTACATGGAAATTGATTTTGTTCAGGTCAGCAAATCACAATTATAAAAACAATTTATTCTTGTGATCACTTTGACCATTGTTTCCTCTCCTCCATTTGCAGGCCTGGCATTGCAGAAATGAAAATCTTCCCTTTGTTTCCCATTGGTTGGTCAGTCTTGTGCAGTGGCAGTCTGAGGGGTTGGCGGAGGTACCAGTCTACCAGTCTGGATGAGTGCCAGCCAGCATTGGGCAGCTGAACACTGCAACCCTGGGTGACTGTGCGTTGGTCAAACCCTGCCGTTTCCTCTCCTGGGACTGACCATCCGTCTCCTGTTGGCTGGTGCCCCATGTCACTACCCGAACTGCCCCATAGCTTCAAGGTCTGGGAACAACTCCAAAATGGAATAACTCAGTGTCACCAAGTCACAGTTAGTTGCATGATTGTATGCCATGAATTACACTAAAGGTATATGAAAGAGAAAACAGGCTAACGGACCAGTGATAAATCTGAAATAATGAAACAAAGCCCTAAGTGGAACCAGGAGGTGATTCTTGACCCAGGCTAGGTCCCAAATGGCCTCCTATTCCCTACACTGTAAAAGAAAACAGTAAATTATACAGTCATTTTGTTATTGTTAACAGTAAAATACTCAAATGTTTTACTGCAGCATACTATAAATGCTGGTGCATTGTGGGAAAAGTTTGTGGGCAGGGAAAGAATTCCTGTGTTTAGAATGGTACTGTAATTCCACCCCTCAGAATACAGTTCTTAGTAGTGCCAAAAACCCTTTGACCACGAGTGCGTGCATGGTATTGTTGTTTCTGGCTCATTAACACATTTTGAGGTGTGTCTTGTAAGAGGCTATATTTGTTGCACCTTTGAGTGGAATGCTGTGCCAATTTAATTCCTATGTGGTTATAGTGCCTCATTAATTTGTAGAGGAGACAGATTGGAGTGGCAGCAGGTCTTGAACCTTAGATGGTTGAGGATTTTGCCATGTCCTTTTGTTGTGTTTTGCCCTGTAGTCGCTGCCAGTTTGTAAGCCTAGCATTTGTACCTAGCAGTCAACCTGCTTGCACCAAACCTTGTAATTTCAGTAAAATACAATCCCATCCCTTAAATGAATTTAATTAATCCATTCATTAGTTCATTTGGATTACAGTACCATGTACATTCTTACAGTATAATACAGTCAATGTTATGGTATGGTACTGCATGTTATTACACAGTACTTGCTTTGATACCATATTTATATTACAATGGGTGTACTGTAATATGAAATACAGAATTTTACTTTCCACCGAGCTGCCTGTAAACTACTGTCAAATTCACAGTAACCTCTTTACAGGGTGCACTAGAGTTGGCTATTGGGTGTGGATAATATAATACACTAATCTAAACATTATATACTAATCTAAACATTATATAACATCGACACACCTTATGGAACGGCGAGGACTGTGAAGCAACACTAGCATTGGCACAGACACATGCACACACACACACGATAACATACGCACTATACATACACATGGATTTAGTACTGTAGATAGGTGGTAGTGGTGGAGTAGGGGCCTGAGGGCATACAGTGTGTTGTGAAATATGTGAATGTATTGTAATGTTTTTAAAATTGTGTAAACTGCCTTAATTTTGCTGGACCCCAGGAAGAGTAGCTAACGAGTAATAATAATAATAATAAATACAAATACTGACAAAAGCACAATGCATTTGATTTTTTTTACCTTCATAATAAAGCATTGCATGAATCTATCATTGCATTTGTGTAGCAGCATAGAGTATTAACGACCTTTTCCGTGGTGCTTAACTAACAGTACTATTTCCCCCTTACGGCAATTATCCTAACGACTATAGGCTAGGTGAGCACACCCAATAATACAAATTATCTTGAGACCGGGGGCTATGTGTGTCTGTTGTTCATTTGTTTTCTGTAAAATAACTTAACCATTAAAGTACGCTCTGCTATGCTTGGGTAGTGGAATGACCTTTGCCTCCCTCCATGTCTAAGGGCACACACTGTCTTCTTGGCTTATATTGAAGATGTGACAAACAGGAGTCACAATATATTTCGCTACCAACCTCAGCAATTTACCATCCAGGTTTTGTGTTATTTCATAGTTTTGATATCTTTAATATTATTCTACAATGTAGAAAATAGTAAAAATGAAGAAAAACCCTTGAATGAGTAGTGTCCAAACTTTTAACCGGTACTGTATGTCACAACAGGTGTAAATGCGTCACGACAGTGTTCTGACCATATTATGACAGATTATGACAAGTTATGTCTGCTGTTATGACATGGTTATCACTGTGTCATAATGTGTTAGGATGCTGGGTGTTAAGTAAAGTGTTACCAAAAAAATAAATAACTTGAAAACGGCAAAAATCTCAGCTACACCGATAAAACCCACCCTAGTTATATAATATATATATTAGAATTGTAAATAAACAAATACAATGTGGATTACATTACTTATCAGTGAAGTTAAAGTCCCAATGAATGTAGAAAGTGTCTCAATAGCAAAAATCATCAAAACACTTCAGTAGTGAGACAAATTAGACACTGGTGACCTCCTGGGGCGAAATGAGGTACAGGTCAAAGTGCACTAGCAAACTGTTATCTGATTCTCCAATGGAAACCACGGCAAACTTCTGGAATGGAAGCCCAGCGAAGGATGATCCAGAAGAACGGTCACAGCACCACTGTAACAGTACTCTTCTTGCGTTGTGAACAATCATCAACAAAGAGTCCAGCATGTAGCAAAAGTTATGGATGTATTATCTGATAAGAACCAGCACATCGTGCAATAGACACCACATGTCATCATCCTACTCTCTGCATACGTGCTGGTTTGGCAATGTTGACTGGGACGATTCAATGGTTTCCAAAAAGAATACAAGTTTACAATAACAGGAATACAGGAAAATTACAATGCACAATATAATTATAATTTCAACAATGTATCTGATAAGAAACAGCACGAATAGCATGTTATGCAATGCAGCCTACCCAGAGCATCATCTTACTCTCTGCACAACTGTACAAAATAAATGCTGTACAGAAATAGTGCCAGCGTCAGGCTGTGGTGGTAAATAGATAGCTACAAAAAATATAGATAAACTATTGGTAAATAGTATGGTCTGCAGCTTATCATGAGGTATTCTAGCGCAGGTGAGCAAAAACTCGAGACTTCCTTAACCTGTTTGGGCTGCAGGGAAAGTATTGAGTAGCCGGATAAAAGGTGCCCATTTCAAACGGCCTCGTACTCAATTCTTGCTCGTACAATATGCATATTATTATTACTATTGGATAGAAAACCCTCTCTAGTTTCTAAAACCGTTTGAATTATATCTGTGAGTAAAACAGAACTCATTTTGCAGCAAACTTCCTGACAGGAAGTGGAAAATCTGAAATCGATGCTCTGTTCTACGGCCTGCCTATTAATGTCCTTGATATTTATTAGAATACATGCACTTCATACGTCTTCCACTAGATGTCGACAGGCAGTGAGAGAAGAAATGGAGTGTGTAACTTGATCTGGGGTCGAATAATAGCTCTCGGCATGACGTGTCACCAGTTTCCTGTTTTCTGGAGAGCGCGTGAAGGGACCTGGATTTGCCTTCTGATAAGCTGTCGTTATGGACGACTACTATCTCCGGCTTTGATTTTATTTGATACATGTGATAATATCATCGTAAAGTGTGTTTTTTCAATATAGTTTTATTAGATTATTGAAATTTATTCGGGACGTTAGGCGTGTTGCGTTGTGTGCCTTTGTTCAGGAAGGAGAGCTTAGCGCCACTTTGCTAGCTTTGAATGCGAATTGACTGGAGAAGAGGACATTCTAAATCCAAACAACGATTGTTCCCGACAAAGGACCCCTTGTACAACATTCTGATGAAAGATCATCAAAAGTAGGACCCATTTTATGATGCTATTTCATTTATCTGTCGAACATGTGAAATAGTCGTTTGCGCCCAGATTTTGGGTACTCTCTCGCTATACCTAAGCTGGATGTCGTAATGAAGTTATTTTTAGAATTCTAACACGACGATTGCATTAAGAACTAGTGTATCTATCATTTCCTATACAACATGTATTTTTTAGTAACGTTTATGTATAGTTATTTGGTCAGAATAGTTGAGTGCCTTAAAAATATCCGCACATTCTGGGAAAAAGATGCTACGTTAGCACAATGTATAACCACTGATTTCAGCTCCAAATATGCACATTTTCGAACAAAACATAAGTGTATGTATAACCTGATGTTATAGGACTGTCATCTGATGAAGCTTATCAAGGTTAGTCAAAAATTATATATCTTTTGCTGGTTTATTCGCTATCGCTAACGTGCCTTTTGCTATCGCTAACGTGCCTTGATGAATGAATGCGGTAGTGTGGTAGGCTATTGTAGTAAGCTAATATAATGCTATATTGTGTTTTCGCTGTAAAACACTTAAAAACATCGGAAATATTGTCTGGATTCACAAGATGTTTGTCTTTAATTTGCTATACACCATCGATTTTTCAGAAATGTTTTATGATGAGTATTTAGGTATTTGACGTTGGTGTCTGTAATTACTCTGGCTGCTTCGGTCCTTTTTGTGACGGTAGCTGTGATGGTAGCTGCAATGTAAAACTGATTTATACCTCAAATATGCACATTTTTCGAACAAAACATAGATTTATTGTATAACATGTTATAAGACTGTCATCTGATGAAGTTGTTTCTTGGTTAGTTTGGTTGGTTCTTGGTTAGTTAGGTTGGCTTTGTGCATGCTACCTGTGCTGTGAAAAATGTCTGTCCTTTTTGTATTTGGTGGCGAGCTAACATAAATATATATGGTGTTTTCGCTGTAAAACATTTTAAAAATCGGACATGTTGGCTGGATTCACAAGATGTTTATCTTTCATATGCTGTATTGGACTTGTTAATGTGTCAAAGTTAAATATTTCCAAAAAATATATTTTGAATTTCGCGCCCTGCACTTGAAGTGGCTGTTGTCCTATTGAGCCCGACACCGCCCTGCAGTCATAAGAAGTTAACATTAGAGATTGCGCACTAGCTGTTGTTAACAAAGGGACACATACCCCTCCTCCTTCGACTTACCCGAGTCTGCTGTCCGGTCTTGACGATGCGTAGAAAAACCAGCGCGATATATATCCAGCCACGACTTTGGAAAAACATAGGATATTACAGTTTTTCAAGTCCCGTTGACAGGATACCCCAGAACAGAGCTCATCTAGTTTGTTCTCCAGTGACTGCACGTTCGCCAATATAACAGAGGGCAATGATGGACTACTTGCTCGACAACGTAGTCTCGCCAGGGTGCCAGCTCGCTTGCCTGTCTTTTGCCGCCGCTGCCTCTTTCGAGACCCGGGGATTAGGGTCTGGTACGGAGTATGCAGAATGTCCGGAGCAGTAAGAGAAGTAAAAAAAAGTTGTCTAATTCGAGGTTAGCGATCCCTGTTCTGATGTCCAGAAGCTGTTTCTGGTCATAGGAAATGATGGCAGACACATTATGTACAGAAAAAAAGTAAAGATCAGTGTGAAATATTAGCAGAGTTGGTCAGGAGCCCATAAGATGGCTGCTATCCAGTGCAGTGCCATCACAGAAGGTGGGACTGGTGGGGTTGGGCAAATAATTTTTAGTTTTTTTTAATAATCTCACGTGTATGTGATGCAGCTGTTCTTAGTAACAAGAGTGGAATCCAGCGTGAGGAATATGTTTGTCATTCAAATTATTATTTTTTGTTTACAATAAAGAATACGGTTGAACTATTGAGAATTTAAAGTAGAGAGAATTACAGGACTGAGCATGTGCATGAACAGTGAATGAACCTTAGAAGATGACCTCATACTCAGACTGAATTCTCCCTCACAACACTTACATTGCCACATAGCCAGTCCTATGCTGCCCCCTAGTCGAGATAATAACCATTTTAATTTCAGAAAGGACAACACAAGACTCCATAGCCATAACTTTTCCAACCAAAACCTAAAAGGACAAACAGTTACAGTTTGACTTGGGTCTGATTGATTACCATCATAACATTATAGCAGTTAAGATGCTTTCCTATGAAAGCCACCAGAGAATGGCAACCAGGGTCTGGTTGCGTTTGGCAGAGTAACACACGCTAACCCGCAGGAGCGTGAGCCTGCCCTGGGCGACAGACGCTGTGTGTGTGTGTATGTGTGTGTGCATGTACACAGACAGCGGAACAGACCAGCCCAACACTCCTGTGCCTCCACCGTCCCTTACGTCCCCTCTCCACACAGCGCTGATGTGTCCGGCTTGCTGCACAGAGAGGAAACGTACTCCGCTTGAATAGAAACATAAACACACTACTCCTCTAGAGTCCCCCCTAACTGCAGAACTACTCGGCACTAACACCGAAAAGAAGCCAATGTAATGAGAATAGGGTTCAGATACATACACACACACACACATTGTGCATTGCTTGCACATACACAACCCATCGTGGAAATTCTAACCGATAATGAGGAGAGACAAGGTCAATCACCAATCAGGATATTACTTTATTCAAAACAATTAATTATTGCAATAATGAAGCTGGTCGACGACCCACCTGTAGGTGATTCGTTGAGAGCCCAACGAGGGGACTTGAGCCACAGCATTTCATAACAAAGTGCTATAAATGTTCATGACAAATGTTCATGACAAACAACAGATGTATGGAATGGGTCACAAGGTTAGGATTTAGGATTTGTATTAAAGAAACTGCTGTAAAGTGTGTTCTCATTGGGTAGAAACCAGGGTCTAGCCCCCAAAACAAAGTTACTCTCATCGTTATCCATACCGGAGCCATCTCCACCCCAGTACCTCCTGGCACCTCCAGGCACACAAACACCAACTCATTCTATGGAATGTGGGCTCCGAGAAAGGACAAGACCATCATAAATCAGTTGCTAGTTAAATCTCAGAAACTCCTCACTTCACACAGACACAAGAGTTCTAAGAACCCTATTTTGTTGCATAAAACAACCACTTGATGCAATAACAGTATTATCAACATAATCTTGTCATTTCTCCACGACACACTCCCCCTTGTTTGCAGACTTTTTGTACAGCTTTAACAGTGCTACTGGCTACCGATGGTAGTGGTGGCGCTTGGCTTGCACGTGAAAATTGAGAACACAACATTCTATAATAGAATTGTGTTATTTGACATGTCAAATTAAAAGCTTATTTAACGCGTCAAACACTGTTATTTGACGTGTATCTTTTTTGACAGACAAAGACCCAAACGGCGTTCCATAGTATGTCGTTAAGCTAATAGCAGTGATGCTATTACTGTGTATCTCCGGTAGAGCAACATCTGAAAAATAGCGTACTTGGTAGTGTGTACCGGTGCTCGAGATCACCAGCGACAGAGAACGGTTGATTGTCAAGGGCAATGAATTCCATTATCTTGGCGTTAATGGGTTTCGCCTTTGAGTTGTCTTGCTGAAATGTTCTTACTCTTTCAAATGACTGCTCGATCCACACAGCAGACATTGTGGCTAGGTATGGAATGCTGTGTTGCATGTGTAGCGCAACATTTTACGTGGTGTCATTACGTTATGTACCTACGTTATATAGGTACACACATCAGCTTTGACATCGCCGTTAAACTAGACATCAGGCCCATACCGATGTTGGCATTTTTAGCTAATATCGTCCGATTCCGATATGTTCATCGATATATCGTGCATCCCTAATTCCCAATACCCTTAATTCTCCGGCTGTATGCCCAGCTCAGGTTACTAACAGAGTCCATGAGAGGCCATTTCCTTCATAATCATCCATGTTCTCCCCTCCTCTAATCTCCCCAAGGACTGTGGAAATTGGCTCTGGGGGTTTTCCTCTCTACCAGGAGTATCCGAGGCATCTCTGTTACCTAGTCCGCGTCCCAAATGGCACCCTATGCCCTACCCAATGCATTACTTTTGACCAGGGCCCCTATGGCTCATATCCCCTCCCTAAGGCCCTCCTAAAAGTCAAGGAAAACAACATTTAGCAGCCTTTTCTCTTTCCACCGCCCTACGCGCTTACAACCTCTTTTGTTTAATTGTCTGTCCATATTTAGGTCTCTCTCTCTTTCCTCCCGCTCTTCCTGTCTTTCTACCTTTCTGTCTGTAATTCACTTTATAGTGCTTAATGGGATCTCGCTGTTGTGTTGTGTACACAACTAAACGTGCATGCATGCACGCACACAGTAAAAGTGAGTGTGTGTACTGTGTGTGTATGAGAGAGAGAGAGCGTCTTCGGGTCTGGCAGTGATGTGTAGCTCAGTGAGTTATAAACAAATGATTATGTACAGCGACGGCCTACGCCACAATCACATGGAGAATATGAAACACTCAAAAGAACATGTTACACTGCAAACCTACCATTCAGTAACAGTAAAGACAAGACAATAAAGGCTTACCGTCTCCTTTTTTGTCTGGTTCACTTTCCAGTAGTGATTCCAGTCCAAGAGCCTGTAGTCTGCTCTTTTCGTTCTGTATTCTCTTGTTAGCTACTGTGTCAACTCCACACACAGACTATTCTCAGGGGATTAACACTGTAGAAACAGGTAAGAGCCCTGTACTGGAGCCAGAGACTGTATGCTACAGTAATTGACGGGAGGCAGTACCACACTCCCACTATAATGTCCCCATTGATTCCCGGTGCTTTTGTAAATAACGGTCTCCACCGCAGTATGCAGGCGTGGCTCTGGCGTGGCAGCCACAAAAGAGCCGTTTTAAAGACTGCGCAAGCAATTTAAAGATTATTCTGTCCACAAGTCATTACAGGGAGTTGATAACAGCATGTCATCACATGGTAATGTTCCAGAAATCCTGTTGCTTGCTCCCCTATGCTTTGCCATTCTTTTTTCCTCAAATCCCCCCTTTTCCCAAGCAAGTCTTGAAGGAGGGTAGTGTATTGCTGTGGTAAGGTGAGGCCACGGTTCACCGAGCACTGTGACATTCTGAATCTAAATGGCATCAGATAAGATTGAGGCATGAATAGCTCCAACATAAACATCACCTGCAGCCCCCAGCCCTGCCAACCACCGGCCCGGCCCCACAGCCAACCAGAGAAGAGGAATAGAGGGGGCAGCTGTGGGTCAGCCAATAAGAGGTGGAGAAAGGTCTCCGTTTTGACCAATCAGAAGTGGCGAGCAGTGCAGGTGTATCAGATCGGGGCTGGTTTCCTGCCATGCCAGAAGATACCCCCAGATGTGGTTGAGGGAGGAGTGTGATAAACGGATATGACCATGCCACATGTATCAGGTTCCCTGTAGTGGCCTAGAAGGAAAGTAAGGAAATGTTAATAGAGTAGACAAAACTAAGCACAGGAGAATAATCATCTTGATTTATGGTGTATGTATGGAGGTGGATGTTCCAAAAACAAGGGGAAGAGAAAGGGTTGTAAAAACGTTAAATAGCAGGGGTGACGACAGAACAATTACACCCTGTGCTGTGGAAGGAAAGATGATGAAAAAAGCAAGAAATAGGAATTATTCATTTTCTGCAGGTGGAGCAGGCTTAGACCTGCCTTACCGAGATGAAGCTATCTGTCAACACCAGTAGTGAGAGAATCTCCTCCTACGAGAGGGTCCAACTATGTTTTACTGCAGCCCAGAGTACGCCTCAGTTGCACAGTGCTATATGCTTTCGCAAGCCACCTTCTAAAGGGGCCTATTGGATCGATCACCACTTGTATGGAGGGTTGAACATGCTTTAACGCTAGGCTGTCATAAATGATTGTTGATGAACAATATCAGTCTCGAGACCCCAGCAAAAATCTGTTTTTAATTTATCTGACTTTCATTTCTCTACATGTCCAGCCCTTATATTTAGCCTCACAAAGAAGTGTTTTTACAATTTTCTTTTCAGGACATCAAGGGCCACAAAACAATTTGACAAACAGTTGCATTCATGAGTTTTATTGACAAATTAAGTCTTCCAAAGCAACTGTTTCAAAGCAACATCATGCATATGAACGCTGTAAGTACAGAGATTGTCTGCTCAGTGAGAAATTAATATGTGTAACGGATGTGAAATGGCTAGCTAGTTAGCGGGTACGCGCTAGTAGCATTTCAATCAGTTACGTCACTTGCTCTGAGACTTAAGTAGTGTTGCCCCTTGCTCTGCAAGGGCCGCGGCTTTTGTGGAGCGATGGGTAACGACTGTGCTTCGTGGGTGACTGTTGTCGATGTGTGCAGAGGGTCCCTGGTTCGCGCCCGTGTCGGGGCGAGGGGACGGTCTAAAGTTATACTGTTACATTAATGTAACAGTATAACTTTAGACCGTCCCCTCGCCCCGACACGGGCGCGAACCAGGGACCCTCTGCACACATCAACAACAGTCACCCACGAAGCACGGTCGCAACTATGTGAGCTTATTACAGTATTATAGACAGTATGTCCTTGGATTTCCTATAATCTTCTACGTAGACAAAACCCTTACCTTCTAACAAGTTGCGTAGCTTGTGAGCGTCATAGAGCAACTCATGTTACGCGTGTGTCTGTGAGTCTCAGCTTTTCATAGACAGCTTTTAATAGTTAGTAACTCAAACCATTCGGACTCTACAGATGTTTTTGGAAAAAGACCGGCCCCGGGTCCCTTCGGGATCCGCCCTTGTCTCACAAACACAGCTCTTGCTCAGCTCCCGTTAATCACACAGACTAATGGTTGGTACCAACAGATGCAGGATAAATAGACATATCCAATGGTACAACCCTGAAACAAAAGTGGTTCAAGTCCAAATCACGCCAACGTCGCAGTGGGACTCATTGGGTAAATTATCTTTGTAACAATGTATTCACCATGGTGTCATGACTTTACTTTCATTAATCTGATGACTGCTATTTATTTAATCCCCTAACTATGTTTAATTGTTACCCGATTAAATGAATCATGTAACAATGAACTCATTAGGATTTGGGGCACCACGGAATTAGTTGTTATAAAGAGTTACTATCTCCCGAAATAACTTCCATAAAACAGTCCAAATATTAATCATAACCTCTTATCATATCATTATTCTAAACAGTCATTACCTTCTTGGATCTGCAAAATAATCCAGCCTTACTCATGATTCAGTACTACACAAAATTGTTTAATTATTTATTTACTAGTTAACTAAATAATAACACAGAATAAACATACATTCCAGCCAAAGAGAGGAGTCACAAACAGCACAAAGAGATTAAATGAATCACTAACCTTTGATGATCTTCATCAGATGACACTCATAGGACTTCATATTACACAATACATATATGTCTTGTTCGGTTAAGTTCATATTTATATCCAAAAACATCCGTTTACATTGGCGCCATGTTCAGAAATGCCTCCAAAATATTGCAGAGAGCGACGTCATATAACAGAAATACTCATCATAAACTTTGATGAAAGATACATGTTTTACATAGAATTAAAGATACACTTGTTCTTAATGCAACCGCTGTGTCAGATTTCAAAAAGCTTTACGGCAAAACACAATATTCAATAATCTGAAAACAGCGTTCAGCCACAAAAGCAAGCCATACAGTTAACCGCCCAAATTGTGCAGTCAACTAAACTCATAAAAAGCATTATAAATCTTCACTTACCTTTGCTGATCTTCGTCGGAATGCACTCCCAGGACTCCCACAAGAAATGTTCGTTTTTTTCGGTAATGTCAATCATTTATGTCCAAATAGCTATTTTTGTCGCGTGTTTGGTATACAAATCCAATGTCAGGGAAGCACGTTCACTAAAACCTGACGATATGTCCAAAAGTTCCGTAACAGTCCGTAGAAACATGTCAAACGATATATTGAATCAATCTTTAGAATGTTGTTAACATAAATCTTGAATAACGTTCCAACCGGAGAATTACATTGACTTCAGATGAGCGATGGAACGGAGCTCCCTCATGTGAACGCGCATGGTCAAAGAATGGTCACCTCATGGCAGATCTGACTAATTCTCCTCTCATCTGGCCCCCCTTCACAGTGGTCATCAGACAAAGTTCTACAGACTGTTGACATCTAGTGGAAGCCGTAGGAAGTTAAAACTCATCCATATCTCGCTGTGATTTCAATGAGAGCTTGGTTGAAAATCTACCAGCCTCAGAGTTTCCACTTCCTGTTTGCATTTTTTCTCAGGTTTTTGCCTGCCATATGAGTTCTGTTATACTCACAGACATAAAACAGTTTTAGAAACTTCAGAGTGTTTTCTATCCAATATTAATATGCATATATTAGCAACTATGACTGAGGAGCAGGCCGTTTACTCTGGGCACCTCTGTGCACCTTTCATCCAAGCTACTCAATACTGCCCCTGCAGCCATAAGAAATTAATTTACAACAGAGTGTGAGCTGTCAACCCGGCAGTTCCTCCCCCCCTTTTTTGGGTGGGAGAGGGTCTGGTTATTGTCAACCATTGCCAAGCTGATCTGAGCCATGTTATCCTCACAGAACAGTCATGGAAGACCATGGTCATGGAAGACCATAGTCATGATTGAGCGAGTATTGAATAAATACTATAAATACACGATGCAACAGTGTCTGGAACAATGACTGTATACAGCTAAGCAAATTAGACTTGAACTGTTGTATCTGCTAGCCTTTGTAGAAAGGCAGAGGCATGAAGAGGTGAAAGAGGAGAGAAGGAAGAGAGGAAGGGAGTGATGTACTTTCTTTCAATCTCTGGAACTAAACAAGTCATCCAGGAAACCAACTAAGAAAAACACAAAACCAATTCAATGTGTTGTGTGGTGCAGAAGCGAGTGTTGGCTCTATGCTTTAGAGCTGAGGGAGAGCGAGAGAAGGGGAGAGAAAGCAAGAGAGAAAGAGAGAGTGTGAGATAAAGCGACAAAGAAAGAGAAAGAAGGGCCACATCCAGGGTGGTAGAGGGATGGTAGATGGATCTGAGCAGTTCTGAGAAGCGGCGGATGGGAGGGTGTACCGGGGATGTCAGGGTGAATACAGGACCAATCTGGCTGGCTTGAGGTACAGAGGAACAGTGGGGAGAATAGGTTAGCTGTGGCTCAGGCCCAGCCCTGTTAGGCCCTACAGCATACTGATGTTCCAGGGGTGCGTCCAAAATGATACCATATTCCCTACATAATGCACTACATTTGACCAGAGCTCTATGGGCCCTGGTCAAAAGTAGTGCACTATAGGGAATAGCTTGCCATTCGGGACTAAAGCCCAGGTCTAACGGATGGGACCCATACCCAGCCACTTTCTTTAAAGCACTAAACAGCAGCACACAATCAGGCTGTTTGTGTGGCCGAAAGACCTTTTGTTTCAGCCTGTTTTTCCTCTTTCTTAGTTCCATTTCGCAGTAAAGAGAAGCAACAGAATGCGCATGACTGAATAAATTGAGGTGAGAGAGAGCTAGAGAGAAGGCAAGGGCACAAACTTGACATCGGATTGGATGCAACAGCTCAGCACTTGCCAGGAAAGAGGAACAAAAATGCATTCTAAACGTGGGGGGTGGGGTTCGATCAACCCCAGCAAGGCCACTGAAACCACCTTACACCTCATCACACCGACAGCGTCATTGCATTTCGGTACACCAGTAGCACATTCATTTCCAACAGAATGTTGCGTTTGCCTTGCAGCGTTGCGACGCAGAGGCAGTTGCAGTTTGCGGTCTGTGTGGTGCATAAATTGGATTTATCAAACTTACTCGTCAAACTGTATGCGTAGATGGCTTGACAGAAATGGTAGCAGAAGGTGAATTTCACTTTTTGCTGCACACATATCCAGATGATGCTTCGTACCATCTTGCGCAATGACGTTGTAGGTGTGATCAAGGAATTAGAGTCCGTGCGTCAATCTAAGTAACATTAAAACAAATCCCTATCAAAATCTGTCAGTTTATTCTAGAGATATGTTTTTTTAGAATGGGCTGCGTCTCAATCCACCTCATCCGCTTATGTCACCATCCGGCATCTGCAGTGGAAAGTAGCAGAGCTACAGAACCGTCTGTCAAGCCAGGAGACATCCCAAAAATTGGTCTTCCCACGAAATCATCTGCAGCATCCAAACAGTTTGGCCTACTAACTACTATGACCACTCTAGAAAAGGAAGACTCTTCTGTTTTGCTCTACAACCCCTACAACTGTCATGGGGACTCAGCCAAATGTAACCCATACAAATGAATGTTAGTTTCGTACCAACAAAAATAAGGGGTTAAATGTGTGTAAAAAATATATCTATTTCCAGATCGCCTAGGTATTTTTTAGTTAATTAACCTTTATTTAAGCAGGAAAGTCTGTTAAGAACAAATTCTTATTTACAATGACGTCCTACCAAAAGGCAAAAGATATAGGACATACACTCAAAACCTTATTCCTTTTTTGCCATTTATGAAGGTGTTATTGAATGCATTTCTATGAGCTAGTAAAGGACAAATAAAACATTTAATCTAACAATTTAAATTTATATTTTTATACATAAAGGGGTCCTAAAATCCAAAATCAAATACCTAAACAATCCATGGTATGAACTCCTGAAAACAATTCCATGTCAGCTTAGAACCCCTCCCCCCACCCCCACGGCTTAGATGTTTTAAATTACTTAACATTTGATTTAATGTACTAATGGGATTTCCCAAAAGTATTCCAGTCTTTCCATGGCTGTTTGATACACTTTTTTAACTCACTTTGTCTCTCTCATAGTACAACAGTGCCCTCATGTGGTCAGATAGACACCATACAGGTAGATACTTTAAATGCTTTTATTGCTATCCATTTGATTTTTTTTTCTTCCAGAACAAGATTTATAAAGCTCAAAGCGGACGTGAGGGTCACTCAGTGTAAACATTATGAGACGACAAGAAAAAAAGGCTAAGCTTTTCCAATTTTTGACACCGTCAAAATGATACATTTTCTTCAAATCAAAACAAAATAAAAAAAAGGCTGATTTTTTTCTATATGTAGTTAACGTCTAAGTCACATACAATAACCCCTTAAAAAAGGCAGACAGTTGTTCTGTAAAGTTTAACAACAAAATGAAACAAAGCAGCAGTTGTTAATACAAATCTACTTTAAAAGACACCAGAAGGGGTACAGTAGCCTGATTCCAGGTCTGTTTGTGCTGTCATGCCAACTCCTATGGGCAGCATTGGCAAGACAGCATAAATAGATTTGGGACCAGGCTAGGGGTACAATATTACTTTGACAATACTGTAGGACATGATTAGATCAACATAAACAGTATCATATCAACTGATTGGATCTTTTAGACCATAGAAATAGTAAACCATAGATTCTATTTCTATGGTTTGGACTCTAGTCCATTTCAGGCATAATGGAAACTAAAACTCCAAACACACTGAAACTACATGACGGATATGTGGGAACTAAGCCCTGTGTAATCCCCAAAATAAGCGTGGGTTACCATAGTGACATTGCCTAGGGTGGTCAACAACATCCCAGACTAGAACAGCACTCACGTGTTTCGGCAACAGAACGACACACGGATTTAGTTACAATATCATTTCTGAACAAGAAAACATAATACAAGTGCTACTAAACACAGAATTACTTTTCATGTACATCATTCACATATTTTTAAGTATATCTATTTTTTTTTTTAAATAATTCATTTCTTTAATAGTTTTGACTTTTAACAAGACAGACGAGGCAGGGGGAAAAAAAACAATATTTTACCCGCTCTCCTAATACGGAAGAGTTGACAAGGGATTGGTCGTTTTTGGTGAGTGGTTTAAGAGCTATACAGTTTTTGGTATGTGGGTGTGAGTCACTGGTTAGAATGGTTTAGCCTACTGATACAGTTGAAGTCGGAAGTTTACATACACTTAGGTTGGAGTCATTAAAACTCGTTTCTCAACCACTCCACACATTTCTTGTTAACAAACTATACTTTTGGCAAGTTGGTTAGGACATCTACTTTGTGCATGACACAAGTCATTTTTACAGACAGATTATTTCATTTATAATTCACTGTATCACAATTCCAGTGGGTCAGAAGTTTACATACACTAAGTTGACTGTGCCTTTAAACAGCTTGGAAAATTCCAGAAAATTATGTCATGGCTTTAGAAGCCTCTGATATGCTAATTGACATAATTTGAGTCAATTGGAGGTGTACCTGCGGAAGTCTTTCAAGGCCTACCTTCAAACTCAGTGCCTCTTTGCTTGACATCATGGGAAAATCAAAAGAAATCAGCCAAGACCTCAGAAAAAAAATGTAGACCTCCACAAGTCTGGTTCATCTTGGGAGCAATTTCCAAACACCTGAAGGTACCACGTTCATCTGTACAAACAATAGTATGCAAGTATAAATACCACGGCACCACACAGCCGTCATACCATTCAGGAAGGAGACGCGTTCTGTCTCCTAGAGATGAACGTACTTTGGTGCGAAAAGTGCAAATAAATCCCAGAACAACAGCAAAGTACCTTGTGAAGATGCTGGAGGAAACAGGTACAAAGTATCTATATCCACAGTAAAATGAGTCTTATATCGACATAACCATTCAAAGGCCGCTCAGCAAGGAAGAAGCCACTGCTCCAAAACCGCCATAAAAAAGCCAGTCTACGATTTGCAACTGCACATGGGGACAAAGGTCTTACTTTTTGGAGAAATATCCTCCGTCTGATGAATCAAAAATAGAACTGTTTGGCCACAATGACCATCGTTATGTTCGGAGGAAAAAGGAGGATGCTTGCAAGCCGAAGAACACCATCCCAACCGTGAAGCACGGGGTGGCAGCATCATGTTGTGGGGGTGCTTTGCTGCAGGAGGGACTGGTGCACTACACAAAATAGATGGCAGCATGAGGCAGGAAATTTATGTGGATATATTGAAGCAACATCAGTCAGGAAGTTAAAGCTTGGTTGCAAATGGGTCTTCCATATGGACAATGACCCCAAGCATACGTCCAAAGATGTGGCAAAATGGCTTAAGGACAACAAAGTCAAGGTATTGGAGTGGCCATCAAAGCCCTGACCTCAATCCCATAGAATATTTGTAGGCAGAACTGAAAAACCTTGTGCGAGCAAGGATGCCTACAAACCTGACTCAGTTACACCAGCTCTGTCAGGGGGAATTGGCCAAAATTCAACCAACTTATTGTGGGAAGCTTGTGGAAGGCTACCCGAAACATTTGACCCAAGTTAAACAATTGAAAGGCAATGCTACAAAATACTAATTGAGTGTATGTAAACTTCTGACGCACTGGGAATGTGATGAAAGAAAAAAAAGCTGAAATAAATCACTCTCTCTGCTATTATTCTGACATTTCACATTCTTAAAATAAAGTGGTGATCCTAACTGACCTTTTACCAGGATTAGTTGTCAGGAATTGTGAAAAACTGAGTTGAAATGTATTTGGCTAAGGTGTATGTAAACTTCTGACTTCAACTGTACTTAGATACAGATTGTGTAATGCAGTTTGTGGATCCTTCAGAATGCAACCCTACAGTGTGCGACAGGAAGTACTTGCTGATTGGCTCATTTTAGTCCTGAGCCTGGTACCAGCCAATGCAATGACTTTTAGTGATCTTGACAGAACAGCAGTCAACTTCATGCTGATTCTGTCTTTTCTGGTCCACTAGAATGATTTGCTAAACATGATATTTTAATGAGACATCCTCATACTTCACACATCAGAAAACACACAATAAAACAGACATCTTATGTCCTTATAGGAAACAGCTGGAGATCAATCTGCAATCCAACTGTTGAATACTTCATGCCCACATTTGATATATTAACCAAGAAGCCCTTATAGCTAGCAGTGGTCAAATCCTCTCTTCTGTGTAGGGGTATAATATACTGTGTCTGTAAGCGCAAACAATCCTGGCTAACTAGACTAGAGGAAGAGACTCATCAGTGTCCCATCTGTAATGCAGGGACAAGTTGATGAATGCAGTCCCCTGTGCTAACTATGCCTGGCTTTGGTCAGTCTTAATAGAGCTGCTCTATACCACCTACTCTCAGTCACTACACAGCAGACCGGGGCTCAAATACTACAACACGTGCTTGACTGAGCTTGCCTGTTGCAATATAACCAATAGATACGTCTCAAAAGGGCAAACCACGCCCATCTGACACTCCAAGCAGGCTAAAGCAAACACTCAAAGTATTTGAAAGATTTGAAATAGTATTTGAAGCCAGGTCAGGTACACTGTGTGGGACATTGGTCTGCTTCATGTCTGAGATACAGGGAATGGACACTCACTTGACCTTAATGTCATTCATTCAAACATTTAAACATTAATTTAAATTTACACTGACACCATCGTTAAATAAAAGGGAGTGTATAATACAGAATGTTGAAGGATAAAAGGTTGTGCCACTTTGAACTGCTTTAAACGGTAATAGCAGTACGTCGACAGTCAGCAAACTTTGATCGAATCTTCCGCAGAAGAGTCAGATTATTAAAAAGAACTCAAAATAAAGCTAACAGATCATTCAAAACCTCAAATCAATCATCAAAAACGGATTAGAATCTCTTAATCTGTTTTTAATAACCATGAATGTATGCATTTGCTGTGCGAGTGAGTGTGTGGTTCCATTTGGTCTGCCACTGGGGGAGAAATCAACATGCATACACATACACTGATCACGTGACGAATCAGAACACACACAAACATATTCACAGACATGGCAATCTCCAGTGACAAACACTTCCTCTCCTCTCCCCCTAAATTGCCCCTAGAACACTGATCCAAGATCAGTTTAGCATTTTCACCTGTAATAGTTACGATTAGGAGGGGGTGAGAGCGTTAGCTGATCATAGATCTTTGCTTATGGGAAACTCCTCCCCTCTCCTCTCCTCCACACTCAGGGATCACTCGGTGTTCTCCGGGCCCTCCGTTTCCTCGGGCACTGCCCCCTCTCCCTGGAAGAGTTCTTCCAGCAGCTGCTCTCCGGCGCCCCCTGCCCGCGATGCCCAGAACGCGGCGCTCTCCCTCAGGCCCAGGGTGCGCAGCAGTCGGGCGTAGTCCACGAACGCAGCCCCGATCAGCTTATGTGGCGACACACAGGTCAAGGAGAAAACACTGGGGAATGGTTTCAAATAAAACCCCTCAATGGGCCCGAAACCCAGGACCTTCTGCACAACAACACTTTCGATTCCTCTCAATCAAAATTACTCATGGAACAGACACACAGCAGACTACTCTCTTGGGCTAACATAGCAGGGTATGTCCCTCCAGGATAACAATCAGAGTTTTTGTTCTCTGTGTCCGAGTTCTCTGATATCTTAAGACAGAAGGTAGCCAAAGCTAGCTATTTAAAGAGGGGCAGTGAATTTAAGTTGCTCAAAGTGTGGTAAAAACAAGAAACAGACAAACCCCAATGCACAGTAAGATGTGGTTGGATAAAGGATATGAAGTGTTCAGCCTGTAGTTGAGTGTTAACACTTCTGCCTCTGCACATACTGTGTACCACAACCCCGGAGACTGGGGTTCAATCCCCGCCTCAACCCTTCATACTGTTTCACCTATTCATCAATCTCCCTCTCTTCTGTCTGAATAAAACATCAAGGTACAAAAGGTAGTGCGGTGTTCACTCTTCAGGTGAAGAAAATAAAGCATGTGAATGGTCCTATAAAAGGTACAGTACGTCCATTCTGTTCCAGACTGCTGTGGTATTAGACCAGACACACTTTATGTGAGAAAAACTGAGAATAACCTGATTAGCACAGCCGCAGACTGTATGATGTCTTGACTTTGAAAGGATATTGGTGGAATCGTTGGCCTCCATCACTCCGTACTTCAGACAGGCTTCAATGAAGAGCGCCGCACGGTCAAAGTACCTCATGCTGTCACAGTTGAGATTGATGGATGGGAGAAAGAGGTAGAGAGACAGGGGAGAGAGAGAGAGGGGGGGGGGGGGGGGGAGAGATCAGAGAGAGGAGGGGGGGTGGGAGAGAGAGAGAGAGAGAGAGAGGAGGGGGGGTGGGAGAGAGGAGGGGGGGTGGGAGAGACAGAGAGAGGAGGGGGGTGAGAGAGAGAGGGGGGGTGGGGGGCGAGGGGGAGAGACATCAGAGAGAGGCGTGCATCATCACAACGTTCACATCTCTGTTCTTGAAGCTTCACGTCAGCCTGCCAGCCACACGCCTTTCTAATTTCATTTGAGATGTGTCATGGGGAGAGGCATATTAAAATGCAGGCTGCCACTGAGACAGCAGGTCCACTTACACAGAGCAGATCAATATTGAACGTGGCGAGAGAAGCAAGGTAGGAGGGCACCACCGCACCTTTGTAAATGCTCAAAGTTAGACAACGAGGACCAATTTGGAGACAGAGTGATGGATAACACAGAGCTGAGCAAAAAGCAGAATAAAGTCCCAGAGGAGCTGATAATGGGGAAGATGAGAGAGAGGCTGTTACTGTTACCTTTGGAGCATCTCTCCTACTTTATGGAAGCAGCCCAAGGATAGCAGCACTAGGATGGCCTTAGACTTCTGGTTGACCTGGGGGGAGCAGAGGTGCTCTGCCCAACGCTTTAGCACGTCTGAGCTCTCTGCCGGGTTCAGGCGCACCTGGCACACAGTCGCAGGCACACGCGCATACAGAGGCAGACATACGCGATCAAGTTAGAATTTCAACTAGGTTTCATAGGCTTTATCTTAACTACCATGACATTTTACATGACGGTACACTCTTGATTTGCAACGAACCATCTCCTTGACTCCGGCCCAGCAATATGATCTGAGAGTTTCTCCGGGCCTAGTACTTTAAATGGGATACTGATGATGGACAGATGAGTGAAAGATAAGTTACCTTAGCCAGCCAGGCAGCGCGGTTCCACTCCCCATAGGTCTGCAGGTATCGGCATGCGTCTGCAGCCTTGTCAATCAAACACAGCAGTTGCACTCCCTCTGACAGACAGAGAAAAAAGAGAGTGGGAGAGAGAGCGAGACAGAGAGAGTGATGGAGTGTGTGAGATGAGGGTGGTTTGAGGATTGATTACTAAGGGAAGCTATAACTGCGCTAAAAGGCCTTTTTTTTAATGGGCTGTGGAGTTAAACTACCTGTTATGTGAGCTGCTGTGCTGCAGAAGGGGACCGTGGTAATAATACACTGCATAATAATACACTCAACACACAACCTACTCCATAGAACAAGAGGTGGGGGCGTGCAATGGCAGAGGCTCTGCCTAGGCTGTTCTGGGTATTAGAGCCCATGGCATACACCACAATGGTACCACAGTTGAAACAATAGTCTCTTTGTAGCCACCTGCGTAGATATACAGTATAATACTAGAGTGACTCACATCATCAAACTTAACGGAACTAGTGTTCTATTGAGCTTTATGGCCACCAGTACATGCCAGATTGCCTTTGGAGATCATGATTGTGGCCACCAGTTTGATGGTGCTCTGGGAAGGCAGCTTAGAAATAAAATACTAGAGTGGCAGATGTCATAAACCTTCCATAAACTAGAGTTATATTTAATTATATGGCTTCCAGTTACCTGCCAGTTTGCCGTTGGCGATCATGTTGGTGGCCACTAGTTTGATGGTGCTCTGGGAGGGCCCTGAGGAGGTGATGGTGGTCACCAGACACGCCTTCAGCGAGTCACAGTAGTAACTGGGGTTGTCAGCACTAGTCTCCAACAGCAACTGCACCGCTCGGTCCGTCTGAGGGAGAGAAGACAGGAGAAGAGAAATGTTTTAAGATCATTTGTTATTTTAAAGGAGGCAGTCCCACAGCTCGCAACTGTTTTCTTTTCTTTATTGGGGATAAAGACCGTGAGAGAGAGACAGGGAAGTTGAAAGAGGTTGTGTGTCAAAAGTATTGTGTTCTCTCGTCTCGCTGTTCTTTATTCAATGTCTGTGATGTCTACCATTGTCCAAATTGACAGTGTTTTTCATATGTTTTTGGGGCATCTCTGTTATGTTTGCAATGTCTTTCTTTTGTGGACTCCAGGAAGACTAGCGGTCGCTAGGGCCAAGGCGTCAGCTAATGGGGATCCAAATAAAGAACAAAGGAAAGAGGTCCAGAGAGTGAATGAGAGGGAAAAACACAATCATTATTTATACCTTTAATCAGGTAAATGGTGGCAATACACTATGGACCAGTGAGTAATTGACCAGTAGTTAACAAACATGTTTAGGATCTCCAGACTTCCAAGCATAAAGTGCATTTGGAAAATGCCCACATTTTGATAAGTTACAGCCTTATTCAAAAATGGATTCAATAGTTTTTTTTCTTTCTCGTAAATCTCCAGACAATAGCCCATAATGACAAAGCAAAAACAGGTTTTTAGAAATTGGAGCAAATGTATATAAACTCAGCAAAGAAAGAAATGTCCCTTTTTCAGGACCCTGTCTTTCGAAGATAATTCGTAAAAATCCAAATAACTTCACAGATCTTCATTGTAAAGGCTTTAAACACTGTTTCCCATGCTTGTTCAATGAACCATAAACAATTAATGAACATGCACCTGTGGAACGGTCGTTAAGACACTAACAGCTTACAGACGGTAGGCAATTAAGGTCACAGTTATGAAAACTTAGGACACTAAATAGGCCTTTCTACCGACTCTGAAAAACATTAAAAAAAAGATATCCAGGGTCCCTGCTCATCTGTCTGAATGTGCCATAGGCATGCTGCAAGGAGGCATGAGGACTGTAGATGTGTCCAGGGCAATAAATTGCAATGTCCGTACTGTGAGACGCCTAAGACAGCGCTACAGGGAGACAAGATGGACACCTGATTGTCCCCGCAGTGGCAGACCACGTGGAACAACAGGATCAGGACACAGGATCAGGACATCCAAACATCACACCTGCGGGACAGGTACACCGGCAACAAAGTCACCTATGGGCACAAACCCACCGTCGCTGGACCAGACAGGACTGGCAAAAAGTGCTCTTCACTGACAAGTTGCGGTTTTGTCTCACCAGTGGTGATGGTCAGATTCGTGTTTATCGTCGAAGGAATGAGCGTTACACTGAGGCCTGTACTCTGGAGCGGGATTGATTTGGAGGTGGAGGATCCGTCATTGTCTGGGGCGGTGTGTCACAGCATCATCGGACTGAGCTTGTTGTCATTGCAGGCAATCTCAATGCTGTGCGTTACAGGAAAGACATCCCCCTTCCTCATGTGGTACCCTTCCTGCAGGCTCATCCTGACATGACCCTCCAGAATGACAATGCCACCAGCCATACTGCTCGTTCTGTGCGTGATTTCCTGCAAGACAGGAATATCAGTGTTCTGCCATGGCCAGCGTAGAACCCGGATCTCAATCCCTTTGAGCATGTCTGGGACCTGTTGGATCGGAAGGTGAGGGCTAGGGCCATTCAACCCAAAAATGTCCGGGAACTTGCAGGTCCCTTGGTGGAAGAGTGGGGAAACATCTCACAGCAAGAACTGGCAACTCTGGTGCAGTCCACGAGGACGAGATGCACTGCAGTACTTCATGCAGCTGGTGGCCACACCAGATACTGTCTGTTACTTTTGATTTTTGATTTGACTCCCCCCCTTTGTTCAGGGACACATTATTCAATTTCTGTTATGTCTGAGGAACTTGTTCAGTTTGTCTCAGTTGTTGAATATTATGGTCATACAAATATTTACAAATGTTAAGTTTGCTGTGAGGACGTTTCTTTTTTTGCTGAGAGGTGTATGTGTGTGTGTGTGTGTCTATATAAAAACTGAAACATTTACATAAGTATTCAGACTCCTTACTCAGTACTTTGTTTTAGTATGTTTGGCAGCGATTACAGCATCGAGTCTTCTTGGGTATGATGCTACAAGCTTGGCACACATGTGCAGATCCTATCAAGCTCTGTCAGGTTGGATGGGGAGCGTCGCTGCACAGCTAATTTCAGGTCTCTCCAGAGATGTTCAATTCCGGGCTCTGGCTGGGCCATTCAAGGACATTCAGAGACTTGTCCCGAAGCCACTCCTGCGCTGTCTTGGCTGTGTGATTAGGGTCGTTGTCCTGTTGGAAGGTGAACCTTCACCCCAGTCTGAGGTCCTGAGCGCTCTGGAGCAGGTTTTCATCAAGGATCTCTCTGTACTTTGCTCTGTTCATCTTTCCCTCGATCGTGACTAGTCTCCTTGTCCCTGCCGCTGAAAAACATCCCCACAGCATGATGCTTCCACCACCATGCTTTACTTTAGGGATGGTGCCAGGTTTCCTCCAGACGTGAAACTTGGCATTCAGGCCAAAGAGTTTAATATTGGTTTCATCAGACCAGAGAATCTTGTTTCTCATGGTCTGAGAGTCCTTTGGGTGCCTTTTGGAAAGTCCAAGCGTTGTCATTATGGGGTATTGTGTGTAGATTAGGGCTGTTGTGGTGACCGTATTACTGCCACACCGGTGGTCACGAGTCACGAAGGCAGTCAAATTCCACATGACCATTTAGTCACAGTAATTAGGCTTCTCCAAGCTCTGATGCTGCTAATGGTCATTAGTAGCCAACCAAATTTGCTAACTGCCTGGTACTCAGCACTCTATTGTCCCTCTAATCACTATGACGTCAATGCAAATGCCATCGAAAATCTAAATCAAACACTTCATGAGCTCATGTTGCACAACATTTCTATAGGCTATGCAATTGTGCGAGAAAACAGATTGATGGCCTCTCTTAAAAAGAGAAGGATCCCATCAGCTTTCTATAGGCTAAGCCTACTATATTTATTTCTCAACTTTCCTAATATTAAGCAAATATAAAGCACATTGCTTATCTTTACAACAGGAGTATAGCCTACCTGGCTGGCATGAAAATGAACCACAGGAAAAGTGTCCTCGATTCGCTATTTAAGTGCAGAGATGACATGTATTTTTTCCCCTGCTCCTGTTTCGAGTCAGGTGCATGTTAATGGTCCATTCTAAATCAAAACGAACTTCACACATATATTATTTAGTATATGTAAAGCCAAGATTAAATCAAGAATAGTCTGATGGGTGACACTATTAGCCTATCACTTACGAATTATATGTTATCACTTGTGAATGATGATCAGGTTAAGGCAAGAAACAATATATATATTTTTTTACTTTGTTGAATAATAGTCGCACACCTCATGTTTTGATAAGGTTTGTATCACAACTAAAGTGGCCAAATAACTTCTTAAAAAGAAGCACATTAATCCACTTTACAATACTGTATGCAGCACAAGTTTCAAGTTTAGGGAAAATCATTTTCACCATAAAAATGTACCTTTATAATAAATGCATAACATGCATAATCACATTTGTGGTCAATTTTGATAATGGTGTTTTCCCGCTAATGGAACATTCGCGCTTATAGCCTACTGCCATGTGTGCAACGCTGCTCTTATGTGAAGAAATAGTGTAATAGTTGATCAACATTTTTAGCTAAACGTTCTGATCTGTTGCGACAGCCTCATTCCCGCAAAAACGTTTAATTTTTTATTTATTATAGTGGTTGTGTTAATTTGGGATCTATCGCATCCCACAACTGTCCCAGATTATGTTTGGAATATTTATTTCTCGCACAGAATAGCTCAACTTTTGTACTATGGGGGATAGTAGATTGACATAGGCTAGTGCTTTTGCTGCTCTTCAGGCCTTCTCATCTCTGTGTCTGTCTTCACTTGTAGCCTGTGAGAAAGACCAGATGACGTGAAGGAGAGCTGTGTGAGTGAGGTGAGTGGTGCTTCGGAGCAGGCAGCACACAGGGAGAAGGGCTGCAAAAGGCATGGATTTTTTTAGGGTGCATTATGGCCAGACAAAGGGGATGCCGCTGGGAAATTCGAGGCATTATCAAGTGTAAATGAGAGACTGACGAAGTGTGTACAGCCTGCGCAAAAAACAAAGCAGAGTTCATTAGTCACATCATGCAGCCTTACAATGTATTAAAAATCAAAACATATAGCCCAACGTTTGTAGAACAACTAACGTGTCATTAACCTCTCTTGGGTACGTGAGACGTTAGCGTCCCACCTCTTCAACAGCCAGTGAAACTGCTGGGCGCCAAATTCAAATACAGAAATACTCATTATAAAAATTCAGAAAACAAAACATATTTTACATAGGTTTAAAGATGAACTTCTTGTGAATCCAACCACGGTGTCAGATTCTTTTAAATGCTTTACGGCGAAAGCATACCTTATGATTATTTGAGAACATAGCCCAGCAGACAAATCATTACAAACAGTAACCAGCCAAGTAGAAGAGTTTACCAAAGTGAGAAATAGAGATAAAATTAATCCCTTACCTTTGATGATCGTCATATGGTTGCACTCAGCAGACATTCATTTACTCAATAAATGTTCCTTTTGTTTGATAAAGTCTCTTTATATCCAAAAACCTCAGTTTTGTTCACGCGTTTTCTTCAGTAATCCACAGGCTCAAACGCAGTCAAAATAGGCAGACAGAAAATCCAAATTGTATCCGTAAAGTTCATAGAAACATGTCAAACGATGTTTATATTCAATCCTCAGGTTGTTTTTAGCCTAAATAACTGATAATATTTCAGCCGGACAATAACGTTGTCAATATAAAGGTAAACAAGGCACTCTCTCGGTCGCGCGCATGAAAAAGCTCTGTGACACTTTAGGGTCCACTCATTCAGACTGCTCTTAGTTCCTCATTTTTCAGAATACAAGCCTGAAACAATTTCTAAAGACTGTTGACATCTAGTGGAAGGCATAGGAACTGCAATTTGAGTTCTAAGTCAATGGATACTATAATGGCATTGAATAGAAATAGGCTGTAACAATGTAACACAACAAAATGTGGAAAAGTTCAAGGGGTGTGAATACTTTCTGAAGGCACTACTGTACACTATGGGCTGCATGACGCGACTATTGATCATTTCAAAAAGTCAGAGGAAAAATGCATGCGTTCGGTTTCTTGCCTTAGCAGACTGTACATGCTGGGCATCAGTCTCTCATTCACGAGTGATAACGTGTGAAATTAGTTTCGATTTTCAATTTAGAATGACTCATTATCATGCACCTGTCAGAACAGGGGAAGGAAAAAAAACATCATCCATTAACACTTAAATAGCGAATGGATGGGGGTTTGTGAATCATTCATTTTCATTAAAGCCAGGTAGGCTACTCCAGTTGTATTGCGAAGCAATGTGCTTAATATTAGGAGTTGAGAAATAAATATAGTAGCCTAGCAATAGAAATCTGGGATCCTGCTCTTTTTAATAGAGGCCATAAAGAAATGCAAAGCCTACACTGTAAAGAGGTTGCCATGAATTTGACAGTACCTTACAGGCAGCTCAGTGGCATGTAAAATTCGGTATTTCATATTACAGTAGGCCTACTCCTACTGTAATATAAAAATGGTATCAACGCAAGTACTGTACACACAGTACCGTAAAATCGACTATATTATACTGTAAAAACAAATGCCACTGTAATCAGAATGAATGGATGAAATTAATTGAGGGGAGATGTTTGTATTTCACAATATTTTACTGTAATTACAAGGGATTGGTAAAAGCAAGTGTTTACACATTACAGCATATTAATTGCTGGTGTTTTATTTCACTTGCATTTCTAGAGGCCTTAACAAAGGCTTCCAAAACTGGCAGTGACTACAGACCAAAAAAACATGGCAAAACACTCAACAATTTAAGGTTTAAGACTTGCTGCCACTCCAATCTGTACCCTATACAGTGCCTTCAGAAAAGTATTGGTACACCTTGACTTGTTCCACATTCTGTTGCGTTAAAGCCTGAATTAAACATGGATTAAATTGAGATGTTGAGTCACTGGTCTACACACAATAACACCCCATAATGTAAAGTGGAGTTGTTAAAATTTTTTTTTTTTTTTTTTTTTTTTTTACAAATTCATAAAAAATGTAAAGCTTAAATGTCTTGAGTCAATAAGTATTCAACCCCTCTGTTATGGAAAATCTAAATAAGTTCAGGAGTAAAAATGTGCTTAACAAGTCACAAAATAAATTGCATGGACTCACTTCGGTGTGCAATAACAATGTTTAACAGGATTTTTGAATGACTACCTCATCTCTGTACCCCACACACACAATTATCTATAAGGTCCCTCAGTTGAGCACTGAATTTCAAACACAGATTCAACCACAAAGACCAGGGAGGTTTTCCAATGCGGGTATGCTTGTAATAATTATGGACTGATGAGTTTTTACGGATAAAAAAATTAATGGAATAGAGCTAAGGACAGGCAAAATCCTTGAAGAAAAACTGGTTCAGTCTGCTTTCCACCAGACACTGGGAGATTAATTCCCCTTTCAGCAGGACAATAACCTAAAATGCAAGGCCAAATCCTTGCTTACCAAGAAGAAACTGAATGTTCCTGAGTATCCGAGTTACAGTTTTGAATTAAATTTAAAATCTACGGCAATACCTGGAAATGTCTGTCTAGCGATGATCAACAACCAATATGACAGAGCTTGAATAATATTGAAAAGAATAAGGAGCATGTTGTACAATCGAGGTGTAGAAAGCTCTTAGAGACTTACCCAGAAAGACTCACAGCTGTAATTGCTGCCAAAGGTGCTTCTACAAAGTATTGACTCTGGGTTTGAAGTGCAGAAGAAATATTTCCACATTTAATTTTCAATACATTTGCAAAAAAAAAAAAAGACATGTCTTCACTTTGTCATTATAGGGTATTATGTGTACATGGGTGAGAAAAAAATATATTTTATACATTTTGAATTTAGGCTGTAACACAACAAAATGGGTATGAATACTTTCTGAAGGAACTGTACATTTTAAATTGATGGGGCATTTAGCCTAGTGGTTAGAGCGTTAGGCCAGTAACCGAAAGGTTGCTAGATCGAATCCCCGAGCTGCCAAGGTAAAAGTCTGTCGTTCTGCCCCTGAACAAGCCAGTTAACCCACTGTTCCTAGTCATTGTAAATAAGAATTTGTTCTCAACTGAATTGCCTAGTTAAATAAAAAATGTATTTAAATGAATTCTCTCACAGGTGCAACAAATATAGCCTCTTACAAGGCATGCATCAAAACATGTTAATACGACAGAAACAATACCATGCGCTCACTAGTGGTAAAAAGGTTTTTGACACTCCAAAGATACTGTATTCTGTGGGGTGGAATTACAGTACCATTAGAAATTCAATACTTCTATCAGCCACAAAATGTACCATAATTTACAGTATGCTGCAGTAAAACTGCTTTGTAACTGTATTTTACTGTTGACAATACCCAACATTACTGTATAAATTACAAATCAAATCACATTTTATTTGATATAGTGTATAGAAATGTTGCGCTTATAAGAACACATTTCATTCCACGCATCAATAAGCTATTTTAGGAGCTGGCTCTCGCTGCGCGACATGTGATATACTGCTGAAACTCTGAATTAATTTCTCCAACCCTGTTCCTTGAGAGCTAACCCTCCTGAAGGTTTTCGCTCCAACCTCAGACGTTACTAACCTGTTTCAGCTTATCAACCAGCTAACTATCAGCCTCACATTCCAAAATGTGTTCCAATGGCATGAAGTGTTTGATTAGATTTTTGATTCTATTTGCATTGATGTCAGAGTGATTAGAGGGACATTAGAGCGCCGAGTACGAGGCCATTAGCAACTTGAGGTACTTTAGCAAGTTTGGTAGGCTACTAATGACCATCAGTGGTACGAATGGCGGCATTCAAACGGAGCGCAGTTTTGGAGTAGCCTTGTTACCGTAACTCAGCGGTCACGTAGAATTTGACTGCGGTCATAACTGGTGACCACCGGTGTGGCTGTAATACGGTCACCTTAACAGCCCTATTGGCGCGTCTTCATCCTCCACTGACAGGTGTGTTGGAGGGAAAGAGAGCAACAACACTCATCCCTGTTCATCAGGCTACACTCAGAGTGGCGGCTGGGAAAGAGGGGGTGAGAGAAAGAGGGAGCGAGGGAAGGAGCAGAAAAGAACAGTGTGTGCGTTGTAAATATTTTGTCTGTGAAAGAGAGTAATATTCGTATGAAAGAAAACCTTGTTACTTCTGCAGGTGTGCTCAGGCGTGTGTGTGTGTGTGTGCGTGTGTACAAAATAGAGATTTAGTCTGAAAGAAAGAATACAGTATATTGTATTTGTGTGTGTGTGTGTGCACACGTATGTGTGTGCACACGTATGTGTGTGCACACGTATGTGTGTGCACACGTATGTGTGTGCATATGACAACTTCTACAGAAGTGTAAAGACAGTAGTACTGACCTGTCCCAGCAGGAGGAGCTGGTCAGCACACTTCTTGGTGTGTTCATAACTGGACCTCTTCACCTCCTGTAGATGGACTCGCTCCAACTGGAACCTCTGTTACAACACACAGAGAGAAAGAGGTGAAGAGATGGAGAGATTATTATTTAACCTTCACTTATCCAGATTCGTATCATTGAAATAAAAATCTATTATTTCACAAGAGAGACCTGTTTCAAGATGGCAGCCATCAACAGTTACTAAAGTTATAGTTACACACATACAGTAAAGGTACATTCAATTACGTCACAAACAAAACATAGCAAACGCAATCCTCAAGTCACGTGGTACGAGTGGCAATCACAATCGTCATCTACATATTTAAATCGACCAACCTCTTAAACTCCCGAAATATAATATTTGTTTTGGCCTGGTGAGATTGTGCATGAGATCATTACGTGAGTAGAGATGGTGAAGAAGAGAAAGGAGATGGAGAGTAAGAAGGTAAAGGGATAGAGACGAGGTAAAGAGCAGACCATGTCTTTACATTGTTGTTTAAATGTTCAAGAATATTTATTCTATTGCACTGCCACGCTTCACCAGACATTGATATTCCGCACCAACCCATCACAATGATTGCATTTAATGTTCACTGCAGGATAATTGACGGAACTCAGACAAATGCACGAAAGTGTTTTCAGAGCAAAGAAGAAAATAATTCTAGAATTACATTGTGTAGTGGATAGACTCGAGGAGAAGAGGAGACCGAGGAGAAGATACTGGGCAGAAGTGCTGTGTACCACCCATTACCTAGTTAAATAAAGGTTAAATAAAAATAAATGAAATACCAAAATTCTCTATGACAACTAAGGGGATAGTGCTAAACACACATGTTCACTGCAGGTAAATGTAGTGTTCAGAACATGTTGGTGCAACAGTTGAAGATGGACAGAGGAAGAGAGGCTGTTTTGGTGCCATCATCACCTTCCCCATCTGCTACGCCATCTCAGTTAACCTGCTAAAGCTAAAGAAGAGAGCAAAAGTGTGGAGGCGAGCTGAGCCTGTTGAAGCGAACCTGAACTGAGAGACAATTTTGACAGAGATTGAAAAGTGTCTTGTTACTTGAAGTTGACCTTTGCTTATTGTCTAATGTTCAGGGGGGGTTCTGTTTTAACAAGTTCTGACCACAATCCTGCCATGACTCTCCTGTGATGATCCAAAGGATCAGGTTACAGTGGATCAGCTCTACAGAGCTCTCTCTCTCCCGCAGAGGGAGAGAGGGATGGATGTGGGGGGGGGGGTTTATGACACCTCGATCATAAACCATGGGCAGCAGACGATTCCTTTTGAGGCCTAATTTGGGCAAATGGAATGTCTCTGTGTTACAGAAGATTTTACCGCCCAAGAACTTCAACATCAAACCATGGATACTGGGACTGATGAGAGATGGAATATGGAAAATTAACATCTATTTTGGCATTTCATTAAAAGTTGCATGAAGACGTTATAACGAAAACATTGTAACTTGAAGAATTTTCATACGGTGCATGTCATGTTTACATGCTTTGCGTTGTGTGGAAAATATACAGGAGAAGAGAATGTTTTATGACGATAAGATTGTGATTTTATTTCTCTAGATCATAGTAAATTGTGATACCTTGCCTCTTAACTAGCTACACCCCAGGGAACCCAGAGAGCGTGTCAGCAAGACGTAAACACCCCCTTGCTACCCGAGGGTATAA
The DNA here is from genome assembly GCF_029448725.1 of Salvelinus fontinalis. Lineage (NCBI taxonomy): Eukaryota > Metazoa > Chordata > Actinopteri > Salmoniformes > Salmonidae > Salvelinus > Salvelinus fontinalis. The sequence continues at coordinate 688,599 of NC_074701.1, forward strand.
AGCATTTTAGTTAAGAATTTACATATCAGACTGGAAGGGGCCCAAGCTGCAGCTGAGGTCTACAATTAGTCACGACCCCGAAATGCAACACGAGTTTGAAGAAGACAAAGGAACCTCATAACAATCAATGATACAGTTGAGTACTGAGTACTGTATCTAAGAAGGTCAATTTCAGCAGGACCATACGGTTCTTCTCTTCAAATCATTGTTTGTCTACACGGCTTTTATCACCACTCTGGGATCATCGACACGGCTGATTAGCTGTCCTCAGGAGACCACTCTTCCAGAACGAGTGCAAGTAAACAGACAACTAAGAAGGACAATATGACATCTTGTGGACAATCAGAGACTTACACCCGAGAACAAAGGAGAAAGAACAAGGCCTCGGTCGAACCCTTATCACCACATATCACTGAACCTGGTCCACGAAGGCCTGGGCCCAACAGAGATACACCAACTAAGACCTTCAACGCGTAAAAAAATAAAAAGTCCCCTTTTCAGGACCCTGTCTTTCAAAGATAATTCGTCAAATCCAAATGACTTCACAGATCTTCCTTATAAAGGTTTTAAACACTGTTTCCCATGCTTGTTCAATTAACCATAAACAATTAATGAACACGCACCTGTGGAACGGTCGTTAAGACACTAACAGTTTACAGTCGGTAGGCAATTAAGGTCACAGTTATGAAAACTTAAGACACTAAAGAGTCCTTTCTACTGACTCTGAAAAAAACAAAAGAAAGATACCCAGGGTCCCTGCTCATCTGCGTCAATTTGTGTGGTACGGAATGATCAGTGAGACCCGGGTTTGTGCAGATTCACGGAGTTCAGAATGAGACTGATATGAGGAAATTATTAATTGATGACTGGTGTGATATCTATATATTCTTGAGTTAATTCGGGAAATGGTAAATCATTAAACAAACCTTTCCCATGGTGCCCCAAATTCCTAATGAGTTAATTGTTACATGATTAATTTAATCGAGTAATAAACATAGTAGGTAGTTATTCGATGAATAGCAGTCATCACATTAATGATAATGGACTGTCGTGACGTGACTGTTTTAAAATGAGTGAAGTCGATGGAGGTTTGTTTGGTGTTATATCTACACTCTATTACTTTCAATTTAGTGAAGACAATGGAGTGTGTTAAGTCTTATATTCACACTCAATCACTTCGAAAAACGTGGAGACGGTGGAGTGTGGCTAGCACTGAAGGGTGTTTCCAGAGGAGGGGGCCCAATTTCATTATAAAAGGGAGAAGTAGGATGATATTCATTCTTCTTCTACTTTTGGATGTTGCGGGCGGTGGAGGCTGGTGGGGCGGACCTGTGGGAGAGCGGGCTCATTGTGGTGGTTGGAGTGGAGTGAACTGTCAAACGTGGTTTCCATGTTTGGTACCGTTCTGTTTGTTCCGGCCAATGCGGTGGGCCCGTCGTCTTATGGCTCCTCTCACCAGCCTCCACTGCTTGCGAGTATTCTTTGGCAGTTTTACTTCCAACGCTGGGGAGCTAGTTACGCATGTCTGTCTTTACTTTTTGAGGGAAAATGTACTTGATACGATTGTGATGCCCTGGATAAAAGCATCTGCTAAATGACTAAAATGTCAAATGTAACTAGAGCTTTTATTCAATTCAGTGATTAATTCTGTGTCAACCACCTGCTTTGGACATAAATCCACATACAAAGAACAATATTTGTCTTATTGTTCAGTATGTTCAAAGGCCTTCCATAGGCATAGACTGTCAGTGTACTCTCATTAGGCTTATGTTATGGTGATTTTGGAATAGTCTGACAAATGTATTTTTGACTGAAAGCTAATCACATCTTATCTAATATTGCAGATCATTTTTCTTCACGTTGATATTGGTGGGCAATGGGCATGTAGCTGAAGTGTCTCAGAGTAGGAGTGCCGATCTAGGATCAGTTTTGCCTTTTAGATAACAAGGAATAACATTGTGGGGGTCCTGATCCTAGATCCTATTGTTATGCTATTGTTAAGCATTGAAGTGATTATTCTAGTGAAACTGTTCTTTCCCATTCAAATTGTCAGCAATAAAATACAACTGTGTTCGTTGTCCATAGCTTAAGACTGCCCATACCATAACTTCCCCCCCACCACTTGGCACTCTGTTCACAATGTTGACATCAGCAAAACGCTCGCCCACACGACACCATACACGTGGTCTGCGGTTGTGAGGCCAGTTCGACGTATTGCCAAATTATCCAAAACAACGTTAGAGGCGGCTTATGGTAGAGAAATGAACCTTAAATTCTCTGGCAACCGCTCTGGTGGACATCCCTGCAGTCAGCATGCCAATTACACGCTCCCTCAAATCTTGAGACATCTGTGGCATTGTGTTGTGTGACAAAACTGCACATTTTAGAGCTGCCTTTTATTGTCCCCAGCACAAGGTGCATCAGTGTAATGATCATGCTATTTAATCAGCTTCTTAATATGCCACACCTGTCAGGTGGATGGATTATCTTGGCAAAGGAGAAATGCTCATTTACAGGGATGTAAACACATGTGTAGGCACAACATTTTTTCTGTGCAGATGTAACATTTCTGGGATCTTTTATTTGGTCTCATGAAACATGGGGCCTACACTTTACATGTTGCTTTTATATTTTTGTTTAGTGTACAATCCAAGATTGATATTTTCCAGGCCCTAAAAAAAGTATGTTGTTCGAAATCTCCATTAGACAGACCGACAGAAGAACGTGACGCTCATGAAGGCCCAAATGCACCATCTCTGATTAAAAAGTATTCTCCATCAACTTGGCAACTGACAAGCGGATAGATCACAGCTGAGTCTGGTTGTCACGTGGTTGCCATGCCAACCAGTCACGCAATAGACATAACAGAGACAGGCCAATCAATGAACACCGATTTAGCACACCTCTTGAATCCTAACCCTCCTGTGTCCAAAATGGTAGCTAATTCCCTATATAGTGCCAGTGCAGTAAATTTGACTAGGTCCCATACAGCTCTGGTACAAAAGTAGTACATTATTATTCCGGCGCCGAACAGGATGGCTGCCTCGCTTCGCGTTCCTTGGAAAATATGCAGTATTTTGTTTTTCTATGTGTTATTTCTTACATTGGTACCCCGGGTGATCTTAAGTTTCATTACATACAGCCGGGAGGAACTACTGAATATACGATTAACGTCAACTAACCACCCTTCCTACCAGGAATATGACTTTCCCGAAACGGATCCAGTGTCTTGCCTTCCACCCAATACAATGGACCTGATCCCAGCCGGCGAAGCTACACGACGCCGAAAAAGGGGCAAACGTAGCGGTCTCCTGGTCAGGCTTCGGAGACGAGCACATCGCGCTCCACTCCCTAGCATACTACTCGCCAATGTCCAGTCTCTTGGGAATAAGGTCGATGAAATCCGAGCACGGGTAACATTCGAGAGAGACATCAGGGATTGCAACGTGCTCTGCTTCACGGAAACATGGCTAACTGAAAAGACGCTAACGGAGTCGGTGCAGCCAGCTGGTTTCTTCACGCATCGCGCAGACAGAAACATACATCTTTCTGGTAAGAAGAGGGGCGGGGGGGTATGCCTCATGATTAACGAGACGTGGTGTGACCATAACAACACTCAGGAACTAAAGTCATTCTGTTCACCTGATCTAGAACTCCTCACAATCAAATGTAGACCGCATTATCTACCAAGGGAATTCACTTCGGTCATAATCACAGCCGTATATATTCCCCCCCAAGCAGACACATCGATGGCCCTGAACGAACTCTATCTGACTCTCTGTAAACTGGAAACCACACACCCTGAGGCTGCATTCATCGTAGCTGGGGATTTTAACAAGGCTAATCTAAAAACAAAACTCCCTAAATTCTATCAGCACATCGATTGTCCGACCAGGGCTGGCAGAACTCTGGACCATTGTTATACTAACTTCCGCGACGCATATAAGGCCCTCCCCCGCCCTCCTTTCGGAAAAGCTGACCACGACTCCATTTTGTTAATTCCAGCCTACAAACAGAAATTAAAACTACAAGCTCCCGCGCTCAGGTCTGTTCAACGCTGGTCCGACCAATCTGAATCCACGCTTCAAGACTGCTTTGATCACGCGGATTGGAATATGTTCCGCACGGCGTCCAACAACAACAATGATGAATATGCAGATTCGGTGAGCGAGTTCATTAGGAAGTGCATTGACGATGTCGTACCCAGAGCAACGATTAAAACATTCCCAAACCAGAAACCGTGGATTAACGGCAGCATTCGCGTGAAACTGAAAGCGCGAACCACTGCTTTTAACCAGGGCAAGGTGACAGGAAACATGACCGAATACACACAGTGTAGCTATTCTCTCCGCAAGGCTATCAAACAGGCTAAGTCCCAGTACAGAGACAAAATTGAATCGCAATTCAACAGCTCAGACACAAGGGGTATGTGGCAGGGTCTACAGTCTATCACGGATTACAAAAAGAAAAGCAGCCCCGTCGCGGATCAGGATGTCTTGCTCCCAGACAGGCTAAATACCTTTTTTGCCCGCTTTGAGGATAATACAGTGCCACTGACACGGCCCACTACCAAAACCTGCGGGCTCTCCTTCACTGCAGCCGAGGTGAGTAAAACATTTAAACGTGTTAACCCTCGCAAGGCTGCAGGCCCAGACGGCATTCCCAGCCGCGTCCTCAGAGCATGCGCAGACCAGCTGGCTGGTGTGTTTACGGACATATTCAATCAATCCTTAGCCCAGTCTGCTGTTCCCACATGCTTCAAGAGGGCCACCATTGTTCCTGTTCCCAAGAAAGCTAAGGTAACTGAGCTAAACGACTACCGCCCCGTAGCACTCACTTCCGTCATCATGAAGTGCTTTGAGAGACTAGTCAAGGACCATATCACCTCCACCCTACCGGACACCCTAGACCCACTCCAATTTGCTTACCGACCCAATAGGTCCACAGACGACGCAATCGCAACCACACTGCACACTGCCCTAACCCATCTGGACAAGAGGAATACCTATGTGAGAATGCTGTTCATCGACTACAGCTCAGCATTTAACACCATAGTACCCTCCAAACTCGTCATCAAGCTCGAGACCCTGGGCCTCGATCCCGCCCTGTGCAACTGGGTCCTGGACTTCCTGACGGGCCGCCCCCAGGTGGTGAGGGTAGGTAACAACATCTCCACCCCGCTGATCCTCAACACTGGGGCCCCACAAGGGTGCGTTCTGAGCCCTCTCCTGTACTCCCTGTTCACCCACGACTGCGTGGCCATGCACGCCTCCAACTCAATCATCAAGTTTGCGGACGACACTACAGTGGTAGGCTTGATTACCAACAACGACGAGACGGCCTACAGGGAGGAGGTGAGGGCCCTCGGAGTGTGGTGTCAGGAAAATAACCTCACACTCAACGTCAACAAAACAAAGGAGATGATTGTGGACTTCAGGAAACAGCAGAGGGAGCTCCCCCCTATCCACATCGACGGGTCAGTAGTGGAGAAGGTGGAAAGTTTTAAGTTCCTCGGTGTACACATCACGGACAAACTGAATTGGTCCACCCACACAGACAGCGTTGTGAAGAAGGCGCAGCAGCGCCTCTTCAACCTCAGGAGGCTGAAGAAATTCGGCTTGTCATCAAAAGCACTCACAAACTTCTACAGATGCACAATCGAGAGCATCCTGTCGGGCTGTATCACCGCCTGGTACGGCAACTGCTCCGCACACAACCGTAAGGCTCTCCAGAGGGTAGTGAGGTCGGCAGAACGCATCACCCGGGGCAAACTACCTGCCCTCCAGGACACCTACACCACCCGATGTCACAGGAAGGCCATAAAGATCATCAAGGACAACAACCACCCAAGCCACTACCTGTTCACCCCGCTATCATCCAGAAGGCGAGGTCAGTACAGGTGCATCCAAGCAGGGACCGAGAGACTGAAAAACAGCTTCTATCTCAAGGCCATCAGACTGTTAAACAGCCACCACTAACATTTAGCGGCCGCTGCTAACAAACTGACTCAGCTCCAGCCACCTTAAAAATGGGAATTGATGGAAATTATGTAAAAATGTACCACCAGCCACTTTAAACATTGCCACCTAATATAATGTTTACATACCCTACATTACACATCTCTTATGTATATGTATATACTGTACTCTATATCATCTACTGCATCTTTATGTAATACATGTACCACTAGCCACTTTAAACTATGCCACTTTATGTTTACATACCCTACAGTACTCATCTCATAGGTATATACCGTACTCTATACCATCTACTGCACCTTGCCTATGCCGTCTGTACCATCACTCATTCATATATCTTTATGTACATATTCTTTATCCCTTTACACTTGCGTGTATAAGGTAGTAGTTGCGGAATTGTTAGGTTAGATTACTTGTTGGTTAATACTGCATTGTCGGAACTAGAAGCACAAGCATTTCGCTACACTCGCATTAACATCTGCTAACCATGTGTATGTGACTAATAAATTTGATTTGATTTGTTAGACCAGTGGATGCTGGTGTCACTTTAAAAATTGGAGGACGGGCCGATTGCAATGGCTGGAATGGAATGGTATCCGCATTAATTTCATCCCAGCCTTCAATGAGCCTGTTCTCCAATTTCTCCCTCAACCAGCTTCCAGTGTGTTAGACAAGGCACACTGCCTAATAAAAAAACGTCCTAACGTCCATTTGTCCTTTCTTTCGCTCACCTGGAAGTAGAAGCTCTCACACAGGGTGTCGTGGTAGATGTCCAGGTGGCCCTGTGGGGTGGCCTGGGTCCCCTCGGCTGGGCTCTGGCCCTCGGGGACGGGCACACTGAGGTGGCGAGCCTGGGCGAACGACTGGAGGTAGTGAGCCGCCACCGTCCAGAACTGCAGGTCCGACTCGTCCCCAAACAGCCTGCATTGGGACACAACCAGGCCAGTGTTCATTAGGCAGCAAACGAAATAAAACGAACTGAAACAGGAAAGGATTACCTGTGCGTGTCCATTAAGGAACCCCTTGATTTGTTTTACATTGCACATTGTTTTTTTTGATAGGGTGTGCCGACGAAAATAGGCCGAAACAGGGATGCACTAACTGGGGCTCCGATAAGAAACGCTCGTTTTTGTTTGCAAAACGTTCTGGTACAGTGTGTCCTAATGAAGACCCTGATTGCACTTGGTTTTGAAACGTTCGCTGTGATAGCAATAACGGATCAACCACTAATGACCGCACCACATGACCAGTTCTGCATGAAACCATTCCCACATCAATTCGTCGTTCATCTCCATCTTTCTGATAAATACTTTTTAAACATTTTCACAGTGCAATATCTAACCGTTGCTAGGCTACCCCCCTCTTCACTAGCAAAGGGGTACAAGAACATAAAACCACTATTGTTAAGTTTAATGTGAGTGTAAGAACCTTCTGAACATCGGAAGAAAAGACACCTTAATGTGCATTCTTCTTCTGAAAAGGAGAGTCCTCTGGGATTCTCGGGCTTGGTGGGTTTAGAACAGTCAAAATGGGTTACAAAAACATTAATCATAGCTCAGAGCAGATTGTTTCTGCAGGTTTATGTAAGCTTGAGTGTGTAAAGTTAAGTTCAGACAAAGCTAGATCTCCTGACTTGGCACTAACGGTTGTAGCTCAATGTTAAATTCAAATCTCCCTGCCATCCTATTTCAGCCAATATGACACCAATGTCGTAGGCTATTAATTTAAACAAGGATATACCTGATGATATCAAGCCATAGACATTAAAGCTGTGTCACGACATGCCCTTGGGGGGAGGATCATAGGCACCCCCTCTCTCCAGTTTTATGATGGTCATAAATACCTGCAGGAAAACTCTCCCCCCCACTCTCAGAAATGGAAGTTAAATCCCTTTGTTACCACAGAGAGAGACGTTGCAGTACGGTGACATCAAAAGGTTGAATAATTAAACAGTATTTCTGTATTTCAAACATTTGGAATGGTCTGTGTGTATTTAAAGAACAATCCTGTCAATAATCCTGATAATAATTTGTGATGTAACTAAAGACGGTAGGACAACATAACTATTTCTGGATGGGTATAATTGTCAGTGATCAGGTCCACATTCAAATGTGGGAGAACGTATATGATTAAATATGAAACTATTTGTGAGAATATATAATGTGGTGTTAGCCTTCTAAATGAGAGAATTGTTTTTCATATTAAGTCTTAACCAAGTCAGTGGCCACGCCCCCATGAGCACAGACATTGCATCGGCGTCATGACAATTCCGGACAAAATTTACATTAGTCAAGAAAACGCAGGGACGGGGTCCCCACGTTGAAATGGCCAACGAGACCGACAGCGTGAGCTGAGAGTGACGTAATGGCTAGAATTCTACTTTCAACAGAGAAGAAGGAAATCTACAAAACTGACGACTACACAGGAACATTCAGTCTGTAGCTGTTTAAGTACTTTAGTCTAGCAAACTCGACCGAGAACCACCAGGTAGTACTCTGAAAGATCCATTCTGGAGAACATTTCCCTATCGAACGGCCATTGGTACGCCTGACGTAATCATTATAACAAGCTACAACAATAAAAGACTGATCTCTGGTGGACAAACCAGAGACTTTCTGTTGACTGACTCTCCAGCAGACGGACCGGCAATCACAGAGAGAGACAACAAAGGCCTACACTCGTAAATATGTACATTTAAATTTCTTTTCGAATGAGCGGCTGTTCATGTGCAAAGTATTAGCATTTCCATGAGCCTAGTTATCAGCTGTGTGTACGATAGTGTCGTCCTTTGTCTGTTCTCCTGCTCTTTCTCACCTGCTCCTCCCTTTTCATTTGGTGAAACAAGCTGTCATATCGGTTTAGTCCACTAGGGACTTTTCATTGTATCATATCAGTCCACTTTTCATTGTATCATATTAGTAACCAATGTATAACCTATCCTGTGTGTGTTCATGTACTTCTGTGTGATTATTTAGTTAGTAAATACATAAATAAGCCAATTGGTATATCGCTGATTCATCATTAATGCTAGGGTTCGTGCAGGTATCCAAGAGTTTGCGACATTCACAATGAGACTGATAGAAGGTAAACAATTAATTAATGACTGAAATTTAAGAGATATATTTAAGAGTTAATTTGGAAAATGGTAATAATTTTTTTACATGGTGCCCTAAGATTGCTGATGAGTTAATTGTTACATAAGTAATTTAATCGTAATAATCAAACATAGTTAATCGATTTCCTAAAACAGTCGTCATCACATTAATGATAGTTCAAAGACATGATAGCTGCAATATGTAATGTTTTGGCCAACCTGACCACATTCACATATACTTGTAAAGTGCTGGTCCCACGTTTCATGAGCTGAAATAAAAGATCCCAGAAATGTTCCATACACACAATAAGTTCGCAAAAATTGAGAACAAATTTATTTCAATCCCTGTTAATGAGCATTTCTCGTTTTCCAAGATAATATGCCACACCTGTCAGGTGGATGGATTAAGAAGCTGATTAAAGAGCATGATCATTACACAGTGGTACCCTGGGCTGTGGACAATAAAAGGCCACTCTAAAATGTGCAGTTTTGTCACACAACACAATGCCAGAGAAGTCTCAAGATTTGAGGGGAGTGGGCAATTGGCTTGCTGACTGCAGGAATGTCCACCAGAGCTGTTGCCAGAGAATTGTTCAATTCTCTACCATAAGCCGCCTCCAACGTCATTTTAGAGAATTTGGCAGCACGTTCAACCGGAGACCACATGTGACCACGACAGCCCAGGACCTCCAAATACGGTTTCTTCACCTGCGGGATAGTCTGAGACTAGCCACCGGGCCAGCTGATTAATCTGTGGGTTTGCACAACCAAAAAATGTCCTGACAAACTGTCAGAAACCATCTTAGGGAAGCTCATCTGCGTGCTTGTCATCCAGCATCTTCACAAGGTCCTTTGCTGTTGTTCTGGGATTGATTTGCACTTTTCGCACCAAAGTTCGTTCATCTCTAGGAGACAGAATGCGTCTCCTTCCTGAGAGGTATGACGGCTGTGTGGTCCCATGGTGTTTATACTTGCGTACTATTGTTTGTACAGATGAACGTTGTACCTTCAGGCGTTTGGAAATTGCTCCCAAGGATGAACCAGACTTGTGGAGGTCTACAATTTCTTTTCTGAGGTCTTGGCTGATTTCTTTTGATTTTCCCATGATGTCAAGCAAAGAGGCACTGAGGTTGATGGTATGCCTTGAAATACATCCACAGGTACACCTCCAATTGACTCAAATGATGTCAATTAGCCTATCAGAAGCTTCTAAAGCCATGACATCCTTTTTTGGAATTTTCCAAGCTGTTTAAAAGGCACAGTCAACTTAGTGCATGTAAACTTCTGACCCACACTTAATGTGTTGTGAAAAGTTTTAAGAAATGTAATGTAATATTTTAAACTGTATATAACTGCATTAATGTCACTGGAATAACTGCATTAATGTCACTGGACCCCAGGAAAAGTGGCATTGGCAGCAGCTAATGGGGATCCTTAATAAATAGAAAAATACACAGGTAAACTAACGGTTACAGAAATCAGGAATGCAGCTCTATAGACCTCTGTGTGTGTCAAATAAGCACTAAAGTCAAGGTTGATCACCTGTCTTTTCTAGTGTGTGGATTTTACTCTTGTTTTTGACTACTAATATAATTTTCCTTGTCATATCTCTGGAGGCATAAGACTCACAGTTCAATGCCCAATTATAATAACCTGCAGAGGGACAAATAAAAAAAGTGCCAACCAACGCTGACGGATATAAGGTAAAGTTGCCCCTAAATGCTGAACTTGGGTCAGTTTTGAATTTCCCCAACTAATGGTTAAGGTTAGGATTAGGGGAAGGCATGCTGTTCCTAGATCTGTACCTAGAAAAAACTTCACCCCAGAGCACAAGGAGGGGTGTGGGGTGTGTTTTGAGGCGACAGCAAGGCTACTTACAATGTCCATACTAGCCCACCACTTAGAATACAAGCTGTGTGCCCAATAAATTGCTTCATACTAAGTGGTATGATAGTGTGGATATGTAGACAGGGACAGGAGGATGGGAGAACAGGACAAGTTTTGTGCAGTGATGCCCGCTCCCTCCCTCACTCACTCACCGAGACACCAGGAGGCAGCGTTGCAGCAGGTTGAGCTCGGGATCCAGCAAGACGCTCTTCATGTCACTGGGGAGCAAATCAAGGATCACGGAATCACAACACAACACAGAAACACGCAGACAGACAGACACAGACTAGGCTTCTCAGGCTCTTAACTAACAGCAGGCACAGTCTGGCACTGACACACACACACGTGCGCATGCACACACACACACACACCAAGATACAATCACACACAACTCTGCAGGACATCTAGACAAAAAGAAAACCAGGAAACCTGTCTTCCACTGCTGCGCAATCTGGATATCTACATTTGCTTCTCACACAGACAATGTGAGTGCATGCGTGTGTGACAGACATGCCGATAAATAGACCCCCCATCACCAAATGTTGCTGTCACTTCGTGACGTGTGACAAAAATAAGGGTGTCGTTATTTATGACAAATGCTTTAAATAGTAGCATTGACATGTGTGTGTCTGTGTGTGTGTGAGCGAGCGCATGTGTGAGTTTGTTGAAGAGCAATCACTCACTTGGACATGGAGTTGAGCTGTTCCTGGATCAGGCCCTTAATCTCGTGTTTTTCAGTGTAATCCCTACAGAGAAAGAGACAACAAGGCCCATATTTACAACATGTCTCAGAAAAGAAGTGCTGATCAAGGATCAGATCCACATCTTATGATCTAAAAGGCAATACTTAGATCAGCATGGTCCCAGACCAGCCACAATTAGGATGGCTGTACCATTGAATTAGGTATTAGAATACCAGAATATTACAGTTCAAATAATGAGTATCATATTAAAACTGTCCTGGGGTCAGATTGATATAGCACCTCAAACCTGTACACCCAGACTGAATGTGAAGTGAAATAATCATTGCTACTATGCAAGTAACCGATGGTCTACAAGAGCTGTTGGCAGATGATTGAAATACTAATTTCTCTTCCATAAGTCGATTCCAATGTCGTTTTAGAGAATTTGGCAGCATGTCCAACTGGCCTCACAACCGCAGACCACATGTAACCACACCAGCCCAGGACCACCACATCGGTCTTCTTCACCTGCGGGATCGTCTGAGACCAGCCACCCGGACAGCTGATGAAACTGAGGAGTACTTCTGACTAATCAAGCCCATTTTAGGGAAAAACCCAGTCGTGTACATTAGCAGGAAGCTGTTGACGAGGGAACAAATGACACTGTGGAGAAAGAACGTCTAGTGATCAAGTGGGCGTTGGAGACGATGAAATATGAATTATTGGGACGGCACTTCCCCCTCGTAACGGACCATGCAGCACTGGTTTGGATATCACGGATTAAGGACAGTAACGCCCGGTCACCCGCTGGTTCCTATCCTTACAGCCCTTTGCTTTCTCCGTGATCCACAGATCAGGTGCAGCCCATGGAAATGCCGATGCCTTCTCCAGGAGAGATGCTGGACCACCCCTCCCTCCCGGTCGGCGCTGAGGAGGGGGGGATGTGGCAGATGGCAGAGAGAGGTAAGGGGAGTGGTGATTGAAGGAAGATATCTTGCAGCCCGCTGGCTCGCCTCGCATGTCCTCAACTGGCAGCTTCATTACATAGTACCCACAAAACACCAGTCTCAACGTCAACAGTGAAGAGGCAACTCCGGGATGCTGGCCTTCTCGGCAGAGTTCCTATGTCCAGTGTCTGTGTTCTTTTGCCCATCTCAATCTTTTATTTTATTGGCCAGTCCAGTAATGTACTTGTCCTCTTGCTCAGTTGTGCACAGGGGCCTCCCACTCCTCTTTCTATTCTGGTTATTGCCAGTTTGCGCTGTTCTGTGAAGGGAGAAGTACACAGCGTTGTACGAGATCTTCAGTTTCTTGGCAATTTCTTGCATGGAATAGCCTTAATTTCTCAGACCAAGAATAGACTGACGAGTTTCAGAATAAAGTTCTTTGTTTCTGGCCATTTTGAGCCTGTAATCGAACCCACAAATGCTGATGCTCCAGATACTCAACTAGTCTAAAGGCGGCTAGTTTTATTGCTTCTTTAATCAGAACAGTTTTCAGCTGTGCTAAAATAATTTCAAAAGAGTTTGCTAATGATCAATTAACCATTTAAAATTATAAACTTGGATTAGTTAACACAAGTTGCCATTGGAACACAGGAGTGATGGTTGCTGATAATGGGCCTCCGTACGCCTATGTAGATATTCAATAAAAAATATCTGCCGTTTCCAGCTACAAAAGTCATTTACAACATTAACAATGTCTAAACTGTATTTCTGATCAATTTGATGGTATTTTAATGGACCAAAATAGTTGTTATTCTAAGAGACCCCAAACTTTTGAAAGGTAGTGTACGTGTTTATGAGAGACCTTCCCATAGAGGCCAGACCGTTCAGACACTACAGACGTTTCTGTGAGAAGACCGACTTTCAGGGTTAATGTGGGACCCATTTAGAGCGCGTACGTACACTTGTGTGATGTCCATGGTGAATGTGCCAGACCAGGGCTGCAGCAGGAGGAAGGCCTTCAGGGTGAGGGCAGCACGGGGGAGCAGCAGGTATGGACACCACACAGGATCTGAGGGGGTTAGAGGTCAAAGGTTACAGGTCAAAAGAGCATTAGGAAGTGGGGCAATTGCTAGTGTCAGTTAACTACCCCTAATACTGTAAATGGCCAGTGTTCATCACTCAACTATTTATATCAGTAGTTTGAACTACAATTTGACAATAAACAATGAAATATGGTAACTAATGTCTTACTCCACTGTACTCAGAGACTGTGGCAGGCTGCATCCTGATTCTACGATGGATTTAACAATGCTGAAAAGTCCCTTTAGCTGTTTATTTCACCAATCCAATGATCGGAAATTCATGACTGGACTTCGGGAGATGTGTGGAGAATCCAGGCGCAGCTCTACTTCCACTAAGCCTACATGCCCTTTCTCTTCGCTTCCCTCTCTCTCCCATCTCTCACCGGTCAGGTCTTGTTCATCCATCCTGTAGCTGGCAGACTTCATGGCCATCTCCAGCACACGGATGCAGCCGTCCTCAGAGGCTAACACCACCTTGTCAGAGGTGCACCAGTCGATATCCAGGATACGATAGTTCACGTTCCGACCAATCCGCAGGCTGCTTACCATGTTCACCTACAGGGATCAGAGGTCACGGGGAGGAGCATGGATACACAATAGAAACTCTGATTGGTCAGGGGAAGGTGAATTGTTATATGATTGGTTTAGAAATGATGTGCTCCAATTGACTTGAAATTGGATGTTAATTGGATAATATTTAGGATTAGATTGACAAGTGATAGGAAATAAAAAGTTTACATAGTTCTCAAACCAACCTGTCAAACTGTCAAAATGAAACTTAAAATTGTCCAGACAGATGTCTGTGTTTGAGTGTATGCGCGTGCGTGCGAGTAGGAGTCTGAGACAGCAGTCAAGAGAGCACTGGTGCGTTTGAGATCTCTCCTATATTTTTCCCTCTTCTTCATCCTTTCTCGCTCTCAAGCCATATGTTGCCTGCCACTGTGCGCGAAAGCTTCTCCAGCATCGCTCTCTGTTGGTGCACATGCAATCCCCCATAGGAGATCCATCTCTCTTTACGTGCAGCACTGGGGACTCACAATTCAGGTAAACAGAGTTCCTCTGTCCAGTGTTTGTGTACTTTTGCCCATCATGAATCTTTTATTTTTTAACAATGCCGACACCGCATTTCTGATCAATTTGATGTTATTTTAATGGACAAAAACATTTCTTTCCAAAACAAGGACATTTCTAACACCTTACAGTTGTACATGGCTTTCTTGTACTAACACTTTTCTTTTTTGCTAGCACGGATTTTACTGATAGCTGCTTTATTGAGGAAAGTGTTTTACTTGCAATATGTGGTTTCTCACCTTAGTGAAATGCACTGACTAAGAGCGCCTGCTACAGTAAATTACAGAAATGCATACGATGCCTAAGGCAAATCATTCTGGGGAGGACCTTTGATGAAGGAGGGTCAATCAAATTGCAGATCTTCAGTCTATCATTTAGTGTGGCACCCTATTTTGAATGCATACAAAGTCTAGCTTTTAGCTAGTGGGACAATCTGTTGGCCGATAGGTTATTCTTGAAGTTTTGAACCTTGATAAAATTTACACGGAATGTCTCTAGTTGCTATTACGACAGGAAGGACAAATAGAGACAAATAACTCACCTCTTTGGTGTCCCAGACTTCTGCACCATCTGTGTACATGACCAGTAGCTTCTGGTTCCCTTTCCCAGGTGCGAAACGGATCTTCTTCACCCAACCACGGTGAGTAGGGATCCCCCTGGAACAAACATTGAGGTACTACACACACTCACGCATGCACGGATGAATGAACACACATGCACACACACACGTGACTTGTTACCTGGAGAGACGGGCCTTGAGGTCCCAGAAGTTGAGGTTCCCGTCCACATCACCGAGAACCAGAGTGTCTCCCTTCCAGGCGATGCACGCAATGCTACCCATACTGCCCTGAAACATACATAGGAAGAGAGGGTGATGGTTCTACGAGGTGAGGAGAGCAGACAGCGCAAACAACTTTAACCAAATCACTCTCACTCAGAAATCCCTACAATCACTCCATAATAATCCTCTGGTAATCAACTTAAAGAGGATCTGACAGCGTTTTAGCAACATTAAATCTTATTAAAATCTTTTCATATTCACCCCCAGGAAGAATATGACACTTTTTTATTAATTTTGTGAAGACAGACATCTTAGATATGGTCATTTTCACGTTTTCATAAATTCATAGATTTCACATGTTCATAAATTCATAGAATGTTTGGGAATTAAGTATAGTAAGGCATTTGGGACATTTCTATACCAATATAGCATGGTAAAGTGGCCATGCATTTGGACAATTAATAGATAGAAACTGCAGTAAATAAAACGTAATAAATACATCTGTCTTACATCAGTGACAATGGCGCCGAAAGAAGAAGGCTGACGTTTTGTGTGTCCCCAACCAATTGTGTTTTTTGTTAGTTTATTTGCGTTGATTTTTAAACAGATTTTTTACATAATGTTGCCTCTACAATCTCTTATGACCGAAAATAACTTCTGGACATCAGGACTGCGATTACTCACCAAGGACTGGCAGAATCCTTTTTTTCCCTTTAACGAGTCTGACGAGCCAGACGCGAATGATACACTGCTTTCTCGTGAACAGGCCAAGATCCCCGTGTTTTGCAGGAAGGGGAGGTGGAGAAAAAGGGTCCAGAGGACGGGCTGCCTTCTGAGAATTCGTAGGCAATCGAACAAACCCTCACTTCCTTCCATTCTACTAGCAAACGTGCAATCTTTGGAGAATAAAAATCGATGACCTACGCGGAAGATTAAACTACCAACGGGACATTCAAAACTGTAATATCTTATGCTTCACTGAGTCGTGGCTGAACGACGACACTATCAACATACAGCTGGCTGGTTATACGCTGTACCGGCAGGATAGAACAGCGGCGTCTGGTAAGACAAGGGGTGGCGGGCTATGTATTTTTGTAAATAAGAGCTGGTGCACGATTTCTAAGGAAGTCTCGAGCTATTGCTCGCCTGAGGTAGAGTATCTCATTATAAGCAGTAGACCACACTATCTACCTAGAGAGTTTTTAACTGTATTTTTCATAGCTGTTTACATACTGCCAACCTCAGTCTGTGGTGGTAAGACAGCAATGAATGAGCTGTATTCCGCCATAAGCAAACAAGAAAACGCTCACCGAGAGGCGGCACTCCTAGTAGCCGGAGACTTTAATACAGAGAAACTTAAATCTGTTTTACCAAATTTCTATTAGCATGTTAAATGTGCAACCAGAGGGAAAAAAACCGGACCACTTTTACTCCACACAGAGACGCATACAAAGCTCTCCCTCGCCCTCCATTTGGCAAATCTGACCATAATTCTATCCTCCAGATTCTTGCTTACAAGCAAAAATTAAATCAGGAAGCATCAGTGACTAGATCAATAAAAAAAGTGGTCAGATGAAGCAGATGCTAAGCTACAGGACTGTTTTTCTACCACAGACTGGAATATGTTCCGAGACTCCTTCCGATGCCATTGAGGAGTACACCACATCAGTCATTGGCTTCATCAATAAGTCCATTACAGGCAACATCTGCACTGAGCTAAAGGCGAGAGCTGCAGCTTTCAAGGAGCGGGACTCTAACCCGGAAGCTTATAAGAAATCCCAATATGCCCTCCGACGAACCATCAAACAGGAAAAGAGTCAATACAGGACTAAGATCGAATCGTACTACACCGGCTCTGACGCTCGTGGGATGTGGCAGGGCTTGCAAACCATTACAGACTACAAAGGGAAGCACAGCAGAGAACTGTCCAGTGACACGAGCAAGGTGTCTAAAAACTACTTCTATGCTCGCTTCGAGGCAATTAACACTGAAAAATGCATGAGAGGACCAGCTGTTCCGGAAGACTGTGTGATCACGCTCTCCGCAGCCGATGTGAGTAAAACCTTTAAACAGGTCAACATTCACAAGCCGCAGCACCAGACGGATTGCCAGGACGTATACTGCGAGCATGCACTGACTAGTGTCTTCATTGACATTTTCAACCTCTCCCTGTTCTAGTCTGTAATATCAACATGTTTTAAGCAGAACACCATAGTGCCTGTGCCCAATAATACTAAGGTAACCTTCCTAAATGACTACCGACCCATAGCACTCACGTCTGTAGCCATGAAGTGCTTTGAAAGGCTGGTCATGGCTCACATCATCCCAGAAACCCTAGACCCACTACAATTTGCACACCACCCCTACAGATCCACAGAAGATGCAACCTCTATTGCACTCTACACTGCCCTTTCCCACCTGAACAAAAGGAACACCTATGTGAGAATACTATTCATTGACTACAGTTCAGCGTTCAACACCATAATGCTCTCAAAGTTCATCAATAAGCTTCGGACCCTTGGACTAAACACCTCCCTCTGCAACTGGATCCTGGACTTCCTGACGGGCCGCCCCCCTGGTGGTAAGGGTAGGTAACAACACATCCGCCACACTGATCCTCAACACAGGGGCTCCTCAGGGGTGCGTGCTCAGTCCCCTCTTGTACTCTCTGTTCACTCATTACTGCACGGCCAGGCACGACTCCAACACCATCATTGAGGTTGCAGATGACAACAGTGGTAGGCCTGATCACCGACAATGACGAGACAGCCTACAGGGAGAAGGTCAGAGACCTGGTTGTGTGGTGCCAGGCCAACATCTCCCTCATCGTGATCAAGACAAAGGAGATGATTGTGGACTACAGGAAAAAGAGGACTGAGCACGCCCCCAATCTCATCGACGGGGCTGCAGTGGAGCAGGTTAAGAACTTCAAGTTCCTTGGTGTCCACAAACTAACATGGTCCAAGCAGACCAAGACAGTCGTGAAGAGGGCACAACAAAATCTATTCTCCCTCAGGAGACTGAAAAGATTTGGCATGGGTCCCCAGATCTTGAAAAGGTTCTACAGCTGCACCATCGAGAGCATCCTGACTGGTTGCATCACTACCTGGTATGGCAACTGCTCGGCCTCCGACCGCAAGGCACTACAGACGGTAGTGCGAACGGCCCAGTACATCACCGGTGCCAAGCTTCCTGCCATCCAGGACCTCTATACCAGGCGGTGTCAGAGGAAGGCCCTAGTCATAGGGCCACCCAGCCACCCTAGTCATAGACTGTTCTCTCTGCTACCGCACAGCAAGCGGTACCAGAGCGCCAAGTCTAAGTCAAAGAGGCTTCTAAAACAACTTCTACCCCCAAGCCATAAGACTCCTGAACATCTAATCAAATGGCTACCCAGACTATTTTCATTAATCTTACATTTGGGAACTTCACAGTACTATTCATCAAACAACCATTTAAAGGTAAGCTCTCTCCCTCAGTTGCCTATGCATATCAACAAGATCAACAACTAATGCTAGCCAGAGCGAGATGAGCTAAAATCTAACAAGGGAACACTAGATAAACCCTCTCAAACTTTTTCAGCTAGTTGGCTGTGAAATTTGCACTGATAAACGATGGAGAATAATAGCCTGCTCGTCCTTCTGCAGCTTGCCTGATAATGCATTCTTGTCCCAACCTACTTTTTGACAACCGAATCAACAGTGTGCAACTGCAGCCTTTGACATGTGCGCTAGCCTATTAGCCACATTATGACGGACTTGTGATCATTGCCCTTGCTAGTTTGATCGTATTGACATTGCCAGCCTTAGTTACAGTTGTCCATTTTTGTTAAAAATATTGAGTCATTTAAACTGAAACAGTACATCCTGAATGGGTGGAGGCAGCAAACAATGTAACAGGCCATCTGTGATTTACAACCTGACAGCAGCATTTTTGGGACTACCAAGAAATGGATTGGTGAATTATATTAGTCATGCATTTAACTGTATCCAGGCATTCCGTGAAAAATGCTTTACTGTACGTCAGGGAATTTTAAGTTAAATATAACCTATTTTTAAAACGTCTTATGAAGTTGGTTTTGAAGCATAAAACTGGGACTTTTATATTTTTGACTAATATTGTGATTGTTTCATCTCTGCAAAGTAGTTTAAATGCTGTCACTTCCACTTTAGGTGCTAACAAATACAGAGTTTCCACTGAAGGACTAACAATGTTTCCACTGACATTTTGGCTTTGTCTCATATCAAGTGTTGATATAGTGCAGACGAACGCTCAAGTGCTTTAACTAAGTGTTCCCATAACAGAACTTCAGACAGTGGGTGAGTGAGTTGACTAATAGTGTGTTTATTACATGTGGTACAAAAAAAAATTGTTTTCATCAAAGCTCCTTTACTAAATTATGAAGTTCCTTTATCAGTGATAAGGGTATAAGAAGTATGGGGCTATGCAAATTCTTGAATCGCTAAATACATTTCAAATCTCTAAATAGAGAATGGGTCAGAGCAGTCTGACAGATCAAATGTAAATCTCTGGATACAGCATCTCAGCAATCTGCCATTCACAGACGAAAGCATGCCGGAGGTGAACAAGCAGAAACATTTTGTCACTAGCCTATATGGACGGATCCCAGCCTCTGCACCATTTTACACGATATGAACGGATCCCAGCCTCTGCCTGGCAGAGCATGAACAAATGAAATATCTACTTCTTTACAGTTACATAGTTGATTGCAAACTCAACTTGCTGTTTTTTCTAAAGAGAATGAACTGAACGTTGCTATGGATAAGAGAATCTGCATTTATTTTTTTACTAAAACCTAAATGTGATGTTGAAAACAATAACAAGACGAGGCAAAGTGTCGATGATGGTGAACGAGTTATAACCAACACCCTGAGTCCTGCATGCAACACCTAGCCTGACTGTTTTTGCATAGAACCACATCATTGCCTTCAAATCAACTTGGTTTAAAGCAGACAGGCTCTCAGGCTCCCCCTGGGCCCGAGTAGTTTGAAACCAGCCCACCAGAGGGAGAACCAACACAAGACAAAACTACGACATTGTCTAAACAAAGGCGCGCTTAAAGAGCAATAAACAGAAGTGCACAGACACACGCACAACAAACAAAGACACAACGATGACATGCTACGAGAGACAGACTGACAGGCGACAAATTAGGACACTGGGAATCGCACAAAAACTGCGCTGGGTGGCTTATGCTGTACAGATATGAGAGAATGAAAGCTGTCTAAAAACAAAGTCTCCCATCATTACAAAGTAGGGTAAAGATATGACAGACTGTCATTTGATGGCCCGCCTGCACAGGATCCCAATTATTGTGTTGTGAGGCTGGTTCGATGTGTTGATGTGGTGTGGTGCAAAATAGCCAGCAGCCCAATGCACCACATCAAAAGACCAGAGAGGAAACAGGATGCTCAAATTGGTGCAGAGACAGAGCGATTGGAGCGCCTCGCTTTGTGGAGGAGGAACATAACGGGGATACTCACCTACATGACGTTCGGGAAAGGATTGCTTATCTCACACCACATAATGAGAAACAAAATACCCACATAGATAACAAGTGTCTCCGCGAGCAGGCAATTGAGAAATGGAGGAGAACATGACATGATTTTGTCGTTGCCTCTCAACTTTTGAATGGAGATGAAAGTGTGCCGTCATAGAGAACAGACTTTTACAGAGACTGTGGTGTAGAGAGAAACAGGAAGTAAGAGATAGATTTCCAAAAAGCCTTTGATTCAAATTGACATGAAGGCATTTTTATCAAATTAAATGAATGCGGTGTGGGTGGAAATACATGTCATCAAATCATGTATACAAATGACCATAGTGTAATAAACATTCACATTTATTTTCTCACGGTTGCAGAGTCAAGAAGGGGAACAACTTGTGCTCAAATCTATTCAATATTTACACTATGCGTCAAAAAGAAAAAAAAGAACACCTACTCATTCAAGGGCTTTTCTTTATTTGTACTATTTTCTACATTGTAGAATAATAGTGAAGACATCAGAACTTTGAAATAACACATACGGAATCATGTAGTAACCAAAAGAAAGTGTTTAACATATCAAAATATATTTGAGATTTGAGATTCTTCAAATAGCCACCCTTTGCCTTGATGACAGCTTAGCACACTCTTGGTCAAACGTTTCGGGTAGCCTTCCACAAGCTTCCCACAATAAGTTGGGTGAATTTTGGCCCATTCCTCCTGACAGAGCTGGTGTAACTGAGTCAGGTTTGTAGGCCTCCTTGCTAGCACACATTTGTTTCAGTTCTGCCCACAAATGTTCTATAGGATTGAGGTCAGGGCTTTGTGACGGCAACTACAATACCTTGACTTTGTTGTCCTTAAGCCATTTTGACACAACTTTGGAAGTATGCTTGGGTTCATTGTCCATTTGGAAGACCCATTTGCAACCAAGCTTTAACTTCCTGACTGATGTCTTGAGATGTTGCTTCAAAATATTCACATAACTTTCTCTCATGATGCCATCTATTTTGTGAAGTGCACCAGTCCCTCCTGCAGCAAAGCAGCTCCACAACATAATGCTGCCACTCCCGTGCTTCAAGGTTGGGACGGTGTTCTTCGGGCTTGCAAGCCTCCCCCTTTTTCCTCCAAACATAACGATAGCCATTATGAGCAAACAGTTCTATTTTTGTTTCATTAGACCAGAGGACACTTCTCTACGATCTTTGTCCCATATGCAGTTGCAAACCGTAGTCTGGCTTTTTTATGGCGGTTTTGGAGCAGTGGCTTCTTCCTTGCTGAGCAGCCGTTTAGGTTATGTCGATATAGGTTGTTCAACATGGTTGTAAATGAACTGAAACACAAAACAAGGAGGGCTTTCTATTTTATTAAAATATCTATCAAATTAGACACACCGATTAGGATCTGGCAAAAAATATTCAAGTAAAAAATAGAACCAATTGCACTATATATGGCAGCGAATTGTAGGGTTACAAAACAACAATTTGCCAAATGGGACTAAAACCCTGCATGCAGAATTCTTTAAGAGCAAAAACGCAGAACACCACATGCAGAACAGAAATAGGCCTAATCCCTCTTGATTAATATCCCCCCAAAACTATAATCATTTAAAAACAGGCTGTGCTCATTCTGCCCCCCAGTAAGAGATCGAGACAGTGCTGCATTTTCTGTCATCCATCTAATGGCTGCTTGCACCATCCATCCTAAACTAAATATACCTCCAGCCATCTTTTTTTTTTTTACCCCAAGTTTGTGTTAAACACCTGGAATAGATTCAGCGTGAGTAGGCATAAAAGAAACACCAGCAATTTGGCGAAGTCAGTTCCGAAGGGAAAACGAAACGACATGAGGAGACGCAGTCCCTCGCCACATAAGGCGTCGACGATGGCGATGCGCGCCCACATGTGTCACAGGCAAGCAAAGTGAGCACAATTCTAACACAATGCAGAAAATTCCGACAGGAGATGAACAAAAGCCTGAGTAAGATGACAAGCTCCCATACCTAAGCTGGAACAATCTGTTAAGGGACTCGGTGAAAGAGTGACTGAGGCAGAGAATCAAGTTAGAACAGTGGAGGATGGACGCATTCGCACTGACCGCCTCCTCTCATACCTGCTACGGAGGGACAGACGGCTCTAGGACAGGTGTGAGGCACTCAAGAAGTTTATGAGGTGCAGCTTGAGACTCTACGGGGGTCGCATAACATTTATAGTGTGCAGTGGGTTGAAAACTAACTCAGAGACATACTGAAACTACCACCAAACGTCCCTCTCTTACTGGATGGTTTCAAATGTCATCTCATCGGCTTATAAAACATTAGGGACCAATTAAGGTAATAAGCTATAGGGCGATTAAGAAAAAGAAAAGTACTCT